>NC_089271.1:1901971-2250471 GCF_963930625.1 Muntiacus reevesi
CATTGAGTCAGTGATGCCATCCAACCATCTCATCCTCTGTTGTCCATTTCTTCCCCTGTTTTCAATCTTTCCCAGCATCAGGGTCTTTTCAAATGAGTCGGCTCTTTGCATCAGGTGGCCAAAGTATCAGAGCTTCACCTTCAGCATCAGTCCTTCCAATGAATATTCAGGACTGATGTCCTTTAGGATGGACTGGTTGGATCTCCTTGCAGTCCAAGGGACTCTCAAGAGTCTTCTGGAAACTATTAGTCGCTCAGTCATATCCAATTCTTTGTGACCCCATGGACTGTAGCCCACTAGACTCCTCTGTCCATGGGGATTCTCCAGGCAAGAATAATACTAGAGTGAATTACCACTTCCTACTCCAGGGGAATCTTCCCAACTGAGGAATTGAACCCGGGTCTCCCTCATGACTGGCAGATTCAAGAGTCTTCTCCAGGATCGCAGTTTGAAAGCATAAGTTCTTCAGTGCTCAACCTTCTTCTTCTTATTAGAAAAAGCTGAGCTGGGAGGAGAGTCGTAATCGGATGGCAAACAGTGACTTTCTCAGGGAATTCAGCCCTTCTGATTCTATAGCGAGGATTCGAGGTCTTTCTGGTTTCAGGCATCCAGGCTCAGAGGGGTTCCTTCAGACCTTCTCATGGGAAAAGTCCTGTCTGTGTTAAAAAATACAGGTACCATGGGCTTGGGCAGTGAGGGGTCCACATTGATCTAGTGGCTATCAATTATTCAAGTTGCAACCAGAGGAAGATTCCCAGGAGTCTCCCCAACATAAAGTATGTACAAAGTACCCAATCTTTTAAAGCAAACATGCAAAAAATCACTAATTTTTAACCAATCAGATGTCTTCCCCGTCCATGCCTTCCTGATCCTGCTAACAGGAGGCTACTGTCCAGATACCCTGATCGTCCCAAGAGAGAGATCGTTGTTAAACCCGAGGAGAAAATGCTCATGAATCAGACCAGTCTTCATGATGGAACCTCCATTCTACCGTCTTCCTTTTCTTTCCCTCCATTGATTTGAGGGTCCCTTTCTTGGGTTTATTCTTGCTGCCAACATTATTGTATCTTGTTCCCCATTTACCGTAGTCACATACGTTATAAACAGTCTCCGATGATTATTGAAACCATCGTAAGCACTACGTTGATGGCTTTAGCCATTAAACTGATCGAGTCACTCAACTATTACTATTGTATAATTTATTTTACATACGGCCCCAGAAACCTTCAGGGGAAACTAACAAAATTAAGTGTTAATGTGTTCCTTTTCTATCTTTAGGTATCACCTCCATTCTCAATAAAGTTTTTAAAAAAATAAATAATGAATGAATTAGTAGGTATTTAGAAGAACTGTACAAAAAAGATCTTCATGACCCAGATAATCACAATGGTGTGATCACTCACCTAGAGCCAGACATCCTGGAATGTGAAGTCAGGTGGTCCTTAGGAGACATCACTACAAACAAAGCTAGTGGAGGTGATGGAATTCCAGTTGAGCTATTTCAGATCCTAAAAGATGATGCTGTGAAAGTGCTGCACTCAATATGCCAGCAAATTTAGAAAACTCAGGAGTGGCCACAGGACTGGAAAAGGTCAGTTTTCATTCCAATCCCAAAGAAAGGCAGTGCCAAAGAATGCTCAAACTACTGCACAATTGCACTCATCTCTCACATGCTAGTAAAGTCATGCTCAAAATTCTCCAAGCCAGGCTTCAGCAGTACATGAACTGTGAACTCCCAGATGTTCAAGCTGGTTTTAGAAAAGGCAGAGGAACCAGAGATCAAATTGCCAACATCCGCTGGATCATTGAAAAAGCAAGAGTTCCAGAAAAGCATCTATTTCTGCTTTATTGACTATGCCAAAGCCTTTGACTGTGTGGATCACAATACACTGTGGAAAATTCTGAAAGAGATGGAAATACCAGACCACCTGACCTGCCTCTTGAGAAACCTGTATGCAGGTCAGGAAGCAACAGTTAGAACTGGACATGGAACAACAGACTGGTACCAAATAGGAAAAGGAGAATGTCTAGGCTGTGTATTATCATCCTGTTTATTTAACTTACATGCAGAGTACATCATGTGAAACGCTGGGATGGAAGAAGGCCAAGCTGGAATTAAGATTGCCGGGAGAAATATCAGTAACCTCAGGTATGCAGACGACACCACCCTTATGGCAGAAAGTGAAGAGGAACTAAAAAGCCTCTTAATGAAACTGAAAGAGGAGAGTGAAAAAGTTGGCTTAAAGCTCAACATTCAGAAAACTGAGATCATGGCATCTGGTCCCATCACTTCATGGCAAATAGATGGGGAAACAGTGGAAAGAGTGGCTGACTACTTTTTGGGGCTCCAAAATCACTGCAGCTGGTGACTGTAGCCATGAAATTAAAAGACACTTACTCTTTGGAAGGAAAGTTATGACCAACCTAGACAGCATATTAAAAAGCAGAGACATTACTTTGCCAACAAAGGTTCGTCTAGTCAAGGCTGTGGTTTTTCCAGTGGTCATGTATGGATGTGAGAGTTGGACTGTGAAGAAAGCTGAGCGCCGAAGAATTGATGCTTTTGAACTGTGGTGTTGGAGAAGACTCTTGAGAGTCCCTTGGACTGCAAGGAGATCCAATCATTCCATCCTAAAGGAGACCAGTCCTGGGTGTTTATTGGAGGGACTGATGCTGAAGCTGAAACTCCAATCCTTTGGCCAGCCGATGCGAAGAGCTGACTCACTGGAAAAGATCTTGATGCTGGGAAAGATTGAGGGCAGGAGGAGAAGGGGCTGACAGAGGATGAGATGGTTGGATGGCATCACTGACTCGATGGACATGGGTTTGAGTAAACTCTGGGAGTTAGTGATGGACAGGGAGGCCTGGCGTGCTGTGATTCACGGGGTTGCCAAGAGTCAGACACGACTGAGCGACTGAACTAAACTGAACTTGAAAGTTATCTCTGGAATAGATACTTCAATATTTTAACCACTTAACTTCAAGTTAAATTCAAACTCAAATTCAACTTAATTTGAAATTTTCCCTGGTGGCTCAGTTGGTAAAGAATCCACCTGGAATGCGGGAGACCCAGGTTGAATCCCTGGGAGGGAAAGATCCCCTGGAGAAGGGGAATAGTAACCTCACTCCAGTATTCTCGCCTGGAGAATCCCATGGACAGAGAAGCCTGGGGGGCTACAGTTCATGGGGTCCCCAAGAGTCGAAGATGACTTAGCCACTAAACCACCACCACTGTGATCACTTACTAGTATTGCAGACAAGTGGAGTCTTAAGGTAGATCAGAGAAAATCTCACTAGTAATGCATAAGTCATCATGGAACGTTCAACTCCATTCTTGAAAGGCAATGACCTTACTCTGCACCACGCAGCCTAAAGCCACTTCACGTTGCTTCCTCTGAAAATGAACAGAAGCCAAATACCAAATGGCTTGTTCACATACGTGTTGGAATCATCTGAGTCAACAGTACATTGATACTAACTATTGCCTTTTTCCTTTCTGTGCATAATGGCTTTTACATTATTTGAGGAGCAAAACCATGTCTCCCTGTGGCTCAGTACAAAACCAATTTGCTTTACACCATTCGTTAAAGGCTCTGAAGCAAGCATTTGCTAAGTTAGCTCATTTCCCAAGGTTTGAGCATTCTTGCAGCGTTTGCACGTTCCTCTGCCCATTTATTCATGACAGGTGGTACGAATGCCCCAAAATTCCTAGGTGGGTCATCACATACCAAGTGATGAAAGTGGTTATACTCCAAAAAAAAAAAGAAAAAGAAAAAGGTAGCTATTCTAAAATCATTGCTCATTCAAAATCCATCTAAAACTGGAGCCATAAAATTTGAAGTAACAAGCATCTAGATGAAAGCAGTAAAACAGATGAGCATTTCTTTAGACGCTTAGAGCATATTATGAATCATTTCCCCCTTCACCTTAACGGTGTGAAGGCAATAGGGAAAATGAAAAGAACTTGCATCGTGTCATCACATTCGAAGATGAACCATATATATTCATATATATATAGTCTGCTGGTATATGTATATGCATGTATATATTTATATACAGGGAGTTTAAAATGAGCACACCTAGAATTCCTTTCAGGGACTGATCTCCTTAATGAAATGATAATTTCTGCATCTTTGATGGACCGATATTTGTCAAGGTCAGCGGATCCTGATTTCTTTTCTTGAACTTTTATTTGCTTCTTCTTCATTTTTTGGTAGAATTTGTTCCCAGACTGTAAATTTTTGTTTCTACAGCTTCTTCTGGGATATTTTTAAAAATGATTATTTATTTAGTTATGTTGTCTGCTTTTAGTCGTTACCGTTAAGCACAGGCTTTCTCTCTAGTCGCGGTGTGCGGGCTTTTAATTGCGGTGGTTTCTCTGGTTGTGGAACACGAGCTTTAGAAGACAGATTCAGTAGCCGTGGAGCACGGACTTACTTGCTCTCTGGCACGTGGGATCTTCCAGGGCCAGGGATAGAACCCGCATTCCCTGCATCGGCAGGCGGATTCTTAACCACTGGACCACCAGGGAAGTCCCGTGGTGTCTGTCTTATTGGTGCGTTCGTTTCTCTGGAGAAGTCTGAGAATACAGTCTCGTGCATTGTAGGTTTGTCTTTGGAGGTGGTTGTGTGAAAGTCGCTCGGTCGTGTCCGACTCTTTGCGAGCCCACGGACTATACGGTGCGTGGAATTCTCCAGGCCAGAATACCGGAGTGGGTAGCCAGTTCCCTTCTCCAGGCGATCTTCCCGACCCAGGGATCAAACTTTCATCTCTTACGTCTCCTGCATTGGCAGTCTTATTCTTTACCACTGAGCCATCAGGGAAACCCATCTACTGTTATGTTTTAAAAAGTGATGAAAGGGAAGCCAACAGTCTCTGGAGATGGCACAAACTCCAGTGGCAGTCCTTCTGCGCTGACATATTTCAGCTTTTTCTGTTTTCTTACCGAGGGCAGTGTGAGACTTGAAAGAAGAGCTCTTCCCTCCCTCCCCCAGATGAAGATGTGTGAGCTTGCCTTCCGAATTCACGACTCTCTGATTCCTTCCTGGGGGCAAGTCTTGTCTCTTTTCAGCTCATCAGAGTGCACACAGGCAGACGTGTCTGTGTGCACACGTGTGTGTGTTCTGTGCTGTAGAAAGATTCGGCGTCCTGTTGGTACCCAGCCACGTCCGCGTCCAGGCGGCGGACACCTGTCATAAGCTCGAGTCTTGCCTCTGGCCAAGCTTCGGGCACAAACATCTTCTGAGCAACAGACCCTCCGCAGGGAAGTCGGCCTTTTTTGTCACCTGACAAAACGTGACGTGCCTGCAGCTTCGTAAATGGGCTTTTCCACACTGACGTCTGTCACTTTTGGAATGACTCGCTACATTTCCTTTTCCATCAGCCTGCTCGTAGAGTTTAAAACGAGGGTTGGTGCAGCTATCCACATGTCTGAGCTTACAAATAGGCAGGATTTGAGCATTCTACAGGGTGTCTCCCTGCTGGCTCAGTGGTACAGAATCCCCCTGCCAATGCAGGAGACGTGAGTTCAGCCCCTGGTCCGGGAAGACCGCCTGGAGAAGGAAAGGGCAACCCACTCCAGAGTCCTCGCCTGGAGATGCCCATGGACAGAGGAGCCTGGCGGGCTACAGTCCAAAGGGTCGCAGAGTTGGACGTGATTGAGCAACTGAACAACAGTGTCCTAGTCCATGGATGTATGTTAATTTAGCCAGTATTAAAGTGTTCTAGATTTCAGGGTTTTTTCCCCCACTAAAAAAATGTGACAAGCATTTTGAGTATCTATTTTAGCTTCTAGCAGTATATGGAGAAAAATGTCTATGCAGTCAAATATTTGGATTAAAGATTAAAGGCATATCTAAATATAAATGCTTTACTTGCATAGGTATGACTTTTCATCCAGGAAAGTAGAATTCACGGACGATCCTTATATCCACGTATGTCACTGCCTACTTTCAATGATCTTCATCCAATTTCTATCACTCCCTTCACCAGGGCATCTCCCAACCTGGGGATTGGACCTGGGTCTCATGCCTTGCAGGCAGATTCTTTACCCTCTGAGCCACTGGGGAAGCCCATCATTTTTAAATGATTGTAAATTTAACACACAAATGTTTGCTTCTGACTGTGAACGTTTGGTTTATAATGTTTATTGATGCTTGGTATTTTCTTTTTAAAACAGTTTTTTTAAATTTAACTTTTATTTTATAGTGGTGAATAGATTTACAATGTTGTGATTTTACTTTCTTTTATTATTTTTTTAAAATTGCAGTATAATTGGTTTACAGGGTTGTGTTAGCTTTTGCTGTAGAAAAGTGTGAATCAGCCACATGTATACATATATCCCCTCCCTCTCGAGCCTGCTATTTCCTAGTTTATTTTGCTTTTTAAAAAATTTTGTTTGCTTTTTTAAAAAAATAAGCATGCAGCTTATTTGGTTTGCAAAGTCTCTGCTTATAGTCCTGTATGTTACATGCTTATATGATACAAATACATTTATTTACAAAAGAACACTCTAGCTGTGCAAACGTGTTGCTTTTAAAAAGTGTCCAGAAAATCCCATTTCTTCGCGTCGCAAGATAGATGTTTAAAGCATACATAAGGGGAGTCTGGCGGGCTACAGTCCATGGGCTCACAAAGAGCTGTACACGACGGAGCGGCTAAGCGTAGCCCAAAAACGAAGTCTGGTGTGGGAAAAGTACTCTATGGCCTGTCACATACAGCATTTGGGTGTCTCTTTATATTTTTACAGAAATTGATCCGTTTACAGAACCGTTACAGTAGTGGACATTTTAAAATCCACAGCGTTGTGGTTTGCTTTTCACGTTCTAGGGATCCCAGAAGTGAGAGGCTTTGAATGTTTGCCCTTCCAAATGTTTGGCAAACATCTATGGAGTTTTCTGTGTATTTATAGTGGTCTAGAGTTTGTAGAAACAATTTAGGGTTGTTTCTGTGCATTGATTTATAATTATTCCTATTTTTTTTATATCGCTGTGCTACATAATTAACACCTAAATCCAATTTTGTTTCAAATCACTGGCCAAAGGCAAGGATGATAAGTGATCAATAATTCTTGGAGGGATTATTTCTCTCTAAGGATATTTCAGTGAGAGAAAGAGAAACAGGGCTTAAATCACTTGAGCATGAAGGAAAAAGCAAAAAAAAAAACAAAAAAAAAGAAGAAGAACTTTCTCCTGTTCCAGGGGCTCCTGTGTGCATGCTAAGTCACCCAGTCATGTCTGACTCTTTGCGACCCCGTGGACTGTAGCCCACCAGGCTCCTCTGTCCGTGGGATTCTCCAGGCAAGAATACTGGAGTGGGTTGCCATGTCCTCCTCCAGGAGATCTTCCTGACCCAGGGATCTAAGCCGCATCTCTTACATCTCTTGCATTGGCAGGTGGATTCTTTGCCACTGAGTCACCTACTAAGCTCCCAGAGGCGCCCCTCCCACCCTCCACCGCCCCATCCCCTTAATCCCTAAAGATGCTGAGTACTTTACCTCCCACTTGATTTAATTGAAGCATAGGACGCGGCACAGTAAGCCACACTGGGTTTATTCCCATATTGCTCCTTTGGCTCTTGTTGCAAAATGTCCTGCCCAGTTTGAAAGACGGCTCACTGTGCTATATTCTCGAGTTGAAGGGTCTCATCTCTCCCCCGGCCTTTCACACGATTAGACAGAGAGACCCCTGCCTCGCAGTTGCTGCCGTGTTCCTCCTGGTGTCAAGGGAGGGGAGAACTTTCCTAGAAAAAAAAAAAACAAAAAACACCTATCCCAGTAACAAGATGCAAAGAAAGGCAGGTTTCCAGAATGTGGAAGGCTGCTAGGGGTGCAGCAGAAACCTAGAAACTGGGAAAGCCTCTGACAAGCTCCGCTGACCCTAGGACTGGGAGGAGATCAAACCAGTCCAGTTGCAAATACCTTTTGGGGTCCGCGCACGCGTTGGAAAAGAATTTTCAGACACGAGACAGAATCGGAGAAGAATAGGGTTTATGAAGAGTGGGAGATGCTGCTAGAACAGGGGGCTGGCTCAAGGGAGAATCGAACCCCTTTCGCAGGCTACCAGCCAATTTTTATAGCCTCCAGACAGAGAAAATTCTTGCCGGAAGGGTGGCTCTAGGTGGTTAGTTAGGATGCTACATGGGTGGATAGTTGGGTGGATTTTTCGCCTAATACGGGGTCAGGGAGCTGGGCGGTTTAGATCCAGAAGCTCTTGGCAGCAGTTGCTATGTGGCTTGGTAAGTTTCAGAGATGTTTATCCTGTGATCTTGGAGTAGGGTTCCACATCTGTGACTTTGGTATGTAAAAATTGCTCAGTCATATCTGCCTCTGTGCGACCCCATGGACTATCCAGCCCATGGAATACTCCAGGCCAGAATACTGGAGTGGGTAGCCAGTTCCCTTCTCCAGGGGATCTTCCCAACCCAGGGATCGCACCCAAGTCTCCCACACTGCAGGTGGATTCCTTCCCAACTGAGCCACCAAAGAAGCCCGACACCGCTTTGGTATAGGGCTCCATAAAAAATGAATTTAGCGATTAAAAAAATGCACAACTTATGTCCATGTGAAACATGGACACAGCACTGTTAATCGCCTGTAAGTGTCTATAAGTAAGCTCCACAATGTGTTTTTAAATAGATGTTTTCAGGGTCTGGTACATCAGAAGATGACCATCCGTTCTGTCTTTGCAAGCATGTCACGATTTTGTGCCCAACCCACTGGGACTGTGAGATCGTGAGATGTGGAGAATTCAGCTTGAGTTCTTCCTCCAACACCCAATATTTATGATCTGAATGAGGTTTGTTGTTTTTTTTCCCTGACATCCCTTCTTGTTTTAGGAATTAAAGGTAAAAGGAATTTCAGGATGGTCTAGTATAATACGAAGGAGTGTGGGTAAAACAGTGATTACCATTATCTCTCATTGCGATGACTATAAAAAAATAAATACACACACACACACGTTTAAAGTTGAGACTTGTCATTTGTATTTGGTAGGAATTTTCAGGACTTGAAGCCCAGGAGGCAGCATCTTAAGTGATCCTGAAAAAAAACTGCTCTGAGGAGGAGGAGTCAGGTTTTGTAGAAGTTTGTAACAAACTCTCTTCTTTTACCTTCATCAAGAGGCTCTTTAGTTCCTCTTCACTTTCTGCCATAAGGGTGGTGTCATCTGCATATCTGAGGTTATTGAAATTTCTCCCGGCAATGTTGATTCCAGCTTGGGCTTCATCCAGCCCGGCATTTCTCATGATGTACTCTGCATTTAAGTTAAATAAGCAGGGTGACAATGTACAGCCCTGACATAATATCAATTCAGTTCAGTCGCTCAGTCGTGTCCGACTCCTTGCGAGCCAATGGACTGCAGCACGCCAGGCCTCCCTGTCCATCACCAACTCCCGGAATTTACTCAAACTCAGGTCCAACGAGTCAGTGATGCCACCCAACCATCTCATCCTCTGTCAGCCCCTTCTCCTCCTGCCCTCAATCTTTCCCAGCATCAGGGTCTTTTCCAATGAGTCAGCTCTCTTTGCATCAGGTGGCCAAAGGACTGGAGTTTCACCTTCAGCATCAGTCCTTCCAATGAACACCCAGGACTGATTTCCTTTAGGATGGACTGGTTGGATCTCCTTCCAGTTCAAGGGACTCTCAAGAGTCTTCTCCAACACCACAGTTCAAAAGCATCAATTCTTCAGCACTCAGCTTTCTTCATAGTCCAACTCTCACATGTATAAATCAGAACTTATTTACCCATGCATTGATAATGGATACTAAGGTTGCTTCCACGTGAGATCATGGTTTTTTAAGTTAGAAATATTTATTTGAATGAGTAAGTATTAAAATATTTATTCAAATAGATAAATATTAAAATATGTATTTATTCATGCACAAAGTGCTCATGAAAAGTGTGGGTCTTCAGTACATATCTGTTAAATAGAATTATATTGATAATAACTTCTCAGAAGATTCTCAGAAGATAGAACTGGTCAACTTTTCTGGTCATCCAAGCACATGGAAAAAATACTGAGTTTTATTGAGAGATGTAAATAAGAGCTTAATGAATGTGTAAAAGTGTTAATCGCTCAGTCCTGTCCGTCTCTTTGTGACCCCATGGACTGTAGCCCACCAGGCTCCTCTGACCATGGAATTCTCCAGGCAAGAATACTGGAGTGGGTTGCCATTTTCTCCTCCAGGGGATCTTCCCGACCCAGGGATTGAACCCATGTCTCCCACATTGAAGGCAGGTTATTTACTGTCTGAACTATCAGGGAAGCCCAAGAGCTTCATAAGCTCTGGCAAATTTCATGGTCCTTCTTTGGAAGGACTTCCATGGAAAACTGATCTCCTTAAAATACATACTCATCCAAAATCAACATTTTCTTGTTTGAATAATTCTAATGATAATAGCAATGTTGTGTGTGATGTGTGCATGTTCAAGGGTGCCGGAAATAGAAGTTGAAGACATCCATTGGGACAAAGACTCACTAACTTTTTTGGAACTTGAGACTCCGTGTGTGTAAATATGCATGTGTTTCTTACAGGCAATAAAAGTTTCAGAGTTAGAGGTGAGTTCATCTGTTTTGGATGAAATGGTTTAGAAGATGTGATTGGTGACAACGATTTGGCAAATTGTTCATGTTAAAAAAAAAAGTTTCTGCATTGAGTTTCTGCATTGAGTTTGTTATTACTTTTCTCCCAGAATGATGTATCTGTGTGTGGATATGCATGTAATTTTCTAATCTACTGGTAGCATGCTACATTTATTTGTAGCCCAGACCATCTTACGTAGATACAGATTTTCTCTGGATATTCACAGAAATATTGGAAGTGGCCTATGCTGGTTTTTCCCATCCTCCAGAGCAATGCAGGAGACATGGGTTCAATCCCTGGGTTGGGAAGGTGTCTTGGAGGAGGAAATGGCAACCCACTCCAGTATTCTTGCCTGGAGAATCCCATGCACAGAGGAGCCTGGTGGGCTACAGTCCACTGGGTTACAAGAGTCAGACGCATATTAGTGACTAAAGAGAGAGGGAGAGAGAGAGGGGAAAGAAACTTGCAAGACATTTAGTTGAAGCAGCTCTGATGTTGCCTATAGAATCATATATTCTGAGTTTCCTGAAGTTTTCTCCTGTTTCGTTGTGATGGATCACCAGGGTCCCCACAAAGCCCATTAGGCACCATTCATAAAAGGCTGTGTGGTAAAGTGTTCTAGCCCCAATGTGGGATCCTCTAGAAGCATGCTATAAATCTCCTTCTAGTCAAGAAAGCAAGCATTTATCACAGGAAAGTCTATAATTTCTCACACACGTAAGAGTTGTAGGTCTGTGTGTAATGCAGTGAGAACTCTATGGCTTTTGCCTTCCCGGATTATATCTCATTTGTCTTCATTTTTCTTCTTTTCATATATGTATCTATCTACATACAAACATCTAGATACATCTGGAGAGAGAGAGAGAAATAGATGCAACTATAGAGGGCTTCCCTGGTGGCTCAGACGGTAAAGAATCCGCCTGTGATGCAGGAGACACAGGTTCGATCCCTGGGTATGAAAGATCCCCTGGAGGAGGGCATGGCAACCCACTCCAGTATTCCTGCCTGGAGTATCTCATGGGCAGAGGAGCCTGGCGGGCTACGGTCTATAGGGTCACAAAGAGTCGGATACAACTAAGTGACTAACACTTTCATTTTCATAGAGGCAAAGATACAGAAATAGACGCACACAGAAATACAGATAGATGATAGATGGGTAGGTCGATAGTAGGTAGGTAAGTAGATAGTCAGACAGATAGACAGGTAGATAAGACAGGTAGGAGGATGGGTAGGTAGATAGGCAAATAGGAAGATAGACAGACAGGTAGGTAGACTGCTAGACAGACAAGTAGGTGGGTGGATAAACAGACCGACAAGGTGGATAGGTATCTTCATAGACAGACAGATAGGTAGGTAGGAGATAGATAGGCAAATAGATAGGTAGGTAGATAGATAGAGGGTTTCCCTGGTGGCTCAGCTGGTAAAGAACCTGCCTGCAATACGGGAGACCTAGGTTTGATCCCTGGGTTGGGAAGATGCTCTGGAGAAGGGAAAGGCTACCCACTCCAGTGTCCTGTCCTGGAGAATCCCATGGAGTGTATAGTCCCTGGGGTCGCAAAGAGTCGGACACGACTGAGCGGCTTTCACACACACAACTAGATAGATAGACAAGTAGGTAGGTAGGTAGATAGACAGACAAGGTAGGTAGGTTGAGAAATAGGCAAATAGAGAGACAGGTAGATAGATACAGATGGTAGATAGAGATATTAATAGATTTGTATGTATCAATAGTTATGGAAAGGCAGAGGGATGGATGACACTTTCCTCTACCTTTTTTTTTAAATCATTTGGAGAAATGAATCCCTCATTTCCTAGAGCATTTCATTACCCATTTGTAGACTCAGCAGCTAACAGGGTAATCAACACAGACAGCTTCCCCAAGGGGGTCTGTCCGTAGACCGGGAAATGTGGACCTACTGCACCCTTTCGTTAAGCCATTTAGATCCTTAATCAGAATAATGAAACGACAAAAAAACCCACAATTTTTTTTCTTACCAGAAATGTGCTTTCTATTTGTTTCAATCAGGTAAGTCATTTGCACAGAGTCCCACTCTGTAGGTTCATTTTCAGGTCTGTTTTATAGTGAATTCTGCATTTTTTTTTTTTTTTTTTTTGGTGATGCTCAAATGCAGAAGCCCAGAGGTCTTTTTGCATTAACATTTAAATTACAACACGGGGGAAGCACTTTTGAAATTCGTTATTTACGCCGAAGAACAGTCCTTTAATGGATTCCCTCGTGCTGATTTTAGGACACCTAGGTCCTTTTTAAACGGCTTCTAGAAAAAGGTTTCTTAAATAATTCCAGAGGGGTGGGCAAGCTCCTTGGCTTGCACTGATATTTGAGGGAGAACCTGGGGCAGAAAGATACGGAAACGTGAGGAGTGTAGGGTGGTCATTTCAGAGCAGGACATTCAGTTCAGTTCAGTCGCTCAGTCGTGTCCGACTCCTTGCGACCCCATGAATCACAGCACGCCAGGCCTCCCTGTCCATCACCAACTCCCGGAGTTTACTCAAACCCATGTCCATTGAGTCGGTGATGCCATCCAGCCATCTCATCCTCTGTCGTCCCCTTCTCCTCCTGCCCCCAGTCCCTCCTAGTATCAGGGTCTTCTCCAATGAGTCAGCTCTTCGCATCAGGTGGCCAAAGTATTGGAGTTTCAGCTTCAGCATCAGTCCTTCCAGTGAACACCCAGGACTGATGTCCTTTAGGATGGACTGGTTGGCTCTCCTTAGAGTCCAAGGCGTTCTCCAGGCCAGAATATGGGAGTGGGTAACTTATCCCTTCTCCAGTGGATCTTCCCAACCCAGGGATCGAACCCGGGTCTCCCGCATTGCAGGCGGATTCTTTACCAGGTGGGATTGACATATATATATATATATGTTTACCTATGGCCAGTTCATGCTGACGCATGGCAAAAAACCATCACAACATTGCAAAGTAATTATCCTTCAATTAAAAACAACTTAATTAAAAAAAGAGAGAGAATTCACACTGAATTGGGAGGCAGGACACAGACTTTAACAACTCTCCACCCTGGGCTCTGGGGTCTGAGATACGAAGGGAAATACCTTTGAGAATTGGCAGTTTGACCGACACCCGCAAAAGACGGTGAGAGGGAGGAAGGTTGATCAGATTGTTCGGTTTATTTCTTGGAGGCGGGGTTGGGGGTGGGGGTGGGTCATGAGTGCTGCGAGGACCTGACTCCCGGGAGGACCTACTGGGTTTGACTCGGTGACGCGGTGAATCCAGTCTCATGAACGGAGAACGTGATGGCACCTCACGGGTGGTCCAGGGGTTAAGACTCTGTGCTTCCAAGCCTGGGGTCATGGGTTCGCTCCCTGCTCGGGGAGCTAAGATCCGATGTGCTACAAATTGAGGGTGAAAGTGTAGCCAAAGAGTGCGGGGGGCGGGAAAGAGGAAAAGTGAGATCTCCCTTAAACCCTGGATTCAGGAAGTCTGGTTTTTAGAACTCCTAAGTTCACATTCACACTCAGTTGGTCTGTTGACAATATTTTTTTTAGGGTCACGCCCTCTGTTTCAGTTCTATAAGGTCGCTGTGAGTAAGGGCTGCCCCCTGAGTGTATTCTTATTTAATCAGTAAGCCCTGTCTGACTCTTTGCGACCCCCTGGACTGGAGCCTCGCCAGGCTCCTGTGTCCATGGGATGCTCCAGGCAAGCTTACTGGAGTGGCTTGCCAGTTCCTTCTCCAGGCAATCTTTCCGACCCAGGGATTGAACCCGCATCTCCTGTGAATCCATCACACGTGGATTCTTCACCACTAAGCCACACACTGGGTAGCTTAGAATAATCAAAATGCATTATCTTACAGTTCTGGAGAGCCTACAGGTCTGGAGTTTTGTTTTCCTATTTTTTTTTTTTTTTTGATTTCCACAAGGAAATATATATATATTTATCTTGAGGATTTGGCCCAGAACAGGAACATAAAAACATTTACATTAAAAGCAAGATGCCATTGTTTAATGATATGTAATAATTATGATGGAATGTATGAGCCTTTTCATGAATTTAGTATTAAAAGCGAAGATTTGGTTTTATGTTTTTTTTTTTAAAGTAACTTCTGTTGAAATATAGTAGATGGACAGTGTTTAGTTTCAGGTGTATAGCACAGTGATTCAGTTACACATGTGTATATATATTCCAGATTATTTCCGTTATAGGTTATTACAAGACATTAATATGGTTCCCTGCGCTGTACTGTGGGTTGGCTCTATATAGCTCTATATCCTTGTGGATTATCTATTTGACATATAGTGGGGCATATATTTTCATTCCAAACTCCAAATTTATCTTCTTCCCCTTAATCCTTTGGTAACGGTAAGTTTTTTTTTCCCCCTCTGTGTCTATGAGTGTGTTTCTGTTTTGGAAATAAGCGCCGCCCCCCCAAAAAAAGGAGACATTTTAAATTTATTTGACCTACTTAAATTTTACAAAATACTGAATGCCAATGTAGAGATCAGTAACCATGGGTATTTTCACCACCCGCTCAGAGGGTATTGGGCTTCTCCCGGTGGTTCAGACAGTAAAGAATCTGTCAGCAATGCAGGAGACCTGAGTTCCATCCCTGGGTCTGGAAGATCCCCTAGAGAAGGGGGACTGGCAACCCACTCCAGTATTCTTGCCTGGAGAATCCCATGGGCAGAGGAGCCTGGTGGGGCTACAGTCCATGGGGTCGCAAAGAGTCAGACAGGACTGAGCGACTGATACACATACACAGAGATATTATTAACTCATTTGGGTGGAGGAATTCCTTGCAATTTTGTTGTTGGTTTTATTTAAAGATTACAGGCGATGTCTCCTCTCAGACTGAAGGACTCTCTTTAAAATAGCTGTCTGTTCTTTGCTTTCTGTCCTGTCTGTAAAGCACTCATTCAAAAGGGCTTAGTTAACAAAGACCTTTCTGCTATTGTGTACAAACGGCAGATGAATTAGGCCGAAGGAGAGTTCTCATGTCTAGCGAGATCAAAAGACAATAGCTCCTATTTTGCGGGGGCTGCATTTAGAAGGGCTGACAAATGTCCTCGGCTGTGGGCACCCCCATCCTCTTGGGCAGCGTCGTCTTATTGCCAAACGCCAACGTGAGACCGATGATGGTGGAGTCACCGTCACCTCCAACCCGGGCGTCTCCATAGAACTTTGCAGAGTTTGTAGAGAGTCATATGAGTGTCTAGTTTAGGCGTCATCTGGTGCAGAGAGCTTTAAACTTTCATATGCTCGGAAATCACACCATAATTTTGTTCAAATACAGATTTCCATTCAACCCGAGTAGGAGCTAGAGATGGTACTTCTGTTTTGTTTTTTTTTAACAAGCTCTTAGGGAGGTTGATGCTGCCTGTTGAAAGCCCATTCTTTGAGTAGTGACAATCTTTGCTGGAGGTTCCTCATTTTACAGGGGCTTCCCAGTTAGCTCAGCAGTAAAGAATCTGCCTGCCAATGCAGGAGGCTCAAGAGGTGCAGGTTTGATTCCTGGGTCGGGAAGATCCGCTGGAGGAGGAGGAGGAAATGGCAACCCACTCCAGTTTTCTTGCCTGGAGAATCCCATGGACAGAGGACCCTGGAGGGCTACAGTCCAGGGTTGCAAAGAGTTGAACACACCAGAGCACAAGTGTGAATGTGTGTGCACACGCGCGTACACACACACACACACACACACACACACACACACACACACACACACGCAACATGGGCAATTAAACTACGTGAGATGATTTCCTTCCTGGTCAACCAGCATCTCCTAGCCTGGTTAGATTAAGCTCTGTTCTCATGCCTGTCCTCATAAATTCGTTCACCATCTTCTTGTTGGCCTTAGTTTTGCTACATAAGAGATTTCCCCCAAGCTCAGACGTTTACAACAACCATTTGGCTGTGTCCAAGATCTGAAGCTGAAGCTCCAGTTCTTTGGCCCCCTGATTCGAAGAGCTGACTCACTGGAAGAGACCCTGATGCCGGGAAAGATTGAAGGCAGGAGGAGAAGGGGATTACAGAGGATGAGATGGTTGGATGCCATCACCGACTCGATGGACATGAGTTTGAGTAAGCTCTGGGAGGTGGTGATGGACAGGGAGGCCTGGCGTGCTGCGGTCCACGGGGTCGCAAAGAGTTGGACACGGCTGAGTGACTGAACGCCAACGACAGAGATTCTGCGAGGCAGAAATTCTGACCAGGGGTGGGGTGGATGGCGAGTTTCCGCCTCAGCATATCCGAGGCTCTGGGTCCTCCCGTGGGAAAACTGAAAGCCTGGGGCTGACGTCACCAATGGCATCTGGGTGTGGGCATCCGTGGGGTGTCCCCTGTGTCCATTTCTCACCCTTGTGTGATGATCCTGTGGGATTAGGGGAAGTGGATAAGGGAGCTCACACATACTCTCCTGGGACGATGATTGCTTCATGACAGAGTGAACTTAGGCTGGTGGAACGTTCTACGTGGTGGCTCATGGTCACAGATGAAAGTATCCCAGGAAACCGTGGGCTTGTCCTACCAAAGGAATGCAGAGCGGGTGGCTGGTACCAACAGAAGTTCATCATCTGTTGGAATAATGAACGAAGACAAGTCACGTTAGTTCAAACAAATGGGATTCATCCTCTTAGTTAAGGGGACCAGACATTCACGGTCAAGGTGTCCCAGGGCCAAGCTCCATCCAGAGGCTCCAGGGGAGGGTCCTTCCCACCTCTTCCAGCTTCTAGGGACTCCAAGCGTCCGTCCCTGGGCTGGTGGCCGCCTCCCTCCCGTCTCTGCCTCCGTCTCCACGTGGCTTCTCCTCTGTGTCCCTGTCTCTCCTCTTCTGTATCTTATGAGAACCCTGTCACTGGGTTTAGGGCCACCCTCGTTCAGGAGGGCCTCATCTCAGACGCTTCACTCCATCATGTCTGCAGAGACCCTTGTTTCCAAATAAGGTCCCATTGTGAGGTTCCAGGTGTTGTCAGAGGGACATGTCTTTTGGGGAAGGACCTTCCCCAATCCTAGAGACCAGATATCTGTGATCAAGGCGTCCCAGGGTTGATTCCCTCTGTAGGTTTCAGGGGAGGGTCCTTCCCACCTCTTCTAGCTTCTGGGGGCTCCAGGCGTCTGTCCCTGGGCTGGTGGCCACCTCCCTCCCGTCTCCGCCTCCGTCTCCACGTGGCTTCTCCTCTGTGTCCCTGTCTCTCCTCTTCTGTGTTTTCTAAGGACCTGTCTTTGGGTTTAGAGCCACCCCATCCAAGAGGAACCTCATCTCAGATGTTTAATCACCTTCACAAATACCCTGTTTCAAAATATCACATTCGCAGTTTCTGAGGGTTCAGACATGGATGTATCCTTTTGAGAGACACAATTTTCCTGAAGAACACCACCTCTGCGACCTTCCCTTAGCGGAAGCCGCCACGCACCTGTCCAGATTCCAGGGGAAGGGACTTAAGCTCCACCTTGTGATGGCTTGTCTTTGTAGAAGACGGTTCTGTTCAGGAGATAACCTTGGGGCCCGGTACTAAAACCTGTGACCCCCTCAGGGTCTGAGCTCCGTCAAAGTCAAGTCCACAGGCCGCCCCTGGTTTTTCTTTAGACTGACATTTCTCGATTATGTTCAAACCAGAAATGCTGACTCTTTCTATTCCTGGATCAACCCTGTGCTCGGAGGTATGTCGCTGTGGTTGTTCAATTGCCTAGTCATGGCCGAGTCTTTGCGACCCCATGGACCGCAGCACGCCAGGCCTCCCTGTCCATCATCAACTCCCGGAGCTTGCTCAAACTCACGTCCATCGAGTCGGTGATGCCATCCAACCATCTCATCCTCTGTCATCCCCTTTTCTTCCTGCCTTCAATCTTTCCCAACATCAGGGTGTTTTTTTCCCCCAATGAGTCAGTTCTTCAAATCAGGTGGCCAAAGGATTGGAGCTTCAACTTCACCATCCAATGAACACCCAGGACTGATCTCCTTTAGGATGGACTGGTTGGATCTCCTTGCAGTCCAAGGGATTCTCAAGAGTCTTCTCCAACACCACAGCTCAAAAGCATCAATTCTTCAGTGCTCTGCCTTCTTTATGGTCCAGCTCTCACAACTATTGAGGTGTAAATATCCTAATAGGTTTTCAAGGGGCTGTGATTTTTTAAAATAGATTTTCTTTTTAAAAAAAATTAATTTGCTTTTTAATTGAAGGATAATTGCTTTACAGAATTTTGTTGATTTCTGTCTAACCTCAACATGAATCAGCCATAGGTATACATATATCCCCTCCCTTTTAAATCACCCTCCCCTCTCCCTGTCCATCCCACTCCTCTGGGTTGACACAGAGCCCCTCTTTGAGTTTCCTGAGACACACAACAAATTCCCATTGGCTCTCTATTTGACATATGGTCATGTAAGTTTGGATGTTACTCTTTCCACACATCTCACCCTCTCCTCCCGTCTCCCCATACCCACAAGTCTATGTCTGTTTCTCGATTGCTGCCCTGTAAATAAATCCACCTGTACCATTTTTCTAGGTTCCGTGTATATGTGTAAGAACAATACATTTATCTTTCTCTTTCTGGGCTGTGATTTTTAACTGGTGTGTTTTATCATGGCTGTTAATGGATGCTTCTGGTTCTTCGAATGTTTCTCCTTTTATAATGATCAGTTTAGCCTGTCAAGATGTGAGCCATAATCAAACGTATCCATCTATTTACCCATCCATCCGTCCATCTATTTATGCACACAAACATGTTGAGAGAGAGGCAGGGAGGGAGAGAGAAAGAGACAGAATTTACTGTGCTTTCTACGCCAATCAATTTGTGTGGAGAAGCCTCCCTCTGTGTTTGTGAAGTGTTGATTTCACCGCTGGTGTGGAGAGTTTGACATAGCCTAATTGACTTGAAGGTTATTGCCGCATTTTAATATGTTGAAGAGAAGTCAGCCAGCTGATCAAATAGCGGTTAACACCCACTTAAGAGGCAAAACAGTCCCCTGTGAACACAAATCCATACCGAGGACGTTCTCTTTTGTGAGTCATCCGCATCGAGAATGCTTGCCGGTGAGCAGAGGTAAGCAGAGCTGACCTTTTGCGAACACACGGGCGCTCCCCCAAGCCCCAACCCTTGTCTTCAAAGAACCTGACAAATATTTGAAGTCCAATGATGGGCGATTGTCACAGTGCAGACTTCTCCAGAGGGTGCTGTTTACAAAAGCCTTTATTCTCTTATTCTCTTCTGTTCCGTTGGACCGTGCAAATGGGGGAGTTTTCAAAGCCACGCCACTCAAGTTAAGAAGCTGTCCTTTGCTTTTAATAGTCTCTCTTTCAGAATGAGCGTGTGAGTCCCCCAGTCCTGTCCGACTCTTTGCGACCCCATGGACTGTAGCCCTGCCAGGCTCCTCTGTCCATGGGGATTCTCCAGACAAGAATGCTGGAGGGGGTTGCCATTCCCTTCTCCAGGGCGTCTTCCCCACCCAGGGATCGAACCTGCATCTCTTGACTTGGCAGGCAGAAACGGGGGTATCAAGATGAAATTATGTGCATGTAAAGGTGCTTTGATGATGGTTACATGATGGTGCAAGTTATCATGGATTCTCATGACCATCGTCTGGGCATTCGGGTAGAATTCTCAGAGACCTGATCATTCTGTGGAATTCTATAAAAACATTGCCCCGAATTTAAATGAATAGAGCAATCATACTTGCAGGAAGACCTTTGAGGAGTTACAGACACGGAGCCTTTGCCCTGAGCATCATTCCAGTCCTCAAACAGCGAGGTCGGAGACTGGGTCGGTCAGTTCTCACAGCTTCCACGACCCGGAGGTTTCTCGGTGTCCCAGTTTCTGCCCGTTTTGCAGGTTTTCTCTTGATGTGTAAAGATGTTGCATGCCTGCCCCCGTGAACGCTCCATCCGGCTTTATTCCGAGCATCCCACCAGGGTTTGCACTGCATAACGTGACTCTTTGCTGCAGCCCTGTTAGCTTTCGGAACCTTTCCCGTCCGACCCGCCCAGCGCTAGCTCATTAGCTGGGTTCTTTATCTGACTGACCCTGACGCTCGGTCTGTTCCTCCTGGGTCAGCAGTGGACTCTGGGATCAGTGCCGGGTGCTGCCCACCCTGCTCTTAGGATTGATGATCCCTCTGCACTTGGATCTGGGTCATCACGCCCACTGCCTCGGCAGCCCTGCGGAGATCAGGGGCCCCTTTGAAAGATATCAGGTCTTTAATCATGGCAAGAGGCTCTTTCAGAAAGAGAGATCGGGGCGTCTAGATGTTACCAAGAGAGGAACTCTACAGGGTAAAAAGGATGTAAGAATTTCCAAGGAGCTGCAAAATGCCAGTGTATGTGAAGTGTTCCTTTGGGCTTCTCTGGCAACTGAGGCCGTAAAGAATCTGCCTGCGATGCAGGAGGCTTGGGTTTGATCCCTGGGTCGGGAAGACCCCCTGGAGAAGGGAAATGGCAACCCACTCCAGTATTCTTGCCTGGAGAATCCCATGGACAGAGGAGCCTGGTGGGCCACAGCCCATGGGGTCAGAGAGAGTCAGACATGACTGATTAACTAACACTTTTGTGTACATACAGGAAAGTCGGGCAAGCAGTGACATTTTTTGAATGATGGTTCCTTAAAGATTCTTACTGTCTTCTGCCCCCGGTTCCAAACTTTGTAAATTTTGTTAATGACTTTTCATCAGGGTTTAAGGCTAATCATTGATTATGTATGTACACCAACATCTGCATCTATAGCTCATCATCTATATCATTTTTCTTGCATAGATAGATAAAATGACGAATTTTACATACACATTAATTATATATGCAGATGTATACATATATAATATTAATTATTAACCTGTACATGTAATTTATATGTGTACTTATGTGTATTTATGTGTATATGTGTATATACACACATAAAGATGTGTGTGTGCATGCTAAGCTGCTTTAGTCATGTCCAACTCTTTGTGACCCCATGGACTGTAGCCTACCAGGCTCCTCTGTCCATGGGATTCTCCAGGCAAGAATACTGGAGTGGGCTGCCATGCCCTCCTCCAGGAGATCTTCCCGGCCCAGGGATCGAACCCACGTGGTAGGCGGATTCTTTACCACCATTTCACCAGGGAAGCCCATATTTGCCTTTTACATGAGACTTCAGTATTTCACATCAGGCAACATTCATCAAGCCTTCACAGGAGCCCACTGGTAATAACAGAAGATAAAAATGCAAATTGGAATGTCTCTCAGATGCATGGATTTTGAGATAATGCTTTTTCCCTGAAGTCACATCTGTACATCTTTCTGAGATGAGCACTCAACACGGGTTTACCACCGACCTACTAATACCCTCTGATGGTTTCTTATCCATTCCATTCTTGTTCTTAACCACGCCTTGTGACTATTTATATAGACCAGGAATCACACACTCTTCTCCACATTTCTTAATTTACTCGGCCTCATTATCCCTGCAATATATCAATTAAAAATGACAAATTGACGCACTAGAAAATTCCCACACAGAATACAAATTACAACTAAGGGTTCACTGTGCCTCCCCTTTATCTTCAGTGGCATGGAGCTTTCAGATACTGTTTTAAAATCAGCCTATAAGCGTTTTGGACTCGGGAGCAATCTTTCCCCTGGAGGAAGGATGAAGAAAAAGAGTCCTAGATCGTTGGTGGCGGTTATTCTGATTATAGGAAAGGGTGTGGGTTTCAAAGTCAGGGATGTCTAGTATCTAGGGTTGTTCTGTGTATGAGTGAGTCACCATTCCATAAACATTAACTGAGCATCTATTATGTGAATCTGGAGAAGTGAAATGAAGCGAACGTCGCTCAGTCCTGTCCAACTCGTTGAAACTCCGTGGATTACACAGGCCATGGGATTCTCCAGGCCAGAATATTGAAGTGGGTAGCCTTTCCTTTCTCCAGGGGAATCTTCCCAACCCCGGGATCGAACCCAGGTCTCCAGCAATACAGGTGGATTCTTTACCGGCTGAGCCACAAGGGGAATCTGGAGAAAGGGAACAGCAACCCACTCCAGTATTCTTGCCTGGAGAATCCCGTGGACAGAGGAGCCTGGCGGGCTACAGTCCGTGGGGTAAGAAAGAGTCAGACAAACCTGAGTGACTAACACACACTTTGCTAGGTGTAACGCCTGCTGCTAAGATATAAGACCCCTCCATCCTGCTTCCAGTCTGTGCCCAGAGATTCTGGAAAATCTTTACCCATCCTTTGTGATGACTCAGGGATAAAGATTCCAGCTGCTGATGCTGGAGACTCGGGAGACAAAAGTTCAAACCCTGGGTCAGGAAGATCCCCTGGAGAAGGGAACCCACTCCAGTATTTTTTTAATTACGGTTTTTTTTTTAATTGGAGGATGATGGCTTTACAATACTGTATTGGTTTCTGGCACCCATCAACGTGAATCAGCCATCGGTATACACATGTCCCCTCCCTCCTAGCCGCCTCCCCCAACCTCCGATCCCATTCCACCCCTCTAGGTTGCCACAGAGCGCTGTGTTGAGTTCCCGGCATCACACAGCCAATTCCCACTGGCTGTCTCTCTTGTATATGATAATGTATACGTTTCCATGCTACTTTCCCAATTTGTCCCACCCTCTCCTCCTCTTCCTTCCCCCTAAAGGTCCGTCTAGTCAAAGCTACGGTTTTTCCAACAGTCATGTATGGATGTGAGAGTTGGACCATAAAGAAAGCTGAGTGCCGAAGAACGGATGCTTTTGAACTGTGGTGTTGGGGAACACTCTTGAGGGCTCCTTGGGCTGCAAGTAGATCCAACCGGTCCATCCTAAAGGAAATAAACCTTGAATATTCAGTGGAAAGACTGACGCTGAAGCTGAGACTCCAGTCCTTTGGCCACCTGATGCAAAGAGCTGACTCATTGGAAAAGATCCTGATGCTGGGAAAGATTGAAGGCGGGAGGAGAAGGGGACGACAGAGGATGAGGTGGTTGGATGGCATCACCAACTCAATGGAGATGGGTTTGGGTGGACTCTGGGAGGTGGTGATGGACACGGAGGCCTAGCGGGCTGCGCTTCACGGGGTCACGAAGAGTCGGACCCGACTGAGCGACTGGACTGAATTCCTTCCCCTATTGTGTCCACAAGTCTGTTGTCTATGTCTGCATCTCCTTTTGCTGGCATGCCAATAGATTCACCCAGCATTCTTGCCTGGAACATTCGTGGACAGAGGAGCCTGGCGGGCTGCAGTCCTCGGGTGTGCAGGGTCAGACACGATTAAACGACTAGGCACATATTCTCGCATGCCCCCGTTTTTGGGTTGCTGGCTTTCAGTCATTCCACAGGTGGGAATGTTTAAATAGTGTTGGTTCGCAGGAGGCAGATCTCTCAGCTCAGTCTCAAGGGTTTAAGTTTCAGACCGTTTTCAGCGTTCAGATTTCAAAGAGTCGGAAAATCCAAAACAGAAGCACTGTTTGCAATAAGCTATCGCTTATGGAAACGGGAGTTGGCGGCCACCCGCCCCGTGCTTCCAGCGGGGGCCTCAGCTGAGTCTGTCTTTACAAAAGGAAGCCTCCCTGAGCGCAAGGGATCAGAGAATTCAGGTGGACGTTTTGATCTCCACTTCTCTCACAATTATGGTGTCCTACTTTTAAAAGCAGGTTTCTTCCTTTGTTCCGTGCCTTCGAAAACGACCTTGGAACTAAATATACCTTTGCCTCGGCAGAGGAAAATTTAATATGGCATCTCTCTCTCTAGACTAAGCAGTAATACCAGAAAGAGGTGACCGAGAAAATAGTAATCACCATCAGAACTGTGTCCTCTCAGTATTAGGGATCACCTTTATCAAACATCACCTACAAATTTAGGACGTTGTTGCTCAGTCACCAAGGCGTGTCTGACTCTTTGCGACCCCATGGACTGCAGCACGCCAGGCTTGCCTGTGTATCACCAACTCCCAGAGCTTGCTCAAACTCATGTCCATGGAGTCAGGGATGCCATCCAACCATCTCATCCTCTGTCGTCCCCTTCTCCTCCTGTCCTCAATCTTTCTCAGCATCTGGGTCTTTTACAGTGAGTCGGCTCTTTGCATCAGGTGGCCAAAGGATTGGGGCTGCAGCTTCAGTCCTTCCAGCGAATATTCAGGGTTGATTTCCTGTAGGGTGGACTGGTTTGATCTCTTCAAATTTAGTGCGCTGCCTGGGAATTCATGCATTATTTAATTTCTATTTTATTGGGAGGACAGGTGACTTACAATGCTGTGTTAGCTTCAGGTATACGACAAAGTGAATCTGTTATACATATATCCTACTCTTGTTTGGTCTTCCCTGGTGGCTCAAAGGGTAAAGAATCTGCCTGCTATGAGGGACACCCACGTTCAGCCCCTGGGTCAGGAAGATGCCCTGGAGAATGGACTGGTAACCCGTTCCAGCATTCTTGCCTGGAGAATCCCACGGACAGAGGAGCCTGGCGGGCTACGGTCTATGAGGTCTCAAAGAGTCGGATACAACTGAGTCATTAACATTTTCCCCTTCTTCTACCCTTGTTTAGACTGTTTTAATTCATGCATTTATTTTTATTTTATTTTATTTTTTTATTAGTTGGAGGCTAATTACTTCACAGCATTTCAGTGGGTTTTGTCATATATTGACGTAAAGAGATGACTGAATACTGAATCACAGGATAAAGAGTAACATTGTTGGTGGAGTATCTGAAACAAAATTTAATGCCTGGGTCTTTACTTTGTTGTATAAGGTATGATAAAAACCTTATCAAAATACGAAATGCATTTATTTACGGATACATTCCCTTGCTCTACCTGATGCAAAGATTCTCTACAAAGATTTCCGGTTTTACTTTACATAGAATGTAGGTATGATCTTGAGAACTTCCTTTGCAATCATTTTTTTTCTGATTAGAAAAGGGGTATTTGAAGGCCCACAGAATTCTAAACATTTGATTCCATTCATTCCCTTCCTCTGCAGCTGGAGGAGAATGAAATTGAGGCAGCTTGCACTAAACA
Source organism: Muntiacus reevesi (assembly GCF_963930625.1). Taxonomy (NCBI): domain Eukaryota; kingdom Metazoa; phylum Chordata; class Mammalia; order Artiodactyla; family Cervidae; genus Muntiacus; species Muntiacus reevesi. The sequence continues at coordinate 1,927,490 of NC_089271.1, forward strand.
TTGTTTATTCAGGCTGGTGACTAAGGAGTGTTTTCCGCACCTAATTTCTCACTTGATGTGTATTTTCTAGTTCTTGCCTCAAAGAAATACAGTTCATTGGTCTGTGTAGCTGCTGAGGGATAATTTTTCCATAATATCTAACTTCATCACTGCTACTGACATCGTGGGTCATTCTCCCTTCACTAACTGGACAATAAAGGATTGTGTGCCTTGGAAGGGTTTGAAAGTTGGCATTTCTGTGAGGCTAAATGTAGCTTGCTATACCCTCTGGTCAGAACCACAGGCACATTTTTTTTTCTTTTCTTTTTGATGGAAAATCTAATTTAGAAATGCTGGGCTTTGAGCCATAATGGGAAAATGTCTGAGTGTCAGGAAAGGCTTCAGGAGGTCAGCTCACCATTGGAATACCAACTTCACACTGGGGAAGTCAAAGAGAAGAAAAAAAAAAAAAAAAAGGCAGAAGCAGTGTAGATTCTGAAAAACTCATTGAACAAATTTGAAGTTTTTCTTTAAGCAGAGTGGTAGAAATTAAATGCCAAGATATCTATTATTCAGCCTAGGTGGGAACCCCAGCCTAATGTGCAGAGGCGTTTCAGTCATGTCCGACTCTTTGCAAGTCTGTCCACGGGAATCTTCAGGCGGGAATACTGGAGTGAGTGGCTGTCTCATTTTTCAGGGGATCTTCCCAACCCAGGGATAGATCTGACACCTCCTGCATTGGCAGGTGGATTCTTTACCGCTGAGGCACCAGGGAAGCCACCAAGGGCAACTGAACTCTGATTAAAAAAAAAAAAAAGAATCCTTGAAACATCACTTATCAATTTCACCTGGGGGAAAACAAAATGTTGCTACTTTACGGCTTCATCTCTTATAAGTCAGTCACTTCCGACAGATACCAATGGAAATGTGGAGTCAGCGCTCTGTGCTCTTGGCTGGTTTTCAGCTGACAGCCCTGTCTGCAGCACCTATCTGATCCACAGAGCATCCTGGTGAGGAAAGTGGTACCCAGGTTTTCACAGGCTGGGAAACTGGGGCTGAACAAGCTTAGGTAACCTGTCCACTACACCTTAGCTACAAAGAGGGTTTTGTTTTTTTTTTTTCCAAAGAGGGTTTTACAAAAGTCTTTTTTTTCCCCTTTAATGTGGACCATTTTTAAAGGATCGGTTGAATTTGTTACAGTATTGCTCCTGTTTTGTGTTTTGGTTTTTTTGGCCTCGAGGCATATGGGACCTCAGCCCCCAGACTAGGGACGGAATCCAAATGCCCTGCCTTGGAGGGTGAAGTCTTAGCCACTGGACAACGAGGGGGAAGTCCCTAAGAATCTTATCTACGCCACTCAGCATCCTTAATTGCCGAACTAGGATCCCTTCCTAGCGAGAGATGACTCTGCTTCCCAATTAATAACGGGCGTTTCTAGGTTTTGAGTCTTACCCAGGTGAAAGCGTCATTCATTTATACCCCCATGTAGTTTCAAATCCTGCTGTGAATATGATTTCAGCTTCCATGGAAACTCATTAAAATTCTCTTAATAAAAAAAAATCCAGAAATATCCCATTCTCCAACAGCACACTTAAACAGTAAGAATTTTTGCTTAGTAATTAACACTTCACTCTTCACAGATCACTTTAGTGATCTCGATTCTGATGATTTTTTTTTTTTCTTTTTTTTGCCCTGAGATGTGACAACATCAGTATACCCACTTCTTCCTTCCTTCCTTCCGATTTTGGTTTTTCTAAGGACACTCACGTTTTCAAGTTTCCATGATGTAATGCAGTCTTTGCGGCTTCACGCTTGGTTGAATTCTGAAAACGTTCTCACTCAATGAAGGGATGTACTTGAAGGGTATGTAAATCTTATTCATTTAAACATTTTCACTGGGTTCAGACACATGGAAATGTATTCCTACCTCATTGAAACTTTGCTGCTAAACCAACACATTTCCAGGTGTCAAAGTCTGTTGGATTCTCCGCTAATATTTTTTTTTTTTTTTAATCTTAACTCTTCTGATTTGGTGTCATGTCCTAGAGTTTCTTCTCTTGGTTTTCATGCTAATGGAGACTTTCTTGAATAATCACCTTTTAAATTTAAAAACCATGTGTGGCGGGAGATGAGGTAAAAATTATGAATTCGTATGTTTTTTAAAAAACGTATTTATTTTGCTTTCGTCTTTGAACATTTGATTTCTTACAGAATTTCTGGGTTAAAAATGTTTTTTTTTTTTTTTTTCATCCTCTTTACTGGATTGAAGACTTTGATTCATAGCTTCCAGTTTGTCTTCTAGCTTCCAGGGTTGTTGAGGAGAAGTGTGATGTCAAACTGATTCTGGTTAAATCTCAGATCTTTCCTTTCTAGGAGCTTCTACAGTTTGTATCCACAGAGCGAGACCCTCGCTTTCATCCGCATCAACATTTATTGGAGCACTCATTCATTATTACAAACATTTCTATAATTCAGGGGGAAATCATTTTATGTGTATATAATAAATATGCCTTTATATACACGTTCATACATTTATATGGGCTTCCCTGGCGGCTCAGATGGTAAAGAGTCTGGCTGCAATGCAGGAGACCTGGGTTCAATCCCTGGGCTGGGAAGATTCCCTGGAGAAGAAAATGACAACCCACTCCAGTGTCCTTGCCTGGAGAATCCCAGGGACAGAGGAGCCTGGCGGGATGCAGTCCGCGGGGTCGCAGAGAGTCAGATAAGACTGAGTGACTAACACTTGGAATATTCATTTTGATACATTTATATACATTAGACTTTTGTAGGTGCCAGGTTACAAACACACACACCCCTCACTCTCTTCCTTTTTATGGGAACTTTTTTTTTTTTGCTGTTTGTCTGGACAATTCTCTCTTTCTGAGACAGACGGAGGGAGGGAGGAAAGGAGTCAATATTTTACCTCTTCCTATAAGTGCATGCATCAGCCTAATTTTATTTTGTAACTGCCACACAGTAAGTTGCAAACATAATCTTCGTTTATCCCTAAATAATTCTGTATATATTTTTAAAATATGGTCATTTTCCTACATATTGTCAGTACAGTGATCCAAATCATGAAATTAACAGCGCTTGCTTCCGTAGGTGGCTCAGTTGGTGAAGAATCTGCCTGCAATGCGGGAGACCTGGGTCGGGAAGATCCCCTGGAGGAGGGCCGGGGGCCCACGCCAGCACTCCTGCCTGGAGAATCCCACGGACAGAGGAGCCTGGCGGGCTACAGTCCACGGGCTTGCAGGGAGCTGGACGCGACTGAGCGACTAATCATGAAAGACGGTTAGCTAATCTACGGACCTTAACCAAACCTTCCCAAATGCCCCACTTACAACTCTCTGTTGGGGGAAGAAACAAACAGACAACCCTGGAAGATGCTACATTTTCTCTTCCAGGGTGGTACTCCAGGATCCCACTTCACATGTAGCTGTCAGGCGTCTTTTATCTCCTCTGGTCTGGCATGATTGCTGAGTTTGGCCTCTCCTGAGGCGAGGCGATGCATTTATCTTCCACAGTGCCGCTTGACGAACTTGCCGGGAGCTTCCCACTGTTTATTTCTCAGCGTGCAGAAAAATCTCAGGCGTGGTTAGCCCCGAATCTACGACGTGCCTTGTAAATATTTTCTGCTTTTCTCGGTTGCCTTTTGACTCAGTGAATAGTGATTTTTTTTCCTCTTCCGTTAAAACGTTTTTTTTTGAACGGAGTCAGAATTTTATTATTATTTTTTTCATTCAAAGCATATGCATGAGTTTCTGCCTTTGGCTGCACCGGTCTCAGCTGTGGCACGCCGTATCTGGGATCTTGATCGCTCTGTTTGGGGATCCTTAGTCACTGTGTGTGAGTTTTCAGTTCTGGCATGGGGAGCCTTCGGTCAGGGCCTGCAGACTGTTCCCTTGTGGGATGTAGCAGCGAGTTCCCTCACCAAGGACTGAACTCGTGTCTCCTGCTTTGGGAGGGCAGAGTCTTAGCCACTGGACCGCCAAGCGAGTCCCAGCGTGGTCACAGTTCTAAAAAATAATTGGAAGCCATCTCGACTCCACGTCAGTTGTGAAAACGAATTCACCCAAGCTGCTGTTTAATACTAATATTCTTTATTTAGCATGTGGTTTTCCCATTTGGAGTTTATTCTTTTCTTGGATGTACAGTGCACATCTGGTGTGATTTGTGTGTGTGTGTGCGTGCGCGCAAGTGTATAACCAGCTATCCCAACGCTATTTACTAAGAAGCAAAGCTGTGCCCAGTAATTTGAGATGACCTCTTTTTACTGCACATCCCCATACGGACTTGAGTCTAGCTGTGAACTTTCTCCTGTACTCTAGTTATCTGTCTATTATAAACAGAACCACGTCACTTTTACTTATATTTTTCGAATGGACCTTGCAGCTTGCGATGGATATCGAACCTGCACCCCATACAGTGCAAGCCCAAATTCCTAACTACGGGACTGCCAGGGAAATCCTCAAACACACTTATCTGTTTTATTTACTAGAAACTCTGCATTAATTAAAAAAAAATTTTTAAGTTTATTTAAAAGTCTATGTTTACATAAAAATATTAAATAAATGTAAACATTTACTACCTTGTTAAATAAAATATGCAATATTTAAAGCACTTAATTTTAAAATGAAACTGTAATATTTAAATTAAGTATTTAATTTTCTTTTTTTAAATTAACTATTTAATTTTCAAAAGTAGTAAATTTTAATTTTAAACAAAAATATTGCATTTTAATTTTAAATTAAATTCAAAATATTATATTTTAATTTTAATTTTATTTTATTACTGTTACTTTAAAAATTTATTTATTTTAATTGGAGGCTAATTACTTTATAATATTGTGGTGGTTTTTGCCATACATTGACATGAATCAGCCACGGGTGTACACGTGTTCCCCATCCTGAACCCCCCTCCCACCTCCCTCCCCATCCCACCCCTCAGGGTCATCCCAGTGCATCAGCTCTGAGCACCCTGTATCATACATCCAACCTGAGCTGGCGATTCGTTTCACATATGATAATATACATGTTTCAATGCTATTTAAATATTACATTTTAATTTTAAATTAATTTTAAATTAAAATGCTGCATTTTGATTTTAAATGAAGCTTAAATAAAAAATATTAAATTCTTTACTTTAAAAAAGTGCTTTAAAAATAGATATGCCATATAAATTTTACAAGTCTGGTAAGGCCAGTCCCCTCTCAGAGATGTCCTCTTTCTATTCTGGTATATCTCTAGTTACGTGTTTTACCCTTTTCGCCATGTATATTTTGATATCACCTTCCCAAGCTCCGTTAATATAGTCTGCATATACTTCTGTAGGTTTGCATGTATTCATGATCGCAGGCGGAACGTACATCTGGAAACGGTTCCTGTTCTTCTGGGTCCAGCATCTCATTTTCAAACACCTGGCCCCTTGGCCGTTGTTGAGCATTCTATTCAGATGTGTGAGGTGCTGCTTTCTCTCTGTATCATGGAATGAATCACGGTTAAAAAAAAAAACAACACACCAATAATGCTGCGGAAAGGGTACTTAATAATATGAGCAACAACTTCATCACTGCAAGAATAACCATGAGGAGCAGCTTATGGAACATCGCTGTCTGAAATCAGTCTTTATACAAAGAGGACATGTTGTACAGATGCTGTTGCTTAGACGTTGAATCTGAAACACGACGCACGTGAACATATCTGCAAGACGGAAGCGGGCTCATATCACAGGGAACAGACTCCTGGGTGCCACGGGAGTGAAGGGCTAGGGAGACGGATGGGGTGGCGGGCTTTGCAGCGAGCTGATGCAAACTGTTGTATAAGCAACACGGTCCTAGGCTGCAATGCAGGGAAGTCTATTCCACGCCTCCTCGGTGTCTCGGACAGCATAGAATCCCCCTGCAATGCAGGAGACCGGCGTTCGATCCGTGGGTCGTGAGACGGTAACAGGCAGGAAGATCAGGGGTCTCCAGACGGAGGATGTGGGCTGCAAGTAAGTGTCAGACGTTTTTTCTCTCTCTCTTCAGCGGCAGGAGAAAAGAAACTACAAGTGTCAGATTTTTTTTTTTTCCCCTTCTCTATACAAAATTAGTTCTTCCCTTGTGCCTCAGCTCGTAAACAATCTGCATGCAGTGCAGGAGACCTGGGTTCCATCCCTGGGTTGGGAAGATCCCCTGGAGAAGGGCAAGGCTACCCACTCCAGTATTCTGGCCTGGAGAATTCTACAGACTGTTTAGTCCCTGAGGGCGCAAAGGGTCAGACATGACTGAGCAAATAATATAATAAATCTATACAAAATTAAGAGGAGGTCTCTTTTAAAATTCTAAATTTAAAATTCAGAATTTTAATGTGCCATGATGACAGCTGGTTCCACCTGAACTTAACTTTTCTCAAACCTTGAGCCAACCAATGCATTTTTTTTTTTTCAGGGAAATGGTTTTCTTAAGCTATGTGAACAAACTATGTATTTACCCTAGACTCTGATTTCTTCAGGTCAGCTCCACTTAAGACTCAGAACCGATCAGGGCTCAACAAACCAGGATGTTTTACTCACACATTGTTCTCCTAATCTATGTTAATGAAACGATGTATTTGCTTGGAAACCTGCCTTTCTTCAAGATTCATGTCAACCATTTAATGGTCCAGGGTGACTCACCAGCTGCCAATGTTATCTCAAAATGCATGTTGTGGGTGAGGGGCCTGGTGCCACTCTCCGAGTTTTGAGTCATCGCCTTTCTCTAAATAAAAGGTTGATTAAGGTATATAACATCCAGCCAAAGTCTAGCAGGGGAGCATTCTTTCTGCCCCCTTGTAATGTCTATGTCAGAAGCTTTCTCTATCTCTTTTACACTTTAATAAAACTTTATTACACAAAAGCTCTGAGCGATCAAGACTTGTCACTGGCCCTGGATCGAATTCCTCTTCTCCGGAGGCCAAGAATCCCAGCATCTTTCATAGCTCAGCAACAACCTTTCAGTCAGGAAGAGCCCCTGGAGAAGTGATTAATCATAAAGGAAAAAACTATGAAAAAGTAGACAGCATATTGAAAAGCAGAGACATTACTTTGCCAGCAAAGGTTCGTCTAGTCAAGGATATGGTTTTTCCAATGGTGATGTATGAATGTGAGAGTTGGACTATAAAGAAAGCTGAGCGCCGAAGAATTGATGCTTTTGAACTGTGGTGTTGGAGAAGACTCTTAAGAGCCCCTTGGAATGCAAGGAGATCCAACCAGTTCATCCTAAAGGAAATCAGTCCTGAATTTGCATTAGAAGGACTGATGCTGAAGCTGAAATTCCATTACTTTGGCCACCTGATGTGAAGAGCTGACACATTAGAAAAGACCCTGATGCTGGAAAGATTGAAGGCAGGAGGAGAAGGGGACGACAGAGGATGAGATGGTTGGATGGCATCACTGACTCTATGGACATGAGTCTGAGCAAGCTCGGGGAGTTGGTGATGGACAGGGAGGCCTGGCGTGCTGCAGTCCATGGGGTCGCAAAGAGTCAGACACGAGTGAGCGACTGAACTGACCTGACCCGATATATACACCTGCGTTGCAGGCAGATTCTTTGCCATCTGAGCCAGCAGGGAAGCCGATACAGTGAAATGATTCAGTCATGTGTGTCCTGAATCACTTAGCTGTGTGCACCAGAAACTAACGCACTATCGCAAGTCAACCACATGTCGATACAATACGTTTTAAAAAGTAAAATGAAAAAAGTGTTCTCTATATCGGTCGATTAGACAAATGTGAGAGATGTCAAGTTTATTGTTTTATCCCCACACTTTGCACGCATGTATGTATGCTCAGCTGTGTCCGATGCTTTTGCAAACCCATGTACCATACCCTGCCAGATTCCTCTGTCAGTGGGATTCTCCCGGCAAGAATCCTGGAGTGGGTTGCCATGCCCTCCTCTAGGGGATCTTCCCGATCCAGGTTTTGAACTCTTGTTTCCTGCATTACCCCTGAGCCACTATACTTGAGCTGCCATATTTTTTCTTTTGCTCTCTTTTTCTTTTTTTCTTGGCCAGAAAAACTGAATAGTTTTAGAATTCACTCCAGAGAAGCCTTTATTTAATCATCCACATTAGTGGGACTAATTAGACCCTTCTGCGGGAGAAGCTCCCAAACCCCTTAGTAGAATTTACATTCAGGAGTTATTTGTGACATGGCATTAGCATTCCAAACTGGTGGTATAATTCTGCCAAACTCCCGAGCTTTTATAGCTATCATGTCTTTTATCTGACTTCCACTTTCTTTCAGTAAAGAAACTGAAGTAGTGTTTTCTTGGAGATGTCCAAAACCCATCCAAATTGATAATCTCCGAATGACTCGCTTTTGAGATGAATAAGAACCAGGGGCTTTATCATTCAAAGCATGCCAAACATATTCGTCTCCAGAGAGTATTTTTTTAGATAAAAGTCCAGTAGAGACTTTCATAAGTTTTAAGCATACGGGCCGGACTCATTCATATGTTAAACTCTTCACATCATTCATAGATGCTTCTCTTTTTTAAAAATTGGGGTATAATTGCTTTATAATGTTGTTCATTTCCATTGTATGACAGAGCGAATCAGTCATACATGCACATGTATCCCCTCACTCTTGAACCTCACTTGCACCCCCCATCCCACCCCTCTAGGTCATCACAGAGGCGCGAGCTGAGCTCCCTGAGAGAGCTGAGCTGTCTATTTTACACGCAAAAATGTATGCATGTCAGTGCTATCCTCTCAGTTCATCCCACCTTCTCCTTCCCTTGCTGTGTGCGCAAGTCTGTTCCCGACATCTGCGTCTATTGCCCTGCCCTGCAAATACCATCATCAGTACCATTTTTCTAGATTCCAAACGTATGTGTTAATATACAGTGTTTGTTTTTTATTTTCTCTTACTGACTTTCTTCACTCTGTGTAGCAGGCTTTAGGTTCATCCACTTCAGCTCAGCTGGCCGGAGTTCATTCCTTTTTTATGGCTGAGTAATATTCCACTGGGTGTATGTTTCCTATCTTCTTTATCCATTCATCCATCAATAGACGTCTAGGTTGCTTCCCTGCCTTGGCTATTGTGACCAGTGCTGCCATGAACATTGGGGTGCACGTCTGTTTTTGAATTACGGTTTTCTCAGGGTATATGTCCCGGAGCGGTGCAATTGCTGGGTCATATGGTAGATTGATACAGCTACTGTGGAGAACACCATGAATGTTCCTCCAAAACCTAAAAATAGATAAAAAAAAAATATGGCCCTCTTCTGACGAAAAGGAAAGAGACAGTCTTATTAAATAGCACAGGAAGAGCCTTTATCTTTCCAATGAGTCATTATACCAGAAAGCCTTTCTCCAACTTTCATTTATCGTTCATTTTGTATAGTAATGAAAACCATTATTTTGCAATATGTAACGGGTCACAAAGAGAATGATCAGAGAACTGAGATAATTTCTCCTGAAGACAGAACACCTGATGCATGACTGAAGTTTTAAAATATCATGAGGAGAACAGCCACGTCCACATTCTTAAAAGTTGCTGGAATCGGAAGCCAGGTTAAGGGTTAGTGTGAAAGTTGCACATTGTAGAAATATTTTAATAGAATGCATAGTGGTTTTTAAAAAAAAAAAAAACCCATGGATTGTAACCCAGCAGGCTCCTCTGTCCCTGGGATTCTCCAGGCCAGAATGCTGGAGTGGGTTGCCATTCCCTCCTCCAGGGGATCTTCCCGACCTGGGGATGGAACCCATGTCTCCTGCAGTGGCAGGTGGGCTGTTTACCACTGAGCCCCCAGGGGCGCCCCTAAAGATTTTACCTCACCCAACGTGTCGGCCATTCGCACGATCAGCCAACGAAAACATGTGAAGTGTCGCTTTTTGTCACACTGTCCGTTTTCGCAAATAACAGTACTATAAGGACCCCAGTTCAATTTGATTTTCAGATTATGTAGTGCGTATTTTTAATAGGAATGTCCATCGTGGTATGCAGGAATTTTTTTTTTTCCCAAAAAACAATGTGCTATCTAAGATTCAGATGTCACCGGGCATCTTGCTTTTTATCTGGCAATTCTTTGTTTTTGCAAGTTAAAAAATATGAGCTAGTTGACTCATTATTTTGGGGCTGAGCTGGGACTTTGTCGAGGTGTTCAGGCTTTCTCTAGCTGCAGTGGGCTTCTTACTGTGGTGGCTTCGCCTGTTGCAGACCAGGGTCTCTAGAGTGGGGGCTTCTGTACTTGTGGGCCACGGGCTTACTCGCTCCACGGCATGTGGGATGTTCCCCGACCAGGGCTTGAACCCGCGTCCCCTGCAGTAGAAGGAGGTAGATTCCTAAGCACTGGACGGCCAGGGAAGTCCCCATTTGGCAGTTGTGGACGTCTGTCTTGCAGGGTGCCACGTCGCTGAGCAGACCCATAAGGCTATAATACCCAGTTCAATAATTCTCTGGGGTGTGTGTGTGTGTGAGTGTGTGTGTGTGCACGCACGCTTAGTCTATGAGTGCCGTCCAACTCTTTGCGACCCTTTTGATTGTAGCCCATCCGTTTGGGTTCATATGTAACAGCTTAGGGATAACCCAGGCTAACTTTCTGGCCAACCCCATAGATCTGGTTTTTAAAAAAAATTAACAAACACATTTTTTTTTTAATTACGAAAATATGAAACACATTTGGAAACACATTGGAAAATACAGAACAAAGTTACCTATAGTTCCTCTGTATATTGCAATCAATTTTTTTTTCAAGTAGACAAATGAAGATTTTTAGTTGGTGGCATTTCAATATCAAATTCTCAAAAAGTAACAGAATGAATATACAGAGAAGTCGAAGGATATAGTAGCCCTGACAACGCCATGAACTAATTCAGCACTCTTTCAATTTACACAGTTTTCACACAACAGTGGGGTACAAATTCTGTTCAAGTTCCCGTAGACTATAAACCTGGAGACACTGGAACATATCCAGGGACATAAAATGAGGATGAAAAGTTTCATGGTCTAAACGTACAGAAATCACAGAGTCTGTTCTCTTATCATGAGAAATCAACACCAAAAGATATACTTTAAAAAATTAATTAATTTTACTCTACAACATTGTATTGGTTTTGCCATGCATGAGAAATCAACACCAAAAGATATACTTTAAAAAATTAATTAATTTTACTCTACAACATTGTATTGGTTTTGCCATGCATTGACTGAAAATAACCCACGTGGTTTCAAGTTGTGCCGGTTAATTTTATGTCATGGGCTCTGAGAGACACCCACAGTATCCAACCTCCGAAACTAGTTTTCTTACCTGCTCTGTTCACCTGGTAAGGAGGACTGAATGTCTTTATTGTGATCACGCCTCAGAAACATTCACATCCCGGTTTCGTGGCAATATGGCTGCCTGGAAAAAAAAAATCATTTTTAACTGATTTTTGAAATGATTTGTCTGTAAAGCAAGATGGGTGCTAACGCTTCCACTTGGGGTTCGCCAAGTAGAACGTGAGGGCTGAAATGTTGCCAAGCAGCGGTAATAAAGTTCCTCCTATATATTGGTGAGAAAGTGAAGCGTCAGTTGCTCAGTCGTGTCCGGCTCTGCAACCCCATGGACCAGAGCCCGCCAGGCTTCTCTGTCCTCGAGATTCTCCAGGCAAGAATACTGGAGAGGACTGCTGTTCCCTTTTCCATGGTATTGGAACGTTTGCATATAATTTTTTTTCAGGCACATACATATTATATACATGGACAGATAATACGTATCTGTGTCTATGTATGTATACAGAGGTACACAAACATGCATGCATACTATTTATCTTTGAGAAGTAAACATACGTACATACAGATATGCTGACAAAGGTCCGTCTAGTCAAGGCTATGGTTTTTCCAGTAGTCATGTACGGATGGGAGAGTTGGACCATATAGAAGGCTGAGCACTGAAGAACTGATGCTTTCGAACTGTGGTGTTAGAGAAGACTCTTGAGAGTCCCTTGGACTGCATGGAGATCAAACTGCATGGAGTCAGTCCTAAAGGAAATCAGTCCTGAATACTCATTGGAAGGACTGATGCTGAAGCTGAAACGCCAATCCTTTGGCCACCTGATGTGAACAGCTGACTCACTGGAACAGACCCTGATGCTGGGAAAGACTGAAGGCAGGAGGAGAAGGGGACGACAGAGGATGAGATAGCTGGATGGCATCACCGACTCGATGGACATGAGTCTGAGCAAGCTCCGGGAGGTGGTGATGGACAGGGAGGCCTGGCGTGCTGTAGTCCATGGGGTCGCAGAGAGTCAGTGAAGACTTAGTGACTGAATAACAATATATATTTAGTTATAGATGCATGATATGTATTGTCTACATATACATGTTATCTATTGGAATAAATGAGAGAATTATATAAGATATATATTTTTGTGGAAGTAAAAATAAGCCAGGGAATTTAGCTCCTTCCCCAATTAATAAACAAGGAAATGGGGACTTGCCTGCTGGTGCAGTATTTAACACTCTCTGCTCCCAACGCAGGAGACACAGGTTCAATCCCTCATCGGGGAGCTAAGATCTGATATGCCATACGGCACAGTCAAACTATTAAAAGAAGAAAAAAAAAAAAAAGCCCAGGAAATAACTAGCTGCAATGAGACATCTCTAGAGCAGTAGGAAACTGCTCAGTATTCTGTAATAAACCTAAATGGGAAAAAAAAATGTGAAAAAGAGTAGATACATGCATATGTATTTCTGAATCCCTGTGGGGTGTTCCTGAAACTAACACAACGCGAGTAAATCAACGATAGCCAAATAAAGAGAAAAATTCCTAAAGAGCATCTCACGCCGCTTACAGAGCTATATAAGCCAAGTCTTTAATTTTTAAAATCGCTTCGCCTAAGAGGATGTTCAACACCAGCTGAACAAGAGAAAGACAAAGAGGCAGAGCCTGAAGAGATGAGGCAGAATAATTGAGATGAGCTTGTGTATTTGTGGGGAAACGATGCCTTGCCCCGCTCCCCTAAATGCTATTCGTAATGCATGCTACATCTTTCAAGCCGGCACACCTCACTCACTCTTAGGAGATGCAATCACATTTGGTCACATTTGGAGGAAGAGCGATGGCTGAATACAGAGTGTTGTTCTGTTCCTGCCCGGCAGCCTATATAAAGCGGTGGCTGACTCTCTAGCCTGCCGCCTGGGATATAATCCATTAACAAAGGACTTTTTTTTTCCGCTAGGCACAGAATCTCCCTCAATTCTTAAGCCTTCCTGCCAGAAAGTTCTGTGATAAGATATCCATGCTGCGGTGTACGTCCTGACAACTTCACATCGCACGTGGGCTGTTATGGAATTTGCGCAAATTAATCAATCCTTAACAACGCGGCAGAAGGCAGCCCGTCAGAGAAATTCCTGATACGACTTCCCCTTCCCTGCCCTTCACCTCACTGCAAAATGCTTTTACACAGCGTTTGTTGGATATGGGGCCAAAAAGACAATGTGAAATGTAATGAGGTAACCCTAAAAATTTTTCCAGACCAACATGCTTGGTTTTCAATTATGGGATAGGGCAGGCTGAGACGGTAAAGAATCCGCCTGCATTGTAGGAGTCCCGGGTTCGATCCCTGGGGCCGGGAAGATCCCCTGGAGAAGGGAATGGCAACCCACTGCAGTATTCTTGCCTGAGGAATCTCATGGACAGAGGAGCCTGGCGGGCTGCAGTCCAAGGGGTCACAAAGAGTCGGACACGACTGAGCAATTCACACACATACACACAGACACACACACACACACACAGACACACACACAGACACACACACAGACACACACACACACACTAGGTAAGTGGGCATGAATTTCTACTGATTTCCCAAAGGGTATCAGAAGGCTAGAAGGATCTTGATGAGCCTTCTGCATCTGAGGTTCCTTGAGAAACGTCTAAAAGAATAAAAAAGGTGTAGGACCCGCCTAGTGGTCCAGTGGCTAAGGCTCTGAGCTCCCGATTCGGGGGGCCTGGGTGGCAGCCCCGGTCAGGGAACTAGATCCCAAGTGCCCCAAGGAAGAGTTCGTAAGCCACAACTAAAGGTCCTGTGTGCCAAAACTATGGGGGGGGGGGGGGGGGAAGAAGAACCCACAAGCTGCAGGAAAAGATGGAAGATTTCCACGCCGCAATAAGACCCAGCATTGTACACTTGTGTTGGACTCTGCAACCCCATGGACGCCAGGCTTCCATATCTTTCACCATCCATAGCAAGTTAAATAAATGAATATTTTAGAAAAAAATAATAAAGATATATTTTTAAAACTACGAACTACAACTACAGGAACAGAGGGAGAAAGGTACTTGAAGCCCAAACGTTTCTGCGGAGACGCACGGCTCTGTGGGACAGCCAGCCTTGAAAAGAGAGGCATCAAAAGCGTGCAAATATACCCTGGTCCACGGCAGTCTTGAAAGATAAAAGGTCAGACATAATCCGCCCCTCCCACCTCCCACCCCAAGGAACTCCAAATAGGCACGGAGGCGATGAGGCTGGAGTACTGCAGAGAAGCTCAGCTAATGTTTTCAGAGACCCCAGCGTGTGCAATAGAAAAGGTAAACAAAGGATGCTTCCACACAAAGAGCCAAGCGCCCTGAGGATGTTTTATAAGGAAGAGAGATAAGCCCTGCTTGCAGCCTAAATAGATGGCAAATGCCAGAGAGTGTGTTTATAAGAAGGGAGAAGAGGCGAGTCGCACAAATAGTCCCTTGAACTGATTTAGAAAAAGACTCACAGACTTAGTGGATTTATGGTTACTAGAGGCGACTGGTGCGGGGAGAGAGATTTGGAGTTGGAGATGGACAAAGTCAAGTGTCAAAGGAACCAGTCAACTAGAACGTACTTAGATACAAACACACACTAAAGTGTCCGGCTCGGGGACTCGTGCTGAAATCCAAGGCTAATCTCTGCAGGACTGGCCGCCTGGCCTGCGCGGGGGCTTATGCTGAGCAGACCCATGGCTGGAGCATGTGGGGAGCCCCAAGGAGGGGACGCTGACCCAGCTGATAAGCCTGGATCTCCTTGGTCTTCAGCCAGGGGCTGAGCTTGCTGCAGTTCCCCGGGACCCAAGCCGACAGCATCCTGTCCATGCCCGGGTGAGCCGGGAGGTCCAGAAGTTGGTGCCAGTTAACACACCATCAGCCCAGGGAGTCTGGGTGCGTGACATGATACTCGTGTGTTCTGGATGGAGGAGAAAAATGTAACCCATTTTCTCTGCCCTTGGATGCCCTTTCTTCCCTCCACTATGCTTTCATGTATCTGCATTGGAAGTCAATCAGACCTGAGATAACACAGGACGTGGGTTCGATCCCTAGGTCGGGAAGATTCCCCTGCAGGAGGAAATGGCTACCCAGTCCAGCATCCTTGCCTGGAGAATCCCATGGACGGAGGAGCCTGGTGGGTTACAGTCCATGGGGTCACAGAAGAGTCAGATGCAGCTGGACACACCTTCATTCATTCAACTGGCAGAAATACCTGCTCAACCCCAAAGAGCAACATTCTCCCGGAATCAACACCTTGTTGCTTATTCGCTCCGTCTTTGCGAGGGTTTGGAAGGAGTATGGATGAATGTGATTTTTTTATTTTTGTCTGCAGTGTGAGGCTTCTGAGATCTTAGGACCCCCGAACAGGGATGAAACCCCGGGCGCACGGCGGTGGAAGCCCGAGTCTTACCCACTGGACCGCCCCCGCCCTTGGACTTGTCCAACGTAAAAGGCAGGGACTTCCCTGGCGGTCCAGTGGTCGAGAATCGGCCTGCCAGTGCAGGAGACACGGGTTCCACCCTGGTCCGCGAGGATCCCGCCTGCCACGGGGCGACTCAGCCCGTGGACCACAGTTACTGAGTCCCAGGGGCCTACAGCCTGTGGTCTGCAGGGAGAAAAGCTATCTCAGTGAGAAGCCCACACATTGGGCTCCTCAGACACAGAAGAACAGACCCAGAGAACAGACTTACGGACCTGGGGAGAGGGGAGGAGAGGGTGAGATGCGTGGAGACAGTAACACGGAGACTTACATCACCGTATGTCACGCAGAGAGCCGACGGGAACTGGGTGTGTGTCTCAGGGAACCGAGACAGGGGCTCTGTGTCAGCCTAGAGGGGGTGGGATGGGGAGGGAGGTGGGAGGGAGGCTCAAAAGGGAGGAGGCATATGTATACCTGCGGCTGATTCCTGCCGAGGTTTGCCAGAAACCAGAGAAATTCTGTCAAGCAATTGTCCTTCAGTTAAAAAATAAATTAAAAAAACAAAATGCAGAGTAACCTCTGCGCACTAGAGGAAGCCTGTTCATAGCGATGAAAACTCAGTGCGGCCAAAATAAACAAATAAACAAATACCTTTTTTTTTAAAGTAAAAGGCTGGAGGTCCGGTCAGGATTTGGGTCCGAGACACCTGAAATCTAAGATCTCTGGCTTCTCATCCACTCTCCCATGCGTCTCCCAGTTCACTGGGAGAGCGTAGGAAGGATATTGACAAGATAAAAGGCAGAAGAGAATGGGTTTTAAAAGGAATAGGCGGAGTCTTCTTGGTGTGTTATGCTATATAATGTTTTGCTCTGTATCTTAGTGGACATGTATAATGTGTTATGAGATTTGTATGTGTTAGTCGCTCAGAAGTACGCATCCTTATTGATACGTGTTCATACATTTGTGCTTATATGTATTCTAGTATCTGTGTTCAGTTGCTCAGTCGTGTCTGACTCTTTGCGAGCCCATGTACCGTAGCCCGCCAGGCTCCTCTGTCCGTGGGATTGTCCAGGCAAGAATCCTGGAGTGGGCTGCCATGCCCTTCTCCAGGGGATTTTCCTAACCCAGGGATCGAACCCAGATCTCCTGCGCTGCAGGCAGATTCTTGACCAACTGAGCTGTGAGGGAAGCCCTGTTAATAGCCAGTGAGAATTTGCTCTGTGACTCAGGACGATTAACCCGGCGATTTGTGACAAATTAGATCGGTGGGAGGTGGAAGACGAGGTTCAAGGCGGAGGCCTGATTGGTGTTGATGGATGGCAGGGAGCAATGCTAATTTATAAAGCAATCATCCTCCAATAAAAAATAAAGAAGAAAAAAATATAAAAGTAGGATGCTTAAATCACTGGTTTCCAGGACTGCATATAAGCAGCGGGTCTGACTACAAACAGTGAAGGGTGGAAAGTTCAGGGCGGAAGGAGTGTCGAAAGTATTCGACATCTTAAATTGTGGAGGTGACGACACGCGATCATGCCTCTGTCAAGCTGTCGCAAAACTGGGCTCTCAGAAAAGGATGCATTTTACATTATGGGCAGCATATCTTTGGGAAAAGAGGTGTGAAAAAAATTCTTATATGAATAATTTTCCTTTTGATGCATGGAACAGAAAAATCGGGGAAGAAGTGATATAGCTCAGGGAGGCCTGGTTTTGAATATTTCACACCTGCAAGTTTGTTGATTGCTTTAGAAGGGTTCAACCAGAATACCCAGAGTTGCTGATAGGAAGCGTGAAAGGGACTAAGCCGTGTTTTTCTTTGAATGGGGGCTGGGGGCAGGACGGGGAGATGGCTCAGAGAGAGTTTAGCCTGAATCTGGGGAGGTGAGTCAGGAGAGAATTTTAACACTTTGAGGGAGGGGAAAAGAATGGAATCGAGGTCTAAAGTCATGAAAGAGAACTTTTGTCTGAGTAGAAGAGATATTTTGTGTGAGTTGGTGCCAACACACAGTGAGATTCTAATGTTGGACCTTGAAGACTGCCGCAGAGAATGCAGTAAAGTCACAAAGGGAAAGACAAATTCCCTACATTAACGCATATCTGTGGAATCTAGAAAAATGGGACTGACTGACTTGTCTGCAGAGCAGAAATAGAGACACGGATGAGGAGAACGAAGGTGTGGACATCAAGGGGGAAAGGGTGGTGGGGTGAATTGGGAGCCTGGGACTCACATATATACACGATTCACACTATGTCCAACCCAGACAGCATATTAAAAAGCAGAGATGCTACTTTGCCAACAAAGGTCCGTCTAGTCAAGGCTATGGCTTTTCCAGTGGTCGTGTATGGATGTGAGAGCTGGACTATAAAGAAAGCTGAGCGCCAAAGAATTGAGGCTTTTGAACTGTGGTGTTGGAGAAGATTCTTGAGAGTCCCTTGAACTGCAAGGAGATCCAACCAGTCCATCCTAAAGGACATCAGTCCTGAATATTCACTGGAAGGACTGATGTTGAAGCTGAAACTCCAATCCTTTGGCGCACCTCATGCGAAGAGCTGACTCATTGGAAAAGACCCTGATGCTGGGAAAGATTGAGAGCAGGAGGAGAAGGGGACGACAGAGGATGAGGTGGTTGGATGGCATCAGCGACCCCATGGACATGAGTTTGAGCAAGCTCTGGGAGTTGGTGATGGACAGGGAGGCCTGGCGTGCTGCAGTTCATGGGGTCACAGAGAATTGGACACCACCGAGCCATTGAACAATAGTGACCAGGCTCCTCTGTCCAGGCAAGAATCCTGGAGTGGGTTGCCACGCCCTCCTCCGGGGGATCTTCCTGAGGCAGGGATCTCCCGAATTGCAGGCATTTCTTCACCTTCTGAGCCACCTAAGAAGAGGGGATATATGTATACATGGAGCTGACTCACTTTTCTGGACAGCAGAAACTAAGACAAGTTCATAAACGTACCGTGAAGGGAAGTGAAGTGAAAGGCGCTCAGTCATGTCCGACGCTTTGCGACCCCACCGACTATAGAAACCATGGAATTCTCCAGGCCAGAAATTAGAACACCCCCTAACACCACGCACGAAAACAAACTCATAATGAATCAAAGACCTGAATGCAAGGACAGATTCTGTAGAAGTCTTGCATTAGTTGCTCAGTCGTGTCCAACTCTTTGCAACCCTGTGGACTGCAGCCCACCAGGCTCCTCTGTCCATGGGATTCTCCAGGCCAGAATACTGGAGTGAGTAGCTATTCCCTTCTCCAGGGGATCTTCCCAACCCAGGGATGGATCCCAAGTCTCTAGCATGGCAGGTGGATTCTTTACCAGCTGAGTCACAAGGGAAGCCCGTAAAGCTACTACACTCCAGTACAAATTAAAAAAACAAAAAAGTAAACAGCACTGCGGAAGCCACAGAATTAAAGTTGTGTCTCAGGCAGAAAATGACGGTGAATGTTGAACCTAGAATTTGGAAGGAGACAGACTTCGTGGCGTTGCTAAGGTAGAAATTTCAGAACAGAAATGTCAATATACCTGGGTGTTTCGACCAAAAATCTTCCTTGTGGCCAGAGCATTTATTATCTCCTCCAAACCGAGACGAATTCTACAAAAGCTGAGATGCTGATGGAATGGTACTTTGGCTCTGTCACAGTTACGGAATACAGGTATAGAATCCGTCTGCCATGCGGGAGACCCGGGTTTGATCCCTGGGTCGGGAAGATCCCCTGGAGGAGGGCATGGCAACCCACTCCAGTATTCTTGCCCGGAGCATCCCACGGACGGAGGAGCCTGGCGGAGTCGCAGAACGTGGGGTCACAGAGAGCTGGACACGGCTGATGTGACTGAGCACATCCAGTGTGTATTAATTTAAAAAACGGGATGGAAAGTTAGACTTCTGGTGTAAACTGATATTCAGACAGTAAAATGCGAGGAGGGAAATGCACAATTCAGGAGTACTGGGGAATCTGTGTGTATGACGAAGCTGTGGATGTGCTGGGAGCTAATTTGAAAGCAAGGAAGCGTGAAGCCTCACTATTATCATCTTGCCATTCAAGTGGTTAAAACTGATGGTAGAAAACACGGCACATTCATCTGTACTTGTACCATCTTGAAGAAAGAGTAGAGATACGGGTGTTTATCATGGTCTCATCATTTGTTCTTCATCTGCATCAAGCCCCAGAAAAGACCTCCACATATTCATAATCACCCTCCAAAAAAAAATTAAAGTGTCACCAATTAAAATGTCATACAATTATACATTTTCAACACAAGGGAGAACATAGAAACCGAAACTTACTGCGCTTGGGAAATGAAAGTGTGTGCGTTAGTCGGAGACACAGTCGGTTGTGTCTGACTCTTTGTGACTCCATGGACTGTATAGCCCAGGCTCCTCCGTCCATGGAATTCTCCAGGCAGGAATACTCGAGTGGGTTGCCATTTCCTTCTCCAGGGGATCTTGCCGACCCAGGGATGGAACCCAGGTCTCCTGCACTGCAGGCCGATTCTTTACCATCCGATTCCCCAGGAAAGCCAGCATATGCATCACAACCCTCCCCTAAAATTTTAAGTGTCACCAATTATAATGCAATGCAATTATACATTTTCAACGGAAGGGAAAAAAGATAGAAACCCAAACTTGCTGTGCTTGGGAGATGAATAGCACTCTTCTAAATCATTTTTTTCCGGCCAAGAATTAAAACTGTAATGATGATGTCAGCCAATGATACAAAAGCCGTAACGACAGACGCACGTCAGAACCTCTATCATGCGGAACATGTGGGATAAGCGGGAGCTTAAAACAAGGAATCAAGAAATGATTTATTAGGAATCAAGGAAGAATAAAATCCTGGGGATTATGCCTTGCATCTAGAAACAAGTAAGGCCAGCTAAATCAAAGAAAAGAGTGGCAGGGACTTGTACAAATAAGAGAAGAAAGGTAGGAAAAATGAGCACAAAGCTCTTAGCATCATTGGGCAGAGGATTTCATTTCACCTCCAAACCGAGACGAAATCTGAAAAGCTGATGGGATCGTCCTTCGGCTCTGGGACAGCCATGGAATACACGAGAGTTTATTCGTGTAAATAAATGAATAAACTGACCGTGACAGTTTCCTTCGTGGATGTAGACAGAAATCAGGAGCAAGCTGAATTTGGGCTAAAGGCTTGGGGTGGGGGTAGGGGGTGGCCAGGATCGGGGTCTGGAATAGATTTCCTGTGTTTACATTCTCAGTTCTCCAAGCACGCCAAGTGCACGCTCTCTGACATTCCTTGACCTTCCTTTAGTCATTAAAAAATGAGCAGGCTAAACGCACGGATGCACAAGCTTCTAAGAAATGGAGACGTGTGTGGAATGCGTAGAGTAGCTGACGCATAGCAAGAGGTTGAGCAAGGTGAAATTTGACGGAAGCGTATTCCTTCATGCTGTGGAAGATCGAGGGCTGGAGGAGAAGGGGGGGAACAGAGGATGAGATGGTTGGATGGCATCACCGACTCAGTGGACATGAGTTCGGGCAAACTCTGGGAGTTGGTGATGGACAGGGAAGCCTGGCGGGCTGCAATCCTTGGGGTTGCAAAGAATCAGACATGATTTAGTGACTGAACAACGACATGAAGAGTCGCCCCCACCCCGCCCTTGGGGTATTAGGTATCCAGATTTCCATTCCAAAGTGAAAAATCTTCCGGGTTGAACGGCATGGCCAATATAGTGGAGAGGAGGAAATGGAGCTTACACAGCCTTAGGAAGAGAGCTGAGTGTGATTTATAGAGAAACAGAGGCTTTGGTGAATGCGGTCCTGCATTTTTACTGTGGAAGTGAATACGAGGACACAGATTTAACATCTCACTGGCTAAGGGCTGTGTATAACCTCTGATTCAGCTGCCAAGAAAAAGTGCATTTTCCACCATGGCCAGCAAAGGTGTAAACACACATCTCCAACCTGAAGTTTGCGTTAAGCCAAGGGTCTCCCAGCCTCCAGGATCGAATGCCTGGTGATCTGAGGTGGGGCTGATGTGTTAATAACAGAAGTAAAGTGCACGATAAACGTAACAGGCCTGAGTCACCCTGAAACCTTCCTCCACCCCTCCCCGGCCCGTGGAAAAATTACCTTCCACGAAAACCAGTCCCTGGTGCTGAAAAGCCTGGGAATCTCTGCTTCAAGGTGTAAATCGAACGACCAGCTTTTGAACTTTGCTTCCAACGGAATCACGTGGACGTAGGATGTTAGGAAACACGTTCTGTAAAATAAGCAATGTACGGTTTCACACTCGACAAAAGTTGGCAGTCAGCATTTGACGGCGGAGCCAATTTTCATCCAGAAAGGATTTGGTCACTCACCCAAGATGGACTGAGATCCTTACATGTCCATAGAGAATGAGATAATATCTAATACTTAAATAACTATAAGTAATGTGTATTTCATCTGTTTTGGCTCACTTCTATGAGAAAAAAGTTGAGGTAGGGGCAAATTAGGACTTTGGGATTGATAGTATATTGACTACTATGTATAAAACAGCTAATAAGCGCCTATTGTATACCACAGGGAACTCACCTCAATATCTTGTGATAACACATAATGAAAAATGGTGTGAAATATATATGTGTGTGCTAAAGTCGCTTCATACGTGCCTGACTCTGCAACCCCGTGGACTGTAACCCGCCAGGCTCCTCTGTCCATGGGGTTCTCCAGGCAAGAGTACTGGAGCGGGTTGCCATGCCCTCCTGCAGGGGATCTTCCCGACCCAGGGATCGCACTCAACGTTTTTTACGTCTCCTGCATTGGCAGGTGGGTTCTTTATGACCAGCACCACCGGCTATATTATGTGTTCAGTCATGTCCTACTCTTTTGCGACCCAGGGAACTCTAGCCCACCTCCTCTGTCCATGGAATTCTCCAGGCCAGAATACTGAAGTGGATTGCGTATACATACACATACGTATATATTTATAAACGCACGCATGTATATGGGCTTCCCTGGTGCCTCAGGTGGTAAAGAATCCGCCTGCAATGTGGAAGACCTGGGTTCAATCCCTGGGTTGGGAAGATCCCCTGGAGAAGGGCAAGGCTACCCACTCCAGTGTTCTTGCCTGGAGAATCCCATGGACAGAGGAGCCTGGCGGGCTACAGTCCACGGGGTCAAAGAGAGTCAGACATGCGTGAGCGATTGAGCATATACATATCCCATTTATAGGCATTATAAAAGGTTGGCTCTATTTCCTGCACTGTCCCATACATCCTTGTAGCTTATATTTTATCACACGGTGAAAACGGAAGTTGCTCGGTCATGTCCGACTCTTTGCAGCCCCACGGGCTGTAGCCTGCCAGATTCCTCTGTCCATGGGATGTTCCAGGCCAGAATACTGTAGTGGGTTGCCACTTCCTTCTCCAGGGGATTTTTCCGGACCCAGGGATGGAACCCAGGTCTCCCACACTGCAGGCAGATCCTTTACCATCTCAGCCACCAGGAAAACCCTTAATAGTTTGCATTTAATGGGTCATGGTCCCCTCTCCCGTTTCCTTCTCCTTACTGGTCACCCACTAGTTTGGTCTCTGTATCTCTGGGTCTGCTTCTGATTTGTTATAGTAACTAGGGGGTGTTGTCTTTTAGATTTCACGTCTAAGTGATACCCCGATGTTCGTTTTCCATCTGGCTTCATTCACTTAGTAGCATAATCTCTAGGCCCGTCCGCGCCGCTGCAAATGGCATTATTTCATTCCTTTTTAGGGCTGACTAATATTCCATCCGATCTGTGTACCACGTCTTGTTTATCCATCCCTCCCTTGATGGACATTCAGGTCGTTTCCACGTCTTGGCTGTTGTGAACAGTGCAGCTGTGAATGTTGAAGTGCATGGTATCGTTTCCAATGAGCATTTTCATTTACTTTGGATATAAACCATGTTTAACATCAGAAGAGTGAAGTCGTTCAGTCGTGTCCGACTCTTTGTGACCCCGTGGGCTGTAGCCTCTCAGGCTCCTCAGTCCATGGGATTTTCCGGGCACGAGTACTGGAGTGGGTTGCCATTTCCTTCTCCAACGTTAGAAAAGCATTTTAAAAACATGCAATGCAAAAATAAACAAACAAGCAAACACACAATGTAAAATTGTGTTGACTATTTTAGTCTTCTTTCTTTTCCCAAGAAGACAGTTTAAGTAACTTTAAGCAAGAGTAAAATCTGGTCATATTGAAATGCCCGCAAATAGCAGAAAGTAAATAATAAGAGGAAAAGCACGGCAGGGAGCTCTCATGAAAAATAAACTTGATAATTTTAAGTAGTGGAATCAGTGGAAAAGAGGTCTGAAAAAACAGTATTTGTGGATAAAAATCATTCTAAACTCAAGGAAAAAATCATATTAAAAAGCAGAGACATTATTTTGCTGAAAAATGTCTATGTCGTCAAAGCTATGGGTTTTCCAGTAGTCATCTGTGGATGTGAAGAAAGCTGAGCGTCTAAGAATTGATGCTTTTGAACTGTGGTGTTGGAGAAGACCCTTGAGAGTCCCTTGGACTGCAAGGAGATCCAACCAGCCCATCCAAAAGGAGATCAGTCCTGGGTGTTCATTGGAAGGACTGATGTTGAAACGCCAATCCTTAGGCCACCTGATGTGAAGAGCCGACTCCTTGGAAAGGACCCTGATGCTGGGAGAGATTGAGGGCAGGAGGAGAAGGGGACGACAGAGGATGAGATGGTTGGATGGCATCACCGACTCAATGGACATGGGTTGGGGTGGACTCCGGGAGTTGGTGAAGGACAGGGAGGCCTGGTGTGCTGCAGTTCATGGGTCACAAAGAGTCAGACACGACTGAGCAACCGAACAACAAAAACAACATCGATGGATCTCAGAAGGAAGAGTTTGGTCCTGATTTCAGGAAGGGTTTTGGCTTTCCTGTGAGCTTTGAAGGAAGGATCCTGAAACTGGAGATGCATAGGCCAGGATGGCAGGATAACTGAGAG
Source organism: Muntiacus reevesi (assembly GCF_963930625.1). Lineage (NCBI taxonomy): Eukaryota > Metazoa > Chordata > Mammalia > Artiodactyla > Cervidae > Muntiacus > Muntiacus reevesi. The sequence continues at coordinate 1,952,072 of NC_089271.1, forward strand.
CCGGAGGCCTGTGGACCCAAGCGTGTCGAGAGGCCCGGCACGACGTCAGAATTCACGCCACAGTTATCACCATCCGGTGTTCGGAGAGTCAACAGTGAGGACTCGTGTGCATAAGGCCTGATGGCACCATCAGTGGGGTGTCATGGATGGCCATGGCCGTGGGTCTGGTGTGAATTCCAGTGACATTCACGACGGGAAGTGATTCAGTCTGGGAAATTGCCCGCCCGAGATATTACACCAGCCCCACCACCGCCCTGTCAGCGCAGCGAGTCCCTGACAAATTGCACCAGCCCTGACGCTTACGTGCTCCCAGGCTTCTAATGGAAACAGCGCATGGAAACGCTTGATGGATTCACTCGGCGTATCTTTTTGCCTCGGTGCAGCTGAATGTGTCTCAAATCTCTGCACGGAGCGAAGTCACCCCCAAAATCCATGACCCGGCCCGAAATGGGAAGAGATGCTTAAGATGCGGGAGCCTGTGAAAGTTACACATACAGTTCATGGAGATGAGTCTCTGCTTAGAAAACTGTGAATTTCAGTATCTTGTGCACGTGTGTTTGTTCAGTCGGGAAGTCGTGTCTGACTCTTTGAGACCCCACGGACCGTAGACCGCCAGGCTCCTCTGTCCATGGGATTCTCCAGGCAAGAACACTAGAATGGGTTTCCATGCCCTCCTCCAGGGGATCTTCCCAACTCAGGGATTGAACCCACATATTCTACAGTGCAGGCAGATTCTTTATCAGTGAGTTGTTGTGGTCAATTCAACCCAGTTCATCGGAACAACAAAAAAGTCTGAAGATGCATTTTGTGACCATTTCAACACTCATTCGCTGTATCACCAATGAAAGAGCATGGTTTATTCGCTTATTTTTTATGTATTCAAACTGTCACTAAGAATTTAAAGTGCTGTTACCTTGAAAGGTATCTGAAATATCTCTCTTGCTTTGCCAAAGATGTCACGATGATTTTTTTTTTTCCACTTGGGAGTGAGAATAATTTGCCCTTTCATTCTGCCATTACCTTTTCTGTTTTCTGAAGTATAACATATACAAAAAAAAAGTTCCTGCTGTGTTTTATCTCGTCATCAACTCTACAGGGATAATTCACAATACAGTTAATCTCCCAGAGGTCAAGATTACCTGGGAAAATAGTAAACGGAAGAGAGAATTATAATCACCTGTTGATTCCAGTGGTGCAAACAGCGTTAACAGAAAAAAGCATTCTCACAAGTGAAGTTGCTTGTTCTGGTTCAGAGTTTTCCATCCACCTGAAGATTTGGTGTGAAATGCTCTTGAGATATGAATGGAGCAGGATTTGGGGGAAAAACAACAATATTGCTATTAAGACAATATGCTGTCAGTGAACAGTTTTTTGTTTATTTTTTTAAATTCATTTATTTGAAGGGTTAGTTGCCCAGTGTAGCGAACCAGTCTCCTCTGTCCACGGGATTTCCCATCAAGGATACTGGACTGGGTTGCCATGCCCTCCTCCAGGGGATCTTCCCCACCCAGGGATCGAACCCGGGTCTTTTGCGTGGCAGGCTGTTTCTTTAACGCCTGAGGCACCAGGCAAGCCTTAGCTCCTCTGCCTCACTTGACTTTGCTGGGCGTTGGTTGCAGCTGGTGGGGTCTAGTTCCCTAACCAGGGATCGAACTCAGGCCTCTTGCGTTGGGAGCAGGGAGTCTTAACCCCTGGACCACCAGGAAATTCCCAGTGAACAGGTTTATGAGTTGCAAACTTGATTTGGACATCGAGGACATTTAAGAAGCCAGTTTTCTTTCTAAAAAGACTGGATTTTCCATATGAGCTGAGCTCAGGGAAATTCACTGAGTAAATAAATATAAAAGAGAGAGCAGAGGTTTGCCAAACAATGATTTGTGGGGATGCAGAAGGTATTGCTGCTTAAGGTGGCAGCTGGTGGTAAAGAACCTGCTTGGCGACGCATTATCCACAGGAGATGCGGGTTCGGGCCCTGGGTGGGGAAGGTCCCCTGGAGGAGGTCATGGCAACCCACTCCAGCGTTCTTGCCTGGAGCATCCCATGGACAGAGGAGCCTGGTGGGCTACAGCCCATGGGGTCGCAAAGAGTCAGACAGAACTGAAGCGACTTAGCACCCATCACAGAAGGTATCATAGAGGAGTGGATCCCAGACTTTGGTTCCATGGGAATAGCCCCAAAATTTTACAGAGAAATTCCTCGTACATTTAATCAACATAATTGCTCTGTAACACATTTTCTTGCCAGTAGAGAAGCAAAACAGTGCACTCAGATTATTATAAATTATTTTCCTGGTACCCTACCAGACTTGATCCTCTAGGAAAAATAATCTGTGAAAATGACCTCACGTGTTCAGTACTGAAATTCTAGAAATCGACATTGATTTTCTCCCTCATATGTATGTTGCCAGTATTTCACTTACCATGGAAATCTAGTTTCTTTGTTATGGGTTTATCCTTTGAAATGAGTAGACCTTAGATCGTAATTGCAAAAATGCTACAATTAATTAGTTCTTTTTGTTTGTACGTTAAAAGTCTTTTATTTGGTTAATCATAATGATTAATCTGTTCTGACAAAGTAATTGTTGTCTTTCGATTGTTTTCCCGGAGCTTCATACAGCCTAGCGGATTGGATTATTCAGCAGTTTCTTGAAAATTAACGACTGCAAATTGAATCTGGTTATTGTCCTGGTTTTGCAGTGTTTTGGTTTGCATTTTCTCCCAGAACTAATGACCGAGGCAGCTGCCTTTGGAAGCAGAAATAGAAGCAAAAGAGCCCACTCAATGTTCCAGTAGCTAAAATAAGTTTCTAGGAGATAATTATGCAACGCTTGTAGATTTCAAGATGCCTTAAGCAGAGTTTCGAAAGAGATAAGGAAGTCTATGAGTTTTAACACGTGGTTGACTTTTCTGTTGTAGCCTAGCAGGATACCTGTGACTTGCATTTTTCTTTCCGGCTGCACCTTTTTCTTGTTGCTGCAAGCGGGCTTTCTCTAGCTGCGGCGAGTGGAGGCTCCTCTCGAGCTGTGGCGTCTGCTCTTGTTGTGGACCACGGGCTTTCGACGTGCGGGCTCATTGCCCTGTGGCACCGGCTTCTTCACCGACGGGGGATCACACCCGTGTCCCCTGCAGCGGCGGGCAGGCTCTTAATCACTGGACCAGCAGGCAATTCCAACTTGCATTTCTCTCTGGATGCGTGAAAACCTTCAAGGGCTGCTTTTCAATGGGGCAACCTGTGTGCGGCCCAGAGATTCCACTTCTAAGGAGAAGAGCGTCTGTGAGTGTTTGTGTGTGATTTATTAGAGACGCCACGGGTGTGGTTTTTTTTCCCATGCATCTTACACTGTGGTTAACTGAACTTCCCCAGCACTTTGTTGCTTTAGCTACATCGCTCAGTCGTGTCTGACTCTTTGGGACCCCAAAACTGTAGCCCGCCAGGCCTCCCTGTCCATCACCAGCTCTCAGAGCTTGCTCAAACTCATGTCCATCGAGTCAGTGATGCCATCCAACCATCTCAACCTCTGTCATCCCCTTCTCCTCCCGCCTTCAATCTTTCCCAGCATCAGGGTCTTTTCCAATGAGTCAGCTCTTCCCATCAGGTGGGCCAAAGGATTGGAGCTTCAGTTTTAGCGCGAGTCCTTCCAATGAATATTCAGGGTTGATCTCCTTTAGGATGGACTGGTTGGATCTCCTCGCAGTGCATTTTTTTTTTAATGCTTCGATTCATTCATGCGGTGAGCTGCTCTGACTGTGGAAGCAGCTTCACGGTAAGTTTGAAAGTTACACAAGACAGAAATCAGAGTTCTCCAAGCCAGTGATGTCTCCACAAGTGGAAGGCAAGGGCTGAGAGGAGATTACAGAGGTGGAAAGAGGCAGGGAGGATTTCTAACAGATGTTGAATTTAAGGAGACACATGCCCTCTCATTGGAACTTAAATGAGGAGGGGCCCATCTTTGGTCTCGGTAGCAATCCGGAAACACACAAGGGGTAAATCACCAGATAAACCTTTCAGCCGTTTCCATTATGCTGTGGTCTATAAATGACCATTTTTTTCCCGTTTTTACCACGTTGATTGCTTTCAGTAGCTAAGTCTCAAAGTCACCCCAAATAGAAATGAATTCGAAATACGGAATGAACAAGTGTTAGGTAGAGGCTCTTGACGTGTGTATGAGTGTGTGTGTGTGTGTGTGTTAATTTGTTATTGTTGTTGATTTGTAAGACTCTGTGTGAAGGATGGGGGAAGGGATAGTCAGGGAGTCTGGGATGGACATGGACACACGGCTGTGTTTAACATGGAGAACCAGCAAGGACCTGCTGGACAGCACAGGGAACTCTGCTCAATACTCTGTAATAACCTTATGGTCCCCAGGGGGAAGGATGGGGGAAGGGATAGTCAGGGAGTCTGGGATGGACATGGACACACTGCTGTGTTTAACATGGAGAACCAGCAAGGACCTGCTGGACAGCCCAGGGAACTCTGCTCAATACTCTGTAATAACCTTATGGTTCCCAGGGGGAAGGATGGGGGAAGGGATAGTCAGGGAGTCTGGGATGGACATGGACACACGGCTGTGTTTAACATGGAGAACCAGCAAGGACCTGCTGGACAGCACAGGGAACTCTGCTCAATACTCTGTAATAACCTGATGGTTCCCAGGGGGAAGGATGGGGGAAGGGACAGTCAGGGAGTCTGGGATGGACATGGACACACGGCTGTGTTTACCATGGAGAACCAGCAAGGACCTGCTGGACAGCTCAGGGAAGTCTGCTCAATGTCACGAGGCAGCCGGGATGGGAGGGGAGTTTGGGGCAGAATGGATACATATGCATGTGTGTGGCTGAGTTCCTTCACTGTCCAGTTGAAACTGTCAAACATTGTTCATTGGCTATAACCCAATAGAAAATACAAAGTTAATAAAAAACAAAAAGGGGGGGACTCTGTAGACTTTGCCAAATATTCTTTAATCCTCGGTTCTGGTTTTTCTTCTCTTCTGTACTTAAAGGCAACCACTTCTCTGAGGCTGGCGTTCACTGCTCCTACCCCTGATTTTATTATTGTAGTTGTAAAATTTAGATGCGTTTCTGTGCAATTATTCTATAAGCATTTGTTGACTCAACAGTTGTCTTCCACAATCTATGTCAGTAGTATTTTGTCAAGTCGTAGTTCACACACACACACATGCACATATATATTAACGGGGATAAGTATTATAAGAGATGCTCATTTTGGAGTGGTGGTTTACGTTGAATTGTGTTCCCGCCATCCCTTGAATAAAGAAAGATATTTCTGACATCCTAACCCTTAGTAGCTGCAAAAGCACCTTTATTTCACAGTAAGGTCTTTGCAGATGTAATCAAGTTAAGCTGATGTCATCAAAGTTGACATGAATTCAATCTGGCCTATTAAAAAGGGAATGTTAGCTATAAAGATGTATTTTGCCCAAAAAATGTCATTAGGACTTAGGTAAATGTTACTTTTTCTCTGCTTCTGTTAAAATTAATTTTTATTGGTGTATAGTTGCTTAATAACATCAGTTTTCATGATTTTCCAGGCAAGAAAACTGGAGTGGGTTGCCATTTCCTTCTCCAGGGGATCTTCCCAAGCCAGGGAGCGAATCCACATCTCCTGCATTGCAGGCAGATTCTTTACCATCTGACCCACCAGGAAATGTGCCAACATCAAGTGAAATCTTAAAAAAAAAAAAAGTTCATGCGGGGGCTTGTAAAATGCTGATGAATTCATAATGAAGACTCACAGTCTTATTCCTAATCAGTCGTGCACCTCCGTTTGTTTTCATTACACTTAAATTTTAAATCATGGAGAAGCCTTCCTCTCATCAGAATGGAGAGAGGAGAGCTGTGTTGATCCATCCCCAGAAGAAAAGAGTCTGCACCCTCCCCCCTAGAGGGGACAAAAGCTGTGAAATTGAGGCGATCGTTTACAATGAAGTCATTTTCACATGTCTTGCCGCCGCATAATTCAAACCCTCTATGTGCTCAACTGGGTATTTTAATCTTTAGAGCCAGCCGGGGCGGGCAGTGGTGGGAATAGAACCTCTTAACAGCAAATCTTCAGGTGTGAATGTTCTCCTGTTGGCCTGAAAAACGCGTTCCTTTTTGCTCCAAGCAGACAATTTTGCGGCGGGCAATCACTTCCATCTCAGGCAGGAGATTGGAAAATAAAAACTGGAGATGAGAGTTTTCCATGCGGTATCCTCGAGGCGGGAGGCGGCCGTCTTGGGGAAACGTAATGATATTTTAGCGGCTTTTTCACTGTGCCCGCGTCTTCTGCACCCATGGGATTTGGATTTCCTGCCACGTGGCCCTCAGGCTCAGATCTGAGTGAAGGTGGATTTTTGCCCACACTTCAGTTTTGATTGGTGCATCAAAGGGCAAGCATTCTTCCTCACGGTTTGCCAATTACTCAAAAGTCTCCAAACAGTAATGGCAAATAGGTTGATTTCAATCTGAAAGGAGTTTTGGGTCCCCACCCCCCACCACCACCACGCTGAGAGCATCCAGGCTTTGCTGGCAAGTTAACAGAATCTAAAGGTTAGTTCCGTGTGTATCTACAGGAGAAACAGGAATTCCCTTCCTTGGTTCCTTTCTTAAAGGCCTCAATTAGCATTTGTGTAAACAGCTTACCTGCTTGCCCCGAGGTGGAGGGGGTGAGGGACAGTTTGCTGGAGGAAGAAAAGATTCCTCTAACTTCCTATTCTTATTGTTCAGTGGCTCAGAGTGTCCGACTCTGTGTGACCCCATGGACTGCAGCACGCCAGGCTTCCCCGTCTGTCACCGTCTCCCGGAGTTTACTCAAACTCACGTCCGTCGAGTCAGTGATGCCACCCAACCATCCCATCCTCTGTCGCCCCCTTCTCCGCCTGCCTTCAATCTTTCCCAGCAGCAGGGTCTTTTCCAATGAGTCAGCTCTTGCATCTTCTAACACTGATGAATTGGCCAGTGCTTGCTGGGGCTACCAACTCAAACTCGACCTGCTGGCGGTACACGGGTTTATGGACCCTGTAGACTGAACGTGGCTTTGGAAAACTGGCAAGTCTACAGGGTGATCACGGATCATCCAATGAGTTTGGGAAGGGTTGGACTAACGGCTGGAAGCCAGCTAGCCAACGGGCTGAAGAACACTGGGCTTCAGATCTTCTCAAGGCTTCATTTGCTGCTTTCTTTTTAGCACTAAATGATCCCTGATTGCCTGGACTGACCCTAGTTCACTTGTCTCTTCACCTACCGAAGGGTGTCTCTGTTGCTTCCAGATTTCGGCAGTGATGAACAAGTCTGCCGCCAGCATTCCTGTGGGGAATGTACACTGTGTCTGTGGCGTATTATATCCAGCTGAAGTTGATGTCATGTCTTACAGTGTCCTGCATTAAATCCGCAGAAGGAAAATGTCCTCCTGATACTCCTAATTAAAATATAAGTACATGTTAGGCGCTCTGTCGTGTCCAACTCTTTGCGACCCCTCGGACTGTATAGGCCGCCAGGCTCCTCTGCCCATGGGGATTCTCCAGGCAAGAATGCTGGAGTGGATTGTCATTTCCTTCTCCAGGGGATCTTCCTGACCCGGGGATGGAACCCGCGTCTCTGGTGGTGGCAGGAGAATTCTTTACCCTCTGAGCCACCAAGGGAGCCCCAAATACATATGGCTGATTCGCCGTGTTGTGCAGAAGAAGAATTGCTTTATTGTATAAGACAATATTGTAAAGCAACTGGCATCCAAGAAAAACTTTCAAAAAAATAAGGAAACAGATAGTTAAACGCTTCCGTATCCACAATGCCTAATACAACGTATGCCATATTTTAGAAGTTGACTTTTACAGATGTTAAACATGATATGACTAAATGATATGAGTTGAAAATTATTAAGAAATCCTACACACTTATAAAAGAGATTGAAGGCAGGAGGAGAAGGGGACGACAGAGGATGAGATGGTTGGGTGGCATCACTGACTCCATGGACATGAGTTTGAGCAAACGCGGGGAGATAGTGAGGGACAGGGAAGCCTGGCGTGCTGCAGTCCGTGGGGGTGGCAGAGAGTCAGACACAATTTAGCAGCTGAACACACACATACACACACACACACATAATATAGAGAATCTATCCAACTCTTGCTTTAAATAGAGAGCTTGTTCCTTATGATGTGAAAAATGCAATATTTAAGAATAGGACATGTGAATATGTTACCCTTCTGCCATGGACGGTCCATCTTGGGTTTAATTCATTGGGTTCACTTCTCTGGTCACCACAGAAACTAGAGTTTTTAATCGGCCCTTTCGTGAAGGGTTGTGCGCAAACACAGAATTATTTAAGTCATGAGCAACCTATAATGAATGATTCAATGTTTTGGCCTCACAGCTATTCCTGTGTCTTTTAAAAACCACACAGAACATCCCTGATGGTCCGGTGGTTAAGGAAAACAGTGTTGGTCGCTCATTTGTGCCCAACTCTTTGCGACCCCGTGGACTGTAGCCCGCCAGGCTCCTCTGTCCATGGGGATTCTCCAGGCAAGAATTCTGGAGTGGGTGGCCATGCCCTCCTCCAGGGGATCTTCCCGACCCAGGGACCAAAGCCGGGTCTCCTGCATTGCAGGCAGATTCTTCACTGTCTGAGCTCCCCAGGGGTTAAGAATCTGCCTGCAAAGTCAGGGGACATGGGTTCAGTCTCTGGTCTGGGAGGATCCCAAGTGTGTGGAACAGACAACCCATGTGCCATAATGACGTAGCCTGTTCTCTATAACAAGAGAAGCCAGTGCAATGAGAAGCCCGCCCACCACAACCAAGAAAACCCTCCTCTCTCCGCACTAGAGAAAACCCACATGCAGCAACAAAGACCCCGCAAGGCCAAGAAAAAACCCCCAAATGCAACCCACAGAACACCCCCTGACTACTGCCTTAGTGCCAAAGCTCCATTCAGGGTTTTCAGTCGCAGGCTGAGAAAGAATTATGAAGGGCTTCTGACTGTCAGGCACATGTAGACATCTGACCCACTGCTAACAATCGACGAGGACCCTCTCCATTTCAGCAGGGTGTATCTGACCCACTGCTAACAATCGACGAGGACCCTCTCCATTTCAGCAGGGTGTCACCCTGGCAAGTGACGCTTCACATTTCGTCTGGACACAACTCGTAAAACGTTCAACCTGACGCAGAAAGCCCATCCGGTCCTTTTAAACAGATGGCTTTGAAGAATGTTCCTGATTTTGTATTCAATATATATATGTACATATTTGCTGCAAGCCTCCTGGGACACATTGACCAAAGCGGGGAAATGACAGATCCTAATTGACTGGCAGGACAGGGCTTCGTCTCACTGCCGTGAGACTGCTTTTTGGAAACTGGCCCCGTGGCCACGTGGATCGTCTCCTGTGTGAGTGAACAGAAGGGCTTCCTGCCGAGCCCAAAGAAGGGCAGAGACGGGTCAGGCCAGGGCTATCCCCAAGGAGCAGCATGACGCCAAAGATGCCGGCACGTGCTAAATGAAAGGTCAGCGGGACAGGGAAAACGGGCTCGGGTTCACGTCTGTTGATCAAGCGTGATGCAAGCCAGAATAGGCACTCTGAGCTCTGAAGCAAAGGGCTCCGTCAGTCCAAGCCACTCTGCGAATGGCATTTGGGGAAAGAGGCGCAGAAGTGCACAGACATAGTTGGTGACCGGTCACCTCCTACCCCTCTACATCTTGTTTCTTCAAAAAATGGTCAGATGTACACGCTGCTGAAGGACTGATGCTGAAGCTGAAACTCCAATACTTTGGCCACCTCATGCGAAGAGCTGACTCACTGGAAAAGGCCCTGATGCTGGGAGGGACTGGGGGCAGGAGGAGAAGGGGACGACAGAGGATGAGATGGCTGGATGGCATCACCGACTCGATGGGCATGAGTTTGAGTAAACTCCGGGAGTTGGTGATGGACAGGGAGGCCTGGCGTGCTGCGGTTCATGGGGTCGCAAAGAGCCGGACACGACTGACCGACTGAACTGAACTGAACACGCTGCAGTCACCTACAAATCGATCCTTGCCCTGGACGCTTGCAGGGATTCCCTGACGGCCCAACGGTAAAGAATCTGCCTGCAGTGCAGGAGACATAAGAGATGTGAGTTCGATCCCTGGGTTGGGGAGATGCCCTGAAGGAGCAAATGGCAATCCACGGCAGTTAATCTTGCCTGGAGAATCCCGTGGACAGAGGAGCCTGCTGGCCTACTCTGCTGGTCTCTGCAGTTGCAAAGAGTCAGACAGGACTGGGAGACTGAACAACAGTTCCTTCACCAAAGTCACATCTACACTGATCTCCCCCTCGACCCCTGCCTCTTAGGACTAACTTCTCAGAGCTATCCGAGGTGCTGTCTCCTGGGCTATAGTCCTCATTTTGCCCCAAATAAAACTTAATTCACACCTCTCACCTTGTGCATTTCTTTTAAGTCAACACTGTTGATACTCTGCATAAAACAAATCACAAGTGAAAACCCTCTGTATAGCACAGTGAAGTCTACTGAGGGCTCTGCGGTGACCTCAATGGGAAGGAAATCCAGAAAAGAGGGGATATATGTACAGGCACAGCTGATTGACTTTGCTGCATGGTAGAAACTAATGCAGCTTTGAAAAGCAACCCTTGCTGTTCCGTCGCTCAGTCGTGTCTGACTCTTTGTGACCCCAGGGCCTGCAGCACGCCAGGCCTCCCTGTTTACCACCAACTCCCGGAGTTTACTCAAACTCATGTCCATTGAGTCAGTGATGCCATCCGACCATCTCATCCTCTGTCATCCGTTCCCTTCTCCTCCTGCCCACAATCCCTCCCAGCATCAGGGTCTTTCCCAATGAGTCAGCTCTTCACATCAGGGGGCCAAAGGACTGAAGTTTCAGCTTCAGCATCAGTCCTTCCAATCAATATTCAGGGTTGATTTCCTTTAGGATGGACTGGCTGGATCTCCTTGCAGTCCTTGGGACTCTCAAGAATTTTCTCCAACACCACAGTTCAAAAGCATCAATTCTTCGGCGCTCAGCTTTTTTTATAGTCCAACTCTCACATCCATGCATGACCACTAGAAAAACCGTAGCTTTGACTAGATGGACCTTGGTCAGCAAATCAGGCAATAAAAAGTTTAAAAAAAGAAAACAGGGCTCGCTGGGGCTGGTGGCTGTGAAAGGCTGAGGTTTGCAAAGAGAAAGCACCGCCAACCTCAACAGCCAGTGTGGAAGAGCGAACCTCCCTCCTTCGTGTTCACTCGGTGGACAGAGGGACACACAGCTCAAAGGGCTGTGCCTACTGAGAGGATAAAACGGACCTGCAGACAGCTGTGTGTGGGGTGTTCTTGAGGTGTTGATCACTTTGAGATGGAGACAGACTGCACAGTGCACCACGGGCCCATCTGCACTGTACTTTCTTGCACGAGGAGTTTGTCAGAAAAATCCCACCGCCCACCGTTTCCCTTCCCTACGAGCTCACACCCGTCCTTCAAGACTGGCTAAAGGTCTAGCCTTCCCTCTTCGCTGAGCTGGTAAAGAATCCGCCTGCAGGGCTGGAGACCCCGGTTCGATTCCGGGGTAGGGCAGATCCCCTGGAGAAGGGGAAGGCCACCCACTCCAGTATTCTGGCCTGGAGAAGTCCATGGACTGTATAGTGCGTGGGGCCGCAAAGAGTCGGACACGACTGAGCGATCTTCACTTTCACAGCCGTCCCAGGGAAAGTCTTTCATAGCATCCTCTCCCCCAGAAATGGCTCAGTAGTTGAGGGGCGTGGGCTTACTTGCCACGTAACATGTTGGCATGCTCCCGGAAAAGGGATTCAACTCTGTCTTCTTCACTGGCGGATTCTTCACCAGGGAGGCACCTGGGGAGTCGCTGATTTTGTGTCTTTATAAGAGGTGCTGTTGTTTAGTCGCTATATTGTATCCAATCCTGGTGACCCCATGGACTGTAGCCCGCCAGGCTCCTCTGTCCCTGGGATTCTCCAGGCCAGAATACTGGAGTGGGCTGCAACGCCCTCCTCCAGGGCATCTTCCCGACCCGGGGCTGGAACCTGCATCTCTTCCGTCTCCTGCGTTGGCAGGTGGGCTCTTTACCGCTGAGCCAGTAGGGAAGTCTCTGATTTTGTTTCTTTGTAAGACTGCCGTGGAGCGAAAATCAGAGGCCTTTCAGGAGCACAGTTATGTCTGGCTAAGAAAGCTTTGAAAGCTGAGCTCCGTGTGATAGTGAAGCTGGAGGGTAACACTGCTCATCACAGGAACAGTTCAGAGAAGCGTGGCTCAGCAAATAAATAACATCTTGCGGAAAGTCTCCAAGGGGATCAGGATGCAGAAGAACGCTCCGGACCTCATGCTATCAGCCTCAAAAAAATGAAGTTTCGAGGAACGTGCACGTGAGGAGTTCAAATGAGGATATACATATTTTTTTACATTAAAAATGTATTTATTTACGGGCCTCAGCTGGTGGTGCAGTGGCTAAGATTTCTCCTTCCAATGTACAGGGTGTGGATCTGATCCCTGGTTGGGGAGCTAAGATTCCATATGCCTCTTGGCCAAAACATAATAGAGAAGCAATATTGTAACAGATTCAATAAAGAATTTTTTTAAATATTCCACATCAAAACAATTTTTTACATTTATTTATGTACTTATTTTACATTTTACTTATGTACTTATTTTACATTTATTTATGAACTTATTATTTATGTACTTATATCAATACACATACAATGTGTGTACAATGTATACTAGTATGTAATATATATATTACTTGTAATTACTTGTATGTAATATATATTACATGTAATGCATATACATACAATATATACAATTTATAGTATATATTTCATAATATATCTATATGATGAAACATATAGTATAATTATATGAATTAAAATAATATGCTTGTATATTATATAAAATATATTATATTTATATTATATAAAATGTAACCTATTTATATTATATTATATTACAATATATTACATATAAATAATATGTGGGTTAATATAACATGTTTTATATATTAAATATATATTGTTCAGTCCCTCAGTTGTGTCTGACTGTTTGCAACCCCGTGGACTGCAGCCCACCAGGCTCTTCTGTCCATGGGATTCTTCAGGCAAGAATACTGGAGTGGGTTGCCATGCCCTCCTCCAGGGGATCTTCCCAACCCAGGAATCAAACCTGGGTCTCCTGCATTGGCAGAGAGATTCTTTACTGTCTGAACCACCAGGGAAGCCCATCTATGAGATGATGTAGGAGCAAATATTCTAAAGAATATAAAATTTCACATATACGTGTAAAGGGCTTCCCTGATAGCTCAGTTGGTAAAGAATCTGCCTGAAATCCATGAGACCCCGGTTCGATTCCGGGGTCGGGAAGATCCACTGGAGAAGGGAAAGGCTACCCACTCCAGGATTCTGGTCTGGAGAATTCCGTGGACTGTATAGTCCATGGAGTCGCAAAGAGTCGGACATGACTGAGTGACTTTCACATACTTGTAATGCTATATCGCTCTGTTTTAAATTACTGACATGTCTCAGGAAAATAATCAGGGAAGATTTTTAGCTTTGAGACGCTAATATGACATAGGATATCAATTAACTTCCAAGATTCACAAGCACGCAGTGCAGTTGCATTTGTATATTCTATTATAATATGAAGCCACTGTATATCGTGGGTTTCCAGCATTTAATATGATCCATTTAAAACACCCATGCCCAGGCAAAAAATGGTCAGGAGGCCTAAATAGACGCTTCTCCAAGGAAGACTTACAGATGGCCAGCAGGCACTTGAAAAGATGCTCAACATCACTAATCATCAGAGAAATGCAACCCACAATGAAGGAACACCTCACACTGGTCAGAATGGCCCTCATCAAAAAGTCTGCACCCAATAAATGCTGGCGAGGGTGTGGAGAGAAGGGAACTGTCCTACAGCGTGGGGTGGGAATGTGAATTGGAGCAGCCACGGTGGAGATCAATACAGAGGTTCCTTAAACATTTAAACGTCGAGTTACCATGTGACCCAGCAATCACTGTTCACTGACGTTCCTTTGTTCCTACCTGAACAGGTTAGTAAAATAGTCAAGATTATGTCAATTGCAAATAGCTCATCTCTACCATCTTTTGTTACAAAAGAAAACATAAAAGGATAAATCAGACCGCAAATAGAGGGGGTGTCATTAATACCAGGAGAACATGAATGATACAGTGTTGTCTTTGGATGGAAACAGTGTGCATGAGATTAATTGTGGGCTGTTGAGTAGAGGGCAAGGCACACGTACCTTCGAGCCACCCCAGATCGCGATCAGAGATGAGAGAGCACGGAGGATGGATAATTCCTAAATCCACTGCCAGCAGATCTCAGAAAATAGTCTCTTTTCACCTAGCACAAATGCAGACTCAGATCCACACCCACTTCTTTCTCCTGAGTCCATCCCGACCTGGCATTAACCTCACCGGTCTCTGTGGATGTATGAAGCACCATATCATACATGGTTTTCTTCACTCCCAAGCCCATGCATTTCTCTCTCTGCCCAGAATAAAAAAAAAAGAGGTTTGACGTACCATCTAGATGTTCTTTAGATGGCGGCCCAGCTCCTGCAAGAACAGAAACAGCGCGTCACGCGTCGCCATTGCCGTTTTCACGTGGGAAAATTTGTTAAGATTCATGTTTGTTGCGATACAGTTGGTTTACAATGGTGTTTTAGTTTCTGCTATACGGCAAAATGAGCCAGATACACATACCCCCCTCTTCTTTGGATTTCCTTCCCATTCAGGTCACCATGGAGCCCGGAGCAGCCTCCCGTGTCTGCACACTTTGTTGGCATTAGTCATCTATCTGACACAGAATATCCGTAGCCCATGCTATGATTCATCTCAGCCTACCCCCCTAGTCCCCCTGGCGCCCACATCTGTTCTTTTCACAGGCGTCTCCATTTCCGCTTTGTGAGTAAGACCGTCTGTGCCAATGTGTTTCAGATTCCACATGTATGTGTTGCTATATGATATTTGTTCTTCTCTGTCTGACTTCACTCTGCATTACAGACTCTAGGTCCCTCCACAGCTCTGTATATACGTATTTTTAAAAAAATAATTTGGATAATAATGGTCTTTTTGTTAATCGTAGGATAACTGCTTTATAATGTTGCATTGGTCTCTGCTGAACACGAACATGGGTCAGCCACATGTACATACATGTCCCCTCCCTGTTGAGCCTGCCTCCCACCCCCACCATTCTATAACTGTATTTTTATGATAAGGCGTCATATCTTTGTTACCCTATGCGTGCCTGCTAAGTCCCTTCAGTCCTGTCCGACTCTTTGCGACCCCATGGACTGCAGCCCGCCAGGCTCCTCTGTCCACGGGATTTCCCAGGCAGGAATACTGGAGCAGGCTGCCATTTCCTCCTTCAGGGGATCTTCCTGACCCAGGGATCAAATCCAGGTCTCCTGCATTGCAGGCAGATTCTTTACTGTCTAAGCCACAATGAGTCTGATACAAGCAATTTTCCTGTCACCATGAGCAGAATTTCTTGCCAATATACTGGGTTGGCCAGAAAGTCTGTTGGTGCTATTATATAACACGGAAAACCCCAACAAACGTTTTGGCCAACCCAATCTTTAGTTTTACAAATTTAACACTTAAAGTCATTATTCTGAATTTGGAGGAAAGATAGGAACTAGATTAGAAAATGTATGTAATTAATCATCCTTAGTGCAAAGTTGCCTTTAAATTATTTTGGAAAACATAAATATTATCTGATTTGACTCTGGCCGTAGCTCACGAACCTGTCTGTCTTATTATTGGAAATGACCCTGATGCTGGGAAAGACTGAAGGCAGGAGGAGAAGGGGACGACAGAGGATGAGATGGTTGGATGGCATCACCCACTCGATGGACATGAGTTTGAGCAAGCTCCGGGAGTTGGTGATGGACAGGGAGGCCTGGCATGCTGCGGTCTGTGGGGCTGTAGAGAGTCGGACATGACTGAGCGACTGAACTGAACTGATTGGCTGCGCTGGGGTCTTAGCTGCTGCATGGGGGGTCAGTGGTCCTATGACATATGGGATCTTAGCCCCCTGATCAGGGATTGAACCTGCGTCCGTCCCCGGCCTTGGGGGGTGTTAACCACTGCACTCTCAGGGAGGTCTCTCTCCTTATGTTTCATTTTATTTTTCTCCTTATGTTTTAAAGAGAAAATCTGTTTGGTGTCAGTGTCATTTAATGTTTCAGGGAGCATAATCGAGGTCCTGAGTTTCGTGTGTGTGCAGACTTCCCAGCTCGCTTAGCCGTAAAGGATCCACCTGCCATGCAGGAGACCCGAGTTTGATCTCTGGGTTGGGAAGATCCCCTGGAGGAGGGCGTGGTAACCCACTCCAGTATCCTTGCCTGGAGAATCCCATGGACAGAGCAGCCTGGCGGGCTACAGTCCACGGGGTCACAAAGAGTCAGACATGACTGAGCACCTGAGCATGTATGCCCCTTCAGGCAATTGGTAAAGAGGTGCAGGGTAGGTAGACCACAAGGACCTGAAGGCATGATGGTTAATTCTTCGTTTGTGCGGAAATTTTGGAGATGCGTGGTAGGGACCAAAAAAGGAGGTGTCAGGCTCCCGGAGCGTGGAGGTTGGCTCTGTGAATTGCCAGTCTTTGGGGGTGGAGGAGAACGTGAGAGCTGGTGATGGAAACGCTGCCGTGTTCTCATCAAGTAATAAATGAACTGTCATCGTTAATAGACCCCGGCAAGGGTTGGTCTCTCAAGCAGAATCAGTAAGAAAAGCGCATGATGGCTTGTCCGGGACTAATGAAGCCGAGGGACTGAAGCTACTCCATCATTCCATTTTCCTAGTACACCTGGCTTCTCTTGATTAAAAAGGCGTTTATTTAATGATCCATTGCCAACCATTACCAGAAACGGAGAACGGGGCCGTTATTGAGGGAGAGAGAAATTGAAAGGCATTTGAGGAAGGAATCTTTCCTCACTGTAATAAACCCCGAGAAAGCATTGATCTTTAAAGGAAAAATTGTTGGTTTTTGCAGTTGGTGCCGAGCTGTCGAGATCAGTTACGGAGAGAATTATTTAGCCGGATTGCCGGCACTCTGCATTCACAAAGTCAAGACATTTCTATTTCTTTTATCAAGTAAATTGTTAAACAAAAGAGCACCTCCATTATCGGGATAATGCTGAAAGAAAATTCCATGCTATTAAAAAAAAGGCGCTAGGATTACTAGGAGAGAATCTATTACAGAATAGGTAGCTTATTCTAGAATATGACAGTGTGTCTGATGGAAATGGCTGGTTGCGGCTGTAAAAATTACCTTGCTGTTTTCAACCAGCACTGCGGGGAGGAGACAGATTCTACACCCCGGACTAGTTCATAATATTCCAGGTTGTCACTGGATGATTAAACAGTTCTATGAAAAATAAGCACGAATTGCCCTTGTGATAACACATACACTTAACTGAAAAACGTAGAGAGAAGTTTGAAAATAGGAGAAAGCGGCAGAATTAGACATCTGGATTTAGGTTTGTTGCTGTTCAGATGCTTAGTCATGTCTGACTCTTTGCGACCCCAGGGACTGCAGCACGCCAGGCCTCCCTGTCCATCACCAACTCCCAGAGCTTGCTCAAATTGAGGTCCATGGAGTTGGTGATGCCATTCAACCATCTCATCCTCTGTCATCCCCTTCTCCTCCTGCCTTCAATCTTTCCCAGCATCAGGGTCTTTTCTAATGAGTTGACTTTGCATCAGGTGGCCAAAGTACTGGGGCTTCAGCATCAGTCCTTCCAATGATTATTCAGGACTGAGTTCCTTTAGGATTAATGGGTTTGACCTCCTTGCAGTCCAAGGGACTCTCAAGAGTCTTCTCCAACACCACAGTTCAGAAGCATCAATTCTTTGGTGCTCAGCTTTCTTTATAGCCCAGATCTCACATCCGTACATGACTACTGGGAAAACCATAGCTTTGACTAGATGGATCTTGGTCAGCAAAGTAATGTTTCTGCTTTTTAATATACTATGTTTATCATAGCTTTTCATCCAAGGAGCAAGTGTCTTTAATTTTCATGATTGCAATCACCATCTGCAGTGATTTTGGAGCACGAGAAAATAAAGTCTGTCACTGTTTGAACTTTTCTGACTTCTATTTGCCTTGAAGTGATGGGACCAGGATGTGATGTGAGAGTTGGGCCATAAAGAAAGCTGAGGGCCAAGGAATTGATGCTTTTGAACTGTGGTGTTGGAGAAGACTCTTGAGAGTCCCTTGGACTGCAAGGAGATCCTACCAGGTCATCCTAAAGGAAATCAGTCCTGAATATTCATTGGAAGGACTGATGTTGAAGCTGAAGCTCCAATGCTTTGACCACCTGATGGGAAGAACTGACTCATTGGAAAAGCCCCTGATGCTGGGAAAGACTGAAGGCAGGAGGAGAAGGGGACGACAGAGGATGAGATGGTTGGATGGCATCACCGACTCTATGGATGTGGCTTTGGGTGGACTCCAGGAGTTGGTGATGGACAGGGAGGCCTGGTGTGCTGCCGTCCATGGGGTCGCAAAGTTCGGACACAACTGAGCAACTGAACTGAACTGAACTGATGGGACCAGATCACTTTTTTCATGCTGAGATTCCAAGTCAACTTTTTTACTCTCTTTCACCTTTATCAAGAGGCTCTTTAGTTCCTCTTCACTTTCTGCCATTAGAGTGGTATCATTTGCCTATCTGAGGAATTAGGTTACAAACTTTAAAATGTATTTTTGTCCAGGTATCTGTTGTTTCATTCTAAATATTCTTCCAAAGTGTTGGAGACCACACAAACCTGCTACGATGTATACAAACATCTGGCAGCTGTGAGCTTTAAGTGTGTGTCGCTGTATCAGGTCAACATAAGGAATATCTCTTTGCATTGTGTACACTGGTCTTTCTGGAAATTGGATACATGGTTTTATTTAGCAGTGATAATTCTTCTAGCCTCTCTACTGGGACTGTTCACAATATGTCTTTAAAATAAGCTAAGCATTGTCCTTGGTTTAAGAAGCCCATCACAGAAGACACAGTGTGTTTAATTTTGTTTATGTGGCATGCCTTACGTACTTATGAGAACATATAGAGACAGAAAATAGGTTAGTGATTGCCGTCCTGGAGAGGGGGAATGGGGGAGGGATGCTAATGGATAAAAGATGTCTTTTTAGGGTGAAGAAAATATTCTGGGATAGAGGGTGGTGATGTTTGCAGATCCTGAATATACCAAAAAAACCCACCGAACTGCAAACACTTTAAAGAGTGCATTAAAAAAAATTGTATTTTATTGAAATACAGTTGATTTACAATGTGTTAATTTCTGCTCTAAAGCAAATTGAATCAATTATACATATATATTAATACCTATATGTCTCCAGTTTTCAAATTCTTTTACTTGGTGGTTTATCACAGGATACTTGATCTAGTTCCCTAGGCTCTTGATAGGACCTTGTTTATTCACCCTATATTTGATAGTTTGCATCTGCTAACTCCAAACTCCTAGTCCATTCCTTCCCCAGTGTCCTTCCGCTTGGCAACCAAAAATGTGTTCTCTGAGACCTAGTTTCTATCATAGGTAAGTCCATTTGTATTATTTTTTGGATTATGCATGTAAGTGATGCCATATGGCATTTATCTTCTGTCTTCATTTAGTGGGATAATCTCCAGGAACGTCCGGCCAATGATATCATTTCATTCTTTTTTTTATGGCTGAGTAATATTCCATCGGGTTTCCCTGGTAGCTCAGCTGCTCAAGGATCCGCCTGCAATGCAATACAATAATTCCATTGTATATATGGACCACATCTTCTTTATCCATTCTACTGTTGATGGACACTTGGGTTGCTTTCATGTCTTACCTACTGTGAACAGGAAGACTGTCTTCCATGACACGTGAGTAGCATCTGAGCAAAATCTGACGGAAACATAAAGCATTTTTATCTAGCGCCAAAGCGGAGGACAGCGTCTGCCTGTTCTGATGGCTCCGTCTCCAGGTGGAAGTGAACACCAGGCTCCGTCCCTCAGCTGTGTCCAACTCTGGGTGACCCCGTGGACTGTCCCCCACCAGGCTCCTCTGTCCATGGGATTCTCCAGGCGAGAAATGCTGCGGTGGGTTGCCACTTTCTTTGCCAGGGGATCTTCCCAACCCTGGGATCAAATCCACCTTTCGTGTCTCCTATACGGGCAGCTGGATTCTTTACCACTAGGGGCACCTGGCAAGCCCCGAAGCTTTCAAAAGCCAACATTCTTGGTTTTGGTCCTCAAAGCATGGTCTTTGAACCAGCGGCATCGGAATTTTGTTGGGGGTAAATCTCACGGCAGCATCTCAGACCGTGAATCAGAACCTGCAGTTTAGAGAGATTGCAAAGGGATGGTCTGCACATTCATAGGTATGTTCAGAAAGCAGGGGACTCAATGGACATGAGCAAACTCCAGGAGATGGTGAAGGACAGAGGAGCCTGGTGTGGTCCAGTCCAGGGGGTCCCAAAGAGTCGGACACGACTTAGCGACAGAATAAGAATAACAAGAGTGGATGAGACTCTGGGCTTCTAAGGCAGGGGATGAGAGTTTGATGTCTGGTTGGGGAAGACGCCACGTGCCTCATGGCATGGTGGAGGACTCTATCTGGGCTTCCCTGCTGGCGCGGTGGGAAAGAATCTGCCTGCTATGCGGGACACATGGGTTTGATCCCTGTGTTGGGAAGATCTCCTAGAGAAGGGCGTGGTAATCCACTCCAGTATTCTTGCCTGGAGAATCCCCACGGACAGAGGAGCCTGGGGGGCTACGGTCCATGGGGTCGCAGAGAGTTGGACACGACTGAGCGACTTTCACTTTCACTTTTTTCACTTCAAGGAACTAAGATCCGAGGGGCCAGTAAAAAACAAAAAGTCATCTAAAAAAGAAGACACACACATAATTTTGAGCAAACTATTTAAAAGCACTACCCCTCAAAGAATTCCAATATATCCCCAATACAGACTCTTTGTGACCCCATGAGCTGCAGCCTGCCAGGCGCCTCTGTCCATGGGATTCTCCAGGCAAGAATACCAAGAATACCCGAGTGGGTTGACGTTCTCTTCTCCAGGGGATCTTCCCGATCCAGAGATTGAACCTGGGTCTCCTGCATCGGCAGGCAGAGTCTTTACCATTCAGCCTCCAGGGAAGCTCTAATTTAGGGAATATAAATGTGCAACTTGGAGGTAAATAATCCGAGGACGTGTTAGCGGTTTCTGTCTTGGGCGTGTGTGTCTGTGAATTTGACAAATTTCAGTTATTTATGAGTTGCTGTATTCTGTGGAATAGAGATAACGCCCAGGGCCCTTCTTCATTCCAAAGGGGCTTTGATCAAAGAAATGGAGCGTGTAAAAACGCTGCATAAATTCTAGCATGAGCTGAAGATGACTGGTGTTTTGTTAACAAGACTATTTCAAAGTGAATCGCACCTTTGTGGAAAACACTTCAGACAATGATACTGTGATCATCTGGTAGCTATTTCTGGTCTTTTTTGATGAAACCAGGCTCGGACACAGAGTCTCCTTTCTTTATGTGTGTTAATTTGGATTACGAAGCATTGTCTTAAAATGTCATCTTCTCTAAGGCCGATTACCTCATCTTTCATGGTGTTTACATAATGCCTGGTAGTCAACTTTCCGTGGATGGGCTTTGCCAAAGGGAAAAACAATTTCAATAGAATTTAAAAATCTTTTTGTTGCATGCTTTTTTTTTTTTGACAATTTTTGAGCCTTAGTGTTTCAAAATAATTACACCATCACCACCCTTTCTTAAAGCTTGGTTGAGCAGTTCATGCAGACATTTGTTACCATGAGTTCAAATTCCTTCATTCTAACTTTTTGTTCTGCTACCATTTAATTCATTTTGCTCTCACTCTCCATTTGTAGGTCGCTGACTGGTTTTATTAAAGAAGCCTTGCATGTGTGATATTTACAAACTCTTTGCATTGACTTGTTCAGTTGTGTCCAAGTCTTTGCAAACCCATGGACTGTAGCCCACCAGGCTCCTCTGTCCATGGGATTCTCCAGGCAAGAAGACTGGAGTGGGTTGCCATGCCCTCCTCCAGATAAACTCTTTAACTTCTCTTTAATTATAAGCTATCTTTTGCTGAGAACCTATTGTATAGCACAGATAACTCTACTTAACACTTTGTGGTGACTTAAATGGGAAGGAAATCCAAAAAAGAGGGGATATATACATACGTATAGATGATTGACTTTGATGTACAGTAGAAACGAACACAGTATAAGGCAACTATACTTCAATAGAAATAAACATGAGATTAAAAGTAGCTGAATCTCCAAAACGGTATCTTTAATTGAAGTACAGTTGATGTACAATATTATGTACATTTTAAGTAAACAATATAGTGTCTCATGATTTTTAAAGATTGTGCCCCATTTGTAGACAGTACAAAGTATTGGCTATACAATATATTCAATATTATATATTTATATACACAATATGTACAGTGCTGGCTGTACAATATATACAATATTGAATATATAGTATACATAATACAATATCTCTAAGTTATTTTATACCTAGTAGTCCGTACCTCTTAATGCTCTAAATTCTTATACTTTTTGAGAAGATCCACTTTACCTATTCTGAACATAATCCTCACACCCTCTCCGGCATTTGTCTGGGGCCTTGTGATGATGATGATGACGGCTATTCTGACCGGTGTGAGGTGGTACCTCATGATAGTTTTGGTCTGCATTTCTCAAATAATGAGCGATGTTGAGCATCTTTTCATGTCCCTGTTGGCCAACTGTATGTCTTCTTTGGAGAAATGTATATTTAGTGGTTTTGCTCATTTTTTAATAAAAATTATTTATTTTTTAATTGGATAATTGCTTTACAGAATTTTGCTGTTTTCTGCCAAACCTCAGCATGAATCAGCCACAGGTATACATCTATCTCCTCCCTTTTGAACCTCCCTCCCGTCTGTCTCCCCACCCCACGCCACCCCTCTAGGTTGATACAGAGGCCCTGTTTGGGTTTCCCGAGACATATAGCAAATTCCTGTTGTCTGTACATTTTACATATGGTCATGGAAGTTTCCCTGTTACGTTCACCATACGTCTCACCCTCTCCTCCCCTCTCCCCATGTCCATATATCTGTCCTCTATGTCTGTTTCTCCATCGCTGCCCTGCAAATAAATTCTTTGGTGCCATCTTTCTAGGTTCTGTAGATATGTGTTAGTATGCGATATTTTTCTTTCTCTTTCTGTCTTACTTCACTCTGTATAATAGGCTCCAGGATAAGCCACCTCCTTAGAACTGAATCAAATGTGTTCCTTTTTTATGGCTGAGTAAAGACGCTTACTCCTTGGAAGGAAAGTTATGACCAACCTAGATAGCATATTAAAAAGCAGAGACATTACTTTGCCAACAAAGGTCCGTCTGGTCAAGGCTGTGGTTTTTCCAGTGGTCATGTATGGATGTGAGAGTTGGACTATAAAGAAAGCTGAGCGCAGAAAAATTGATGCTTTTGTACTGTGGTGTTGGAGAAGACTCTTGAGAGTCCCTTGGGCTGCAAGGAGATCCAACCAGTCCACCCTAAAGGAAATCAGTCCTGAGTGTTTATTGGAAGGACTGATGCTGAAGCTGAAACTCCAGTTCTTTGGCCACCTCATGCGAAGAGTTGACTCATTGGAAAAGACCCTAATTCTGGGAGGGATTGGGGGCAGGAGGAGAAGGGGACGACAGAGGATGAGATGGCTGGATGGCATCACTGACTCGATGGACATAAGTAAACTCCGGGAGTTGGTGATGGACAGGGAGGCCTGGCGTGCTGCGATTCATGGGGTCGCAGAGTTGGACACGACTGAGCGACTGAACTGAACTGAACTGAATATTCCATTCTGTGTATGTACCACAACTTCTTTATCCATTCACCTGTTGATGGACATCACCTTAAAACTAGGTTGTTTCTTTTAATGTTGAGTTGTAGGAACTGGGCATATGCATTGGATATTAACCCCTGACTGGTTAATTTCCTTCTCCAGGGGAACTTCTCGACCCAGGGATCGAACCCAGGTCTCCTGCTATAGGCTGGCAGGATCTTTTCCCCTCAGCCATAAGGGAAACCCCCTGAGATTTTCTGGACATCTGCGAAAATACACATGAGGAAATTGGATTAAATATTTTGCAAGCTGCTAGCAATTTCTCCTGTCCTCTTTAACATTCTGGCATATGAAAATGTCGTTTTTCTTTTTGGACCTCTGGGAACTGTCTACAATAAAGTCTGTCCCTCACAACATTGAAATACTCTAACGTAAGAGAGCAATCGAGATGGCGACACAGCATGTGGCGCTCACCTCCTTCCACAAACACGTCAAAACCATCTAGATTATTCCGACCTGGAGGCAGTGAGGGACAGGGAAGCCTGGTGTGCTGCAGTCCATGGGGTCGCAGAGTCGGACCCGCCACAGCAACTGAACAACAGCGTTGATGAACGAGGATCAGTGAAATGCAAACACAACCCACAGGAGACCTTCAGCTCGTGGAGTGCAGAATTGATCTCAAGGGCTTGGAGACGTGAATGCCCGCTATGAGTTCACGTGAACCACGGACCCAGGAGACACGGATGGCCACCCCCTTATCAGCCTATCCCCCGCCTCTTGGCTTTTTCTACCTCCAGTTTACGGGGAGACAGAAGGACTCCAGGGAGCACTGTCCTACACCCGAGTTACCCACAGGTAAGTGATGACAAGTGATGCCCCAAAAGCCTACATCTCACCAAGGACCTCCTCATCTGTGGGTCTACCAAGTCAGCCAGATAAATCTCTCACTGTCCCTCTCATTTTATTTATTTATTTTTTAATAAAACACAGTCTACTCTTAGACTCTCTTTAAAAGAACAACAAAATCAAATGCTTTACTAGAAAATGCAAGGGCACGCATTGTAGACATTGGAAGGAATGGATATGCCCAAAGATCGTCATTCTGATTCTTTTTTCTACATTTACCTTTGATTCAGAGTTTATCTACTAGCATATTTATTGGCGTGGCCAAAAAGTTCACTTGTGTTTCTCATATGGAAAAATGAAAACAGACTATTTGGCCAACCCAGTATTATAAAATGGGCTTTGCATGTGGCTCAGTGGTGAAGCATTTGCCTGCCAATGCAGGAGACATGGGTTCCATCCTGGGGTTTGGAATATCCCCTGGGGGAGGAAGTGGCAACCTACTCCAGTATTCTTGCTCGAAGAACCCCATGGACAGAGGAGCCTGGCAGGCTGTAGTCCATGGGGTGGCAAAGAGTCAGATGTTGCTGAGCAACTAAGCTTGAAATGCTATAAACAAATGCTCTCTGGGCCCAGCGTGGAAAATTCCACTGATAAGAATTTTCCTATGGCAAAAAGATTATAAACTACTTCTGCAACTGTAATAAAATTTTGGAGAGTAAGTTTTGACCAGAATTAATCGTCATGTGGAAATGTACAATCAATTCATCATATTACAATTTAGCTTTAAAAAAACCCAAATGAAATCCCAAGTTTCACATCAGGTTTTAGGTTTCCTGCTCAAATTAAAGGTCATTGTATAGTATTTGTGATACTGTTTTGAACCACATATATAAATCACAGGTTTGTCAAGAAGCAGCCGCATCTATGATTAAGGTAGGAAAAAAAAATGCCATTAAAAGTTCAAGACCATCTCAAATGAGATTCCTGACAGAAGATGTTCTAGAAGTCAGTTAAATTTTATTGGCTCTATTATCATCTTTATAGTAGCTGGGAAGCCTCTCGAGAAGTGAATTTAAAGTTGATTCTTTTGCTTGTAATAAAAAATAAAGAACATCCTATTTTACCTAAGGGGATGTCTTCAAAATGACTTTTAAAGTAAGAATCATAAAAGTAAGGAAAAAGAAAACCCAGGGAGGTTGTCGACATCATTTTTCTTTTTTCTTTTTCCCAAGGAATTCTATCATTAATGCTCTTTAATAAACTTGGGATCCTGTCAGTTGCTCAGAGGTTTTTTCCTGGAGAGATGGGTAGGTTTGTTATCTAATGAGGAAATGTTGGTCGTTCAGTCCTGTCTGACTCTCTGTGACCCCATGGGCTGTAGCCTGCCAGGCTCCTTCGTCCATGGCATTCTCCAGGCAAGAATACTGGAGTGGCTTGCCATGCGCTCCTCCAGGGCATCTTCCCGACCCAGGGATGGAACCTGCATCTCCTGCGTTGCAGGCAGATTCTGTTCCACCTGAGACACCAGGGAAGCCCCAAGTTGTTGAGTGAGTTCTGTCGTCTTTCCAGGGCTGCTGGGGAATAGCACTCAAGGAACCCATCCTCATTCTACTTGTCCCTTCACTAGACTGCAAAGGACTTGACTTCATATTTGCCTCACTAATTCCATTTTCAGCAGAAAGCCTGAGAGGTGGAGGGTATTTCATCCATGCTGAGTACAGAGAGAAGGGGAAGGAGACAGAGGAGGTGTTCATTCAGCCGTGTCAGGCAGAGCTGCGAAAGTGAACACGCCGCTAGACGGAGAGAAGCCACTTCACTATAGAGGTGCGTGTAAGCATCCAGGATGCAGGCGAGCATCACTGGGTGCAAATTTAAGTCACTCACCTTTCCCCCTAGTTGATGTGTTTATAGCAAGATCCGCTGTGGGACATTTAGATATTCTGTTGCTATTTCGTCACTAAGTCATGACTATTTGTGACCCCATGGACTGTAGCCCACCAGGCTCCTCTGTCCATTTGCTAATTTGTTTATGGCACATCTGTTAAATTGTTTACAGCAAGATCCTGCTGTGGAACATTTAGATATTCTGTTGCTATTTCGTCACTAAGTCATGACTATTTGAGACCCCATGGACTGTAGCCCACCAGCCTGCTCTGTCCATTTGTTATTTGTTTATGGCACATCTGTTAAATTGTTTACAGCAAGATCCGCTGTGGAACATTGAGATATTCTGTTGTTTAGTTGGTGAGTCATGACCCCTTATGACTCCATGGGCTGTAGCCCGCGAGGCTCCTCTGTCCATGGGATTCTCCAGGGAAGAATACAGGAGTGGGTTGCCGTTCCCTTCTCCAGGGGATCTTCCCAGCCCAGGGATCGAACCTGGGTTTCATGCATTGCAGGCGGATTCTTGACCATCAGAGCCAGCAGGGAAGCCCAGCGTCTCTGGGGAGAAAACGCCCCCATTTGAATCCACAGTGAGCGATGGGCAAGTCGGCTTTCTAATACGCAGAAGCACCCTTCTCCAGTTTCCGCCTGCACACGCTGCTGCTCCAAACCCTGTAACCTTTTTCTCCCTGTAGGGAGCTCACGGGTGGCCATCCACGCAGGCCTGATCTAAGCCCGAACCTCCGTGATTCACGGGCTCCGCCGTGCCGGGGCTGAAGTGGAAACGCGGATGGTAACCTGTCATTTTCAAGTTCAGAGCTGGCGCTGTCTGGCTACGTGGACTTATGACTGCTCGTGGCCTCGTCTCTGGCTGATGGGGAGGCTGCGTTTTGTGGGGTTCCCCCGCTCCCCGTCTCTCCTTGTACCCCTAAGAAACGGATGAGTGTGTCTCTTGAATGCTTTAGGACAAGGGGCTGCTTCAAGTCTCCTTGCATACATTTCCCCTGAATGTGATTTTTTTTTTCTCCCCTCTGCAAGTTATGCTGACATTTTCTTTTTAACACTTAGGCTATAGGTAGTGGTTTCTCTGAATTCATTGATATATGTAAGATGAGAGAATAAAAACTTATTTGCGGTTATCAGTGAGTAGCGGGTATGAGTTGATGGCTTTTTTTTCCTCTCTGCTAGGGATTAGTGAAATTTGCCCTCCTGGCTCAAATGTTCAAGGCTGAAGACTGTTAACTGTCCTTCAACTTACCCAGGGTCCACACCGTTAGCTGTCGAGGGGTGAGAGTGGGTTGGTTCCCCAGGGACGCCGCATAGAACATGCTCTGTCTCATGTGTCTCTCCCCGCATCCTTCTTATTCACTGCAGGGTGTTGACCCCGAGCTCACACGGTCTCATTTCTGGTTTTCTTCTCCTTTACTTTCATTCTCTGACCTACAGCATGAACACAGTGGGTCCAGAGGCCTTGGGTATTTGCCTATTCGAGTATGGAAACTCAGTAAGTGGTGCACACACATTAAATGCATCTTGCTTGGATAACAGAAAAACACATATATACCGTTCTCCATATTTATTATACTCAAACATGATCTATTTCATACATACTGTACTAGTTAATACAGAGTAAACAAACTGAATAGGTAGGTTGGTGATAACTAATCAATGTTGTTTATTACTTTATTTTAAAATGTCATATACACGTATGAGACAAACAATCAGAGAAGGTAGGGACTTCCCTGGTGGACCAGTGGTTAAGACCTCACTTTCCAATGCAGAGGGTGCAGGTTCGAAGCCTGGTTGGGGAAGTAAGATCCCCCATGCTCTGTGGTCAAAAAGAAAAAATCAAGAAGCAATATTGTAACAAGTTCAATGAAGACTTTGATTAAAAAAATAACAGTTAAAAAAATAAGTGTGTTAGAGCGCAAGTGCACTCAATGAATGAGAAATACACACGGGAGTAGTTTCAAAACAAATAATGTTAGGAGCCTTCTTAACCTCATACTCTGTCCTGGAGTAGGAAATGGCAGCCCACTCCAGTATTCTTGCCTGGAGAATCCCATGGACAGAGGAGCCTGGCGGGCTACGGTCCATGGGGTCACAAGAGTTGGACATGACTTAGTGACTAAACCACTAATACTGTGTCTATTTATTGATCCATTATATTGTGTCTTTTTATTGATCAATCTCTCTCTCTATATATATACAGAGAGAGACTGGATGTTCTTGTCTCTTCCCCCAAGGTAATGTTGTCAGGAAGTGAGGCGGTGATGTGGGTGTACTCTCCATGAAGGGGATTGGTTTCCTCCAGGTGAGGACCAGCCCAAAGACACCATCTATGAACCAGGAAGGAGATGTTCACACCGAATCTGTCCTCACCAGGGTCTTGGATGTCCAGACTCCAGAACTGTGAGACAGTAACACCTGCTTTTTTATGTGTCCTTAGTCACTCAGTCTTGGACAACAATGAGATCCAACCCGTCCATCCTAAAGGAAATCAGTCCTGAATATTCAATGGAAGGACTGATGCTGAAGCTGAAACTCCAATCCTTTGGCCACCTGATGCGAAGAGCTGACTCATTGGAAAAGACCCTGATGCTGGGAAAGACTGAGGGCAGGAGGAGAAGGGGACGACAGAGGATGAGATGGTTGGATGGCATCAGCGACTCAGTGGATATGGGTTTGGGTGGACTCCGGGAGTTGGTGATGGACAGGGAGGCCTGGCGTGCTGCGGTTCATGGGGTCGCAAAGAGTCGGACATGACTGAGCAACTGAACTGAACTGAACTGTCTGAGTCGCTCAGTCATGTCCTGACTCTTTGTGACCCTCTGGACTTTTATCCCAGATGGTTCCACTTAAAACTACACTCTCATAGGCCAGAATATTAAAGACAACAGGGAATCTACTACCAGCCTGCAAAATATTTAGTGCAATGTCATCGTTTACTCTTTGCCCAGGTCTGGAGTATCTAAATACTGCATAGCAAATCTGGCTGTCAGCAGGTTAATTCTGTCTCTTCTCATCCCAGCAGCTACAGAAGCGAACACAGCGGAGCCCCTGTGTTATACAGGTAGGTGTTGTTAGCGTAAAGGATGTAGAGGGAAGCCACTGGGAGAAAATTAAAGTCACTCGTGTTTCCTGTTGAGTTTTCGTCTTGCGTGTGCTAGAATATGGATGTGATGGTGACAAACCATCTTCAGATATCTGGACAGGGACACCTTTTACGGAGATGGAAGCGAAATGATGGCAGACCACTCCAGTGTTCTTGCCTTGAGAAGCCCATGAACAGTATGAAAAGGCGAAAAGATAGGACACTGAACGATGAACTCCCCAGGTCGCTAGGTGCCCCATACGCTATGAGATGGTCGGATGGCATCACCGCCTCGCTGGACGTGAGTTTGAGCAAGCTCCGGGAGTTGGTGATGGATAGGGAAGCCTGGCATGCTGCAGTCCATGGGGTCACACACAGTTGGACACTTCAGAACGACTGATCTGAGAGAAATAAGAGCGGATTATCCTGGGGAAATTCTTAGTGAATCAAAAAAGAAACTGAGGAATTCCTATTGTCCTCAAATGCCCATTAGCTGAGACAGTGACATCTAAGACATAAAACTTCCATGTGGGTCGACAGATGCATTCATGCCTCGTTTAGGTGAACAGATAACGGAAGCTGACTTGAGGAAAGAGCGTTTCCCTGATACTTTGTATTCTGATCGTGTATGTTATGAATAGAGATTCTATTACAGCGCATACAAGCATCTTTCATTCTGACACATCGCTGGTGCCATCGCCTTGGGAGGCCCTGCAGGAAAACCTTCCATCTGGGAAAAGGACCCACTACCGGGAAGGTAAACGCTAGAACTCTCTGCTATCCACGTAAAGCTTAGGCGTAAACAGGTAAATTTTTTAAAGATTTATTTTTAATTGGAGGATAATCGCTTTACCGTGTGGTGTGGTTTCTGCCATCCATCAGTATGAAGCAGCCACAGGTGTACATGTGTGCCCTCCCCTCTCGGACCCCCCTCCCACCTCTCTCCCCATCCCAAGCAACCTAGGGATGGGCTGTCAGAGAGCCCAGTTTGAGCTCCCCGAGTCACAGAGCAAATTCCCAGTGGCTGTCTCTTCTACATATGGTGATGAATGTTTTCATTCTACACTCTCAATTCGTCCCACCTTCTCCTTCTCCCACTGTATCCACAAGTGTGTTCGCTATGTCTGCGTCTCCAAAGCAGTCCTGCAGAAAGGCTCCTCCGTATCATCCTTCTAGATTCCGTACGCATGCATTAACACGAGATATTTGTCTTTCACTTCCTGACTCACTTCACTGTCTATAATAGGCTCTGGGTTCATCCGCCTCACTAAAACAGACTCAGACGCATTCTTTTTTATGGCTGAGTCATATTCCATTGTATCTATGCGTCACATACTCATTATCCATTCATCTGTCGATGGACATTTGGGTTGCCTCCATGTCCTGGGTATTGTAAATCATGCTGCAGTGAAGACTGGAGTGCATGTGTCTTTTTTGGATTATACTTTTCTCCGGATGGATATACACCCAGGAGCGGAACTGCTGGGCTTTGTCGTAACTCTCTTTTCAGCTTTTCAGGGAACCTCCAGATTCTTCTGCAGAGCGGATGCACCGATTTCCATGGCCACCACCAGTGTGCAAGGGTAAGTAAATCACGTTTTCTTTCAGGTTCGTCTAGCGTGTGAATGTACGATCTCAGGGAGATAGAAGGAACAGAGTAAGAGGGAGACAGAGAAGCGGAGAGAAGAGAGCTGAGTAGAGAATCAGAGAAAGAAGTTGAGAAGGAGAAGGAGACAGAGATGAAAAGAGAGGCAGAAGCAGGGATATTTGCAGACATTGAGAGAAGAGAAGAGGCAGGCAGACAGAGAAGCAATGATGGAGACAGAGGAAGAGAAGCAGAGAGGCGCAGAGTGAGATGCTCAGAGAGAGGGAGAGAAGGCGGGAGATCGTGACGTGGAGGAAGAGAGACGCAGAGGAAGAGATCCAGAAGCCGGGCGAGTGAGGGACACGGTGAGGGAAGCCGGGGGAGGAGAGGCAGAGAACGAGGCAGAGAAGCAGAGTGACGCAGTGACACAGAGGAAGAAGGACAGAGAGACACAGAACCGGAAAGAGGTTGCAGAGAGAGAGATGCTGAGACAGAGGAGAGGCAGAGAGATGCAGAGTGAGATGCTGAGACAGAGACACAGGAGGACTGTCAGAGACAGAGAGATGCTGAGACAGAGGAGGGAGGCAGAGAGAGAAGCAGTGAAACCGACAGAGACCTAGTTTGAGAAGCAGAGAGAGATGGAGAGAGAGACGCAGAGTCAGGGAGAGCGGGGTCAGACAGAGAGAGAAAAAGAGGTGCAGAGATACCCAGATGAGGGGACGGAGCTGGAGACAGAGGCGGAGACGGGGAGGGAGCAGGTGACAGACGCACGGACGCACAGACGCACGGATCTCAGGAGCAGACAGAAGTCGAGAGAGACAGGGATCTCTGCAGAGAAGCGCAGAGACGGACGGCAGACAGAGACCCAGACAGAAGCGGAGCGCCTTAGAGACGCGTCTGGAGAGCGAAGCAGAGACGCAGAGGCAAAGACAGACGGGAGCAGCGAGACCCTCGGACAGAGAGACAGGCAGAGCGGGATGCAGACACGCAGGGGGGAATCACGGCAGGAGACAGAGATACGGAGGGAAGAAGAGACAGAGGCAGAGTCAGAGTCAGGAGAGATGGGGTTAGAGATGGAGCAGGAAGCGGAGAGGCGGGGACAGAGAGAGAGAGAGAGATGAGACAGAGAGAGAGAGGCACAGAGAGACAGAGAGAGAGAGAGAGGGAGGCAGGGAGAAGGCGATGGAGACAGAGAGAGAAGCGGACAGACAGAAAGGCAGAGAGAGGCAGAGAGAGAAGCAGAGAGTCTGAGAGAAAAGCAGACAGAGGCAGAGAGAAGCAGAGACACAGAGAAATGGATAGAGGTGGACAGAACCAGAGGGTCAGAGAGAGACAGAGAGAAGATTCAGGAGATGGAGAGAATCAGAGGATCAGACAGACAGAGGAAGATGCAGGAGATGGACAGAACCAGAGCGTCAGACGGAGAGAAAGATAAAGGAGATGCACAGAACCAGAGGGTCAGACGGAGAGAGACAATCAGAGGATCAGAGAGAGAGGGAGATTCAGGAGATTGCATGGAGATGAGAGAGGCCCCGGACCAGAGCTTGCACGGGCTTTGGTTTTGCGACTTCAGTTTGTGTGGAAGGCGTGGCTTTGGTTTTGTGACTTCGCTTTGTGTGGAAGGGGTGGATGCAGGACGGTGTGAGCGACCCCACAAGGATGCCGGGCATCTGGTGGAACCAAAGACAGCTGTCTGTGCGGAGGATCTGCTAATGCCCTGGTGCCCATCTGACCCTGAGGAGCGTGTTTGTCGGTGGCGTTGAAAATACATGCTGTCATTTGAGAGACGACTTTGAAAGGGATAGCAAGACTGAAATCGCGGAACTTAAGGAAGACAGGCAGAGCAGGGGTCAGCGGGAGGACTAGCTTTTGTAACTTTTTCTTGATGCCGATACATTTGGTAACACTGGTGTTCAGAGGTAGCCCACTATTTATCGGCATAATTGCGAAGTGAAGGAAAGGTCCTTTCTAAACAGAAAATGCAAGGCTTCGCTGGTGGGCCAGCAGTGGAGAATCCAGCCGCCAATGCAGGCGACACAGGTTCGATCCCTGGTCCGGGAAGATCCCACATGCCTCGGGGCAAGTAAGCCCCCCTGCCCACCAACCCTAACGCCGTGCCTCAAAACTAAGAAGCCCACACCCCGGAGCCCGTGCTCCACAATAAGAGAAGGCTCCGCCACGAGAAGCCCACGAAACAGAACTAAAGAGTAGCCCCCACTTGCCACCACCGGGGAAAACCTGCATACAGCAGCCGAGACCCAGGGCAGGCAGCCAAAAATACATTTAAAAAAAACACCACACTGATCGGGGGGTGTCGTTGTGAGGTGAAAAAGGCCCTTTCTCAATACGAGATGCGGCCTGCTGGACCACACAGAGGTTGGGCAGGTGGTTCTGGAAACTCCGCGGGTCGTGGCGGGAAAGCCTCCAGGCGGCGGCCGCAGACCGAGTCCTGCAGGAGGTGATGGTGGATAGGGTGGATTCGGAAGCGATGGGGCCCTGATGGCCGTGGTCTGGGTCATAGAAGTAGAGGCTTTGGCGGCGTGGACCGACACACGGACACGTGGATATGACGGTCCCAGTGAAGGAGGAGATTGTGGAGGTAACTACGATGGTGGGGAGAACCTCATGGTTTCGGAAATTGCAGTCGACAGCAGCCATCAGGTTACGGACGTTGTAAGTCAACTAGACCTCAATGTTTAAAAAATCTCGCTACTGAAGAGTGACGGGCAGAGATAGCAGAGTGAGGATAGCTAATCTAAACTATGATGCTATTCCCATGTGATACATATCTGCACTGTATATACAAAACTGTGTCTTTGCAAGTAACGACAGTGGATGTGTTAACAGTAGTTTAAAGAACTGTGATTACGAATGCAAATATGTATTCATATATACACAGTTACGCCTTTGCGTGTAACAATGACAGAGGCACATTTCTGTATCTTTTGTTATGTTCCAGGCTCTGAGCAACTGTGTTCCAGACACATAACTGCAAACGCAGATGCATTAATCTACACTTGCCTCAGTGACAATGTAATTTTGACTTGTTTCATGATACGAGATTATTATGAAGGACACGTAAAAGGGTACAATTATTTGGAAGGTCTGATTTTTCATACTGCGGAAATCCCATGTTTTCATTGTTGCGTCACAACAGCTAAACTGACGTCATAACTTCATTTTGTGTCTTGACCTCATTTTTTTTTTTAATAACTGGAGGATAATAGCTTTAGGATGTTGTGTTAGTTTCTGCTGCGTAACAGTGTAAATCAGCCATATGTATACATCTGTCCCCTGCATCTCGAACCTCCCACCCCCCACCCAGCCCTTTAGGTCATCACAGAGCGCCCAGCTGAGCTCCCTGGGTTATATAGCAGCTTCCCACTAAACTATCTGATTTACACAGGGTCGTGTATATATCCGTCACTGTTGCTCTTTCAGTTCACCCCACCCTCTCCTCCCCCCACCGTGTCCATTCTACATTGCTCGGAAACTTTAGGAAGGTCATTTCTCCCCCTCATATCCTGTTTTAATTCTTCATTTCAAAAATGCATCTGAAAAACACAGATATGGAAGAGTTGCAGAGGAATCAAAAATAACTCAAGTGACACTTTTACCTAGCCATGGAAGACCGGAGGTAGCAGGTGAAAATATCTTGATTTTCATTCTGTAGGTAAGAAGCAAAAAACTGAGGTCTTGGGGAAGGGGATGGACATGGTTACCATACATATTTCTTAGCAAATGCGGGTTCCCTAAGCAGATATGGGCAAGTGAAAAAGGAACTGCCAGCTCAAAGCATCAGAATATCAAAAGACCACATTTACGCAGAGTGAATCGAAGACATCTGTCGAGATCCTCTACACCGAAAAGCAACGATTCAATTTTTCACTTGTGACCTGACATGGAAATTTCAAACTCGTGAGAGAAGCAGTAGAAATGATTAAAAAATAAAACAATAAAAACACAGATGATTCTTCCGCAGAATCTGACTTATGCAGCTAA
Organism: Muntiacus reevesi; assembly: GCF_963930625.1. Taxonomy (NCBI): domain Eukaryota; kingdom Metazoa; phylum Chordata; class Mammalia; order Artiodactyla; family Cervidae; genus Muntiacus; species Muntiacus reevesi. The sequence goes on from NC_089271.1 coordinate 1,987,338, forward strand.
TGCTGTTATCTTGAAAATAAAAACTAACTGTGAAAATGAAAACCCATCCCATGGTGAATTTTACTAAGCTCCGTAGAGAAGTTAGACTTACACGGGTAAGACGTGATACAGTTCATTCTTTCTTTTACTCAGTTAACAGATGCTGAATAAGAATCTCTAATGTGCCGGAGACCATGAGAAATAACAAAATTCATACGCTTGGTCCCTCAAGAGAATGAAAATTCAGGGGAAACACAAAACATTCAGTAAAGGATAAGCCAGATGTGGTGAACTGTGGTGTTGGACAAGACTCTTGAGAGTCCCGTGGACTGCAAGGAGATCCAATCAATCCATCCTAAAGGAAACCAGCCCTGAATGTTCATTGGAAGGACTGATGCTGAAGCTGAAACTCCAAGCCTTTGGCCACCTGATGGGAAGAACTGACTCATTGGAAAAGACTCCGATGCTGGGAAACATCAGGAGGAGAAGGGGACGACAGAGGATGAGATGGTTGGATGGCACCACCGACTCAATGGACATGAGTTTGAGTAAACTCTGGGAGTTGGTGATGGACAGGGAGGCCTGGCATGCTGCAGTCCATGGGGTCACAAAGAATTGGACATGACTGAGCGACTGAACTGAACTGGAGAAAATCACCAAGAACAGAGTAATAGCTAGGGAAATGCAACAATCTGAGGGAAGAAAAGGATGCAGCTTTGGTAAGGAAACTGTTCTCTGGACAAAGATGCAATGAAGACAGTGTGCAAGACAGGCTGGCCACCCTCAGGCCAAAGGAATTCAACCCTGATGGAGCTGTTAGATGTGGGACTTAGGGAGGAGGAGCTGGAATTGGGGACTGGGCTGGCTCATCTGTTCTGCGACCTGCAGGAATGGAGAGGCTGCGGGCGCAAGCTGGTTGAAACCACCCGAAGAGACTTCGGGAAAAGTGAATCTGGGGCAAGTTGCAGAATTAGGGAAGAACCTGCCTGGAGGTGATAATTACAGCTGGGGAGGCCCTGTGGGTTCAAAGCAAGAAGACTATGAGAACATCAAGGCTTCAAAAGAGGTCAGCTGTATGGCCTGAGCCGGCTGCTAAGTCTACGGGGGAGAAGGTAGCCTCGGGCAGGGCTGAAAGCATGATCAGTCACGAACTGATGCGGGTCCTCTCCTCGTATCTCTGCCTGTCTTCTCTACTCCCCTCTTTCCCTCCGTCTTCTGCTTCTCCATTGCCTGCTTCTGCCCAGCCCACTTCTGCACGCCCTGCCTCCCTTCTCTTTCTCCCCGGGGAGGAAAACAATCGAAGCTTTCTGTCTGAAGCTTGGTGCATCTCAGATCTCCTTAGATGACCAGATGACCTGGCGGGCAACAGTCCAAGGGGCTGTGAAGACTCAGGCACAACTGACCGTGCACCAAATGGGGAGATCGCGGAGTCAACTGATTTTTAGGAAATTAGAGTGGCTTCAGAGAGAGGCCACTGCACATGATAAATGAGAAACCAACTGATGTAGAGATGGGACTCAGAGCATAGGGTGGACACAACAGTTAAGACGTGGGTGCAACTTTAGTGTCCATGGACAGAGGAAGGCATAAAGAAGATGTGGTACATATATACCATGGAATACCACTCAGCCATAAAAAGGGATGAAATAAGGCCATTCGCAGCCACATGGACGGACATGGAGAAGTCATACTGGGTGAAGTAATCAGACAGACAAAGACAAACATTACATGCTATCACTTTCATGTGGGATGCAAAATATGATACACATGGCCATACTTACAAAACAGAAATAGACTCGTAGACATAGAAAACGAATTTACAGTTACCAAGAATTACAAACTTACCCGTTCCTTACAAGGTAACTTACAAGATTACAAAGTTATGATTGCCATTTCCTTGGAGGAGCAAATGGCAGCCCACTCCAGTACTCTTGCCTGGGAAACCCCATGGACAGAGGAGCCTGGGGGGCTCTAGCCCGTGGGGTCGCAAAGATCGGACATAACTGAGCACTCACGGACAGCTGAGTGAGTGAATAACCAGAACCACGAATGGTTACCAAAGGGGTAAATGGAAAAACTAGGAATTTGGGAATAAAACACACACACACACATACAAGTATATACAAAATAAACAACAAAGATCTACTGTTATAGCATAGCAACTATATCAATATCCTATAATAACCGATACTGGAAAAGAATCTGAAAAAATGCATATATGCATAACTGAATCACTTTGTTGTAAATGGAAATTGACACAAAGGTTAAATCAACTGTGCTTCAATGTTTAAAATGCATGAGAGTGGACATCTTGACCTAGAGGCAGAGTGGACGTATCGGAGTTCCAGAGCAAGTCAGTCAAACACGCTCTGAGCACGCATGCAACAAGAGGACCAAATGGGTAGAATATAACGTTAACCGTATGGATGGGAGAGTTGGACCATAAAGAAGGCTGGGCGCTGAAGAATTGATGTGTTTGAACTGTGGTGTTGCAGAAGACTCTTGAGAGTCCCTTGGACTGCAAGGAGACCCAACCAGCCCATCCTAAAGGAAATCAACCCTGAATATCCACTGGAAGGACTGATGCTGAAACTGCAATCCTTTGGCCACCTGATGAGAAGAACTGACTCAATGGGAAAGATCCTGATGCTGGGGAAGATTGAGGGCAGGAGGAGAAGGGGACGACAGAGGGTGAGATGGTTGGATGGCATCACCAACTCAAAGGACATGAGTTTGAGTAAGCTCCGGGTGATGGTGATGGACAGGGAGGCCTGGCGTGCTGCAGTCCATGGGGTCGCAAAGAGTCAGACACGACTGAGTGACTGAACAACACTTATAACACACACACACATGTGTATATATTCCAAATTCCTCTCTAGATTATCTCACAGAATTTTTGAAGCTTCAGAGAACACTAGATACTGCCATGCCTATAGCTAAATTGCTGAAACTAACAGGGCTAATTTTTCTGAGGTACAATGTGACATCCTAATTGCTTTTCTTGGTCCAGGATTACTCACGTCTGCCATTTGCACACTCAACCTTCTTTGCTGTGATAAAATTCCACTGCCTGAAATCCTCCATTTTCTTAAGGCACCTGGTTCCCTTGACGTGTCTCTTTAACAAACGGCTATGATCAGAGCCCATGTAATTCAGTCAACTGTTTTCAAAGAGGAAAGTTTAATCTAATAACTTCTTATTAAAGTTTTAGTTCTCGCCGAAGCACGTTTGAAGGATATTCAAGGTAAACCATCTCGAGTCAGAATTCGATTGCCGGGTACCTTCATCCGTCGTTAATGAAAATTTATTTCAGGCTAATAACACATCCTGCTGTCTGTCATATTGTGGAGGAGCTCTGCACACGAGCTTTTTGGATATGCTAAGTTTATAACTGATATTTTATGCTTGCCTATTTTCCAATGACAAGTAGGTGCAGCTATAAAGAAGAAAACTGCATCTAAAATCACTCGGTTGTCTGATGACACATATACAAAAAAAGAACTAACCAGGTGATGGTTAAGACTGGGAGCTAAACTAGAAATGGATCAAGTCTACCAAAGCTGGACTTCACACTGCCAGCGTTTAACTCAACATGCCTTAACCTGCCTTGCTTTTTCTCTACCAAGTAAACAGATTTACAAAATCATCAAGTGTCACAGCAGTCTATCCGTGGCAGTGGCTGGGAAATAAAACTCTTTTAGGGACACAGCGATCCTAAGTGAAACAATGGGGAAGGTACAATATTGATGATGCATGTTGGGCTTAAAGTACCCACTGGATCAATACTTTAAAGAATCCAATTTGCAGCCCAGTGAAATACACTTGTGAACGAAGACAAATGATGTGTCACTCACTCTGAATCTCCGATGGGCATTTCAATCCATCCATTTTTCAAAAGAAATTTTTTTTTTTTGGTGGACCATTTTCAAAGTCTTGCTTGAATTTGTTACAACATTGCTTCTGTTTTATGTTCTGGTTTCTTGACTTTCAGCTGTGTGGGATCTTAGGCCCCCGACCAGGGATTGAACTTGTGGGCCCAGCATCAGAAGGTGAAGTCTGAATCACTGGACCTCCAGGGATGTTCCATTCCATCCGTTCTTGTCTGCATCATATTGCATTGACATTCCTAATGTCATATGGCCTTGGTTATTTTTTTTAATGCCCCCCCAGTGCTGACCAAGATGGCTTCCTATTTTCATCTTTCTGTGCTTACAAGTCTCAGGAAGGCAGAGGGACTGAATGAAGACCAAATGGTTGTAAGCTAGCTGAACACCCCTTGCAAGAGAAAAAGCAGGACATATATGTGCCATGTTGCTATTTTGGGAGAAACCCGCTATGCCGTTGGACACACCGCAGATTGTTGATTCCTTGAACAAATGGCAGAGTAGGAATATGCAGTTGTTTGCCTCCAGCTGGGAGAGGGGCAAAGACAATTTCCTACGGTTTAGGTAGCGTGTGCCTGCGTGATTGCTCGGTCGCGTCCGACTCTTTGCAACCCCTCGGACTGCAGGCCGCCAGGCTCCTCTGTCCACGGGATTTCCCAGGCAAGGATATGGGAGCTGGGTTGCCATCTCCTCCTCCAGGAGATCTTCCTTAGGCTCGGGTAGTAGTTCCTCTCATTTCCGAACAATAATCTGCCTGTGACACCATAAACTACAGCTTCTGACGCATTCTTCGGGCAGACTCTTGAATCTGTGTGTGCTGACAAATGGAATTCTCTCATGGGTGCTGATCTGCTTTGGGCCTCAGTGATTTATTTCCCCTCGGAGACTTTAAAACGCTGTGCTAAGACGTGAGGTCTGAGAAAGGGGAGAGCTTGCCTGGAAGAAGTTTTATGAAATTCATAGATGCATGTAATCACCCAGCGAAAGCTGACCTTAAAGGCGGTGTGATCTCACTCCATCATTTTAGAAGTATGGGAAGAATGGGCTGCAAGGAACGGCTGGTGGTCATTAATATCTGGGGATCATGGAGCCTCTGAGCATTGGAGTAGAATTATGAGCCTGTCCCTAAACTGATGCATTTGCGCACCAAACACTGAACATTCTCTTTAGGTCTCGGGAGGGACTTGTTAGAGAATTTTATCACTGACTCGAGAACCCTGAGGTTGGATGATTCATCAAGGGCCGCTCAGGCGGGTCTCATGAGATATCCTTGGAAGAAGAGTCTTTGGTTGGAACAGAAGCTACATAATCTCAGGAATATGCTTCCCGGGTGGTTCGGCAGTAAAGAATTCACCTGAGATGCAGGAGACGTGGGTTCCATCCCTGCATCAGGAAGGTCCCCTGGAGGAGGGCATGGCAACCCACTCCAGTGTTCTTGCCTGGAGAATCCCATGGACAGAGGAGCCTGGCGGGCTACAGTCCATGGGGTCACAAAGGGTCAGACATGACTGAGCACACGAACATGTATATATATATTTAAGTATATATATATATATAATTTTAACACTTAGATATATATACATATATATGTGTATATATATACACTTATAGCTTAGGAATAGAGAGCCGTAACTTATGGCTTCATTACTAACGGTCTCCATAGCATGGATGGAGCCTTCAAACTCTGCCCCAAATATTGACGTACTTACCTCAAACACACTCATTTCCAAATGACGGTTTAAAATTTATAAGCGGTGTCAAGTTGGGATTTTCAGAAAGTCAAAACTGCTTGGTTCAGGCGCTTATTTTTGCTTTCTTCTTTATTTTCTTTAGCTGACTACATTCCTAGTGTGTGTAAAACACGAGTCTTTAAGAATAAAAAAATAAATTGTATTTTAACCAAGAAGAGGTCACCATCTCCTGGGGATAGCAGGATACAATATCTAAAATAAAGGCCTTTCCCCAAAGACCCCGAGGGACATTCTACTCCTCAAATCTGAATGTGCTTTAATATTCTTAACATTGACACCAATATTAAATATCAATATTAACAATCAATAATATTTAATAATAACCAACAACAAATAAACATTAATATTTATGTAACATACACTATATACCATAAATAGCATTAATGTTTATAATTATATAAACATTAATGCAAATATATTAATATTAACATTAATATTAATAAAATAATACAAATATTTCATAAATATTATGTAAACATTAATAATCAATAATATAATATTATTTTTAAATAACCAATAATTAAAATGAATATTTTAAAATAATTTGATAACTAATATTAATATCAAATATTAAATTAAGACTGATGTTCCCATGTTATTCAAAGAGGTGAAAATAAAAATTCTGCTAGCTAATATCAATCTGTCTGATGCCAACGACTTTCCTGGTGGCTCAGATGGTAAAGAATCCACCTGCCAATGCAGGAGATGTGGGTTCGATCCCTGGGTTGGGAAGATCCCCTGGAGGAGGGCATGGCAACCCACTCCAGTCTGCTTGCCTGGAGAATCCCATGGACAGAGGAGCCTGAAGGGCTATATATAGTCCATGGGGTCACAAAGAGTCAGACACGACTTAGCAATTTAATCGCAACAGCACCAACATCATGTCAAAACCTGTATACATCTTTCTGAGAACGGGACATTTCACGTTAGTTCAACCAAAGGTACCCATAACTGTCACAATTCAAAGGACACCCAAGGAATTGCCCTGAAGTTCTCAGGGTCGACCTATGATTATTATTTTGCATCATTTCTGCCAAGGTCTAGAGTCTATCCTTTAGAAACAAATGCACAATATGGGATCAAAAGTCACTGGCCGCCTGTGACCTCTCCTCTCACCCTGGACAGGTTTTCAAGCTTCTCATTCTGACAGATTATTAGTACGTTATGTAACATTTGTATTCAATCTGTTTAGTCGCTCAGTCGTGTCTGCCTCTTTGCGACCCCACGGACTGAAGCCCGCCAGGCTCCTCTTCCCATAGAATTCTCCAGGCAAGAATCCTGGAGTGGGTTGCCAGTCCCATCTCGAGGGGATCTTCTCAACCCAGGGATGGAACCGAGGTCTCCTGCATTGCAGGCAGATTGTTTACCATTTGAGCCACAGGGAAGAACTTAATACGTCCTGAGAGTAAGTTTAAAAAAAAGAAACAAAACAAACCTCAAAATGGCTTAAAGACTTAAATACAGACCTGACATCATAAAACTTTTAGAAGAGAATATACATAAGAAATGCTCTGACATAAAGAGTATCAGTGTTTTTTTAGGTCATCTCCTATGGGAATAGAGATACAAGCAAAAATAAACCAATGGAGCCTACTCATACTTCTAAGCTTTTGCCCAGCAAAGGAAATCATAAATAAAAACAAGACAGTCTATGCACTGGGAGAAAATATTTGCAAACAATGTAACTGACAGGGACTTAATTTCCAAAATATACGGACAGTTCATGCAACTCAACAACAGTAAAACTCAATCAAAAAATGGGCAGAAAACTTAAATAGACTTTTCTCCAAAGAACACGTACAGATATGGCCAAGAGGCACCTCAGGAGATGCTCAGCATCACTCATTATCAGAGAAATGCAAATCAAAACCGCAGTGAGGTACCAACTCACATCAGTCAGAATGGCCTGCATTAAAAAGTCTGCAAACAACGAACGCTGGAGAGGGTGTGGAGAAAAGGGAAGACTCCTGAATTACTGGTGGGAATGTAAATTGACGCGGCCACTGTGGAGCTTCCTTAAAAAACTAAAAATAGAACTATCAATACCATATGATCCAGAAGTTTCCCACTCCTGGGCACATATCCGGAGAAAACCATCATTCTAAAAGATACGTGCACCCCAGTGATTATAGCGGCACTATTTATAACAGCCAAGGCATGGAAGCAACCTAAATGTGTACAGACAGACGAATGGATGAAGATGAGGACAAAAAGTACTGGACTTTTACGCAGCTACAAAAAAGAGTGAAATAATGCCACGTGCAGCAACATGCATAGACCGAGAGATGGTCATACCAAGTGACCCGGATTGAGAAAGACAAATATCCCATGACATGATTTAAGGCAAAATTCCAAAAAATGATACAAACTTACAAAGATAAAAATGATACAGATGAACCTCTTTACAAAACAGACTCAGAGTTTGAAAACAGACTCTGGTTACCATGGGGGAAAGGGAGCAGGGATAAGTTAGGACTTTGGCACGAGCAGATGCTATAGATAGAATAGATAAATAACAAGGACCTACTGTACCGCATATGGAAGTATATTAAATATCCTCTGATAAACCATCATGGAAAAGAATATAAAAAATTATATATATGTATAACTGAATCACTCTGCTTTATACCAGAGACCAACACAACAGTAAATCAACTATGTTTCAATTTTAAAGGAGTACGTGGTTATTTCTAATAAATATGAGACAATATTTGAAAAGCTTGAATGTTCCAAGCATTATCTTAATACTCAAGATTTCTTTAAAATCAAACAGAACATAACAGAGTCTTCATTTTAACAAAATCTGTTTTCAACTTTGAGCAGAATGGGTAATTCATGATGTATAAATGATTTAAAAAATGTAGAATTGGGTGTCAAATTAAGCAATTTCATGGACATTGTGCAAATCACACTGTAGAAAATAATTAAGCCCACTGAAGCTTAAACCAACGAAACTTTACTCTCTTATCGTCGTCACAGAAATAAAGGCCATGGAAAGAACTGAGGAGATCTTTGTAGCTGTGTGAACACAGAAATCTAATGATCAGACTGCAGCTTGACTAAAGACTTGAAGTTTGCGTTAGAAATTATGAAAGGACCACAGTCATCAGACTAGGAAGTGTATGCTTTGCTCACAAAGGTTTTTGATATGATCTAATTAATTATTATCAATTATTATCAACAAGTACACGGTGGTTAAAAAAAAAACAGACATTATGTTGATACATGCCAGAGGCCAACACAAAATTGTAAAGCAATTCTCCTGTTAAAATTATGGCTAAAGAATTCAGTTCGACAAGTTTTGGAAGAGAGAAATCATAGAATATGCCCAATTGTTCGACATCCCGATTTCTTAAAACCTCTGAAGAAAACTCTGTAAGATCGGAACCTGGCTTTATTCCACATTGACCCCTGCTAACATTATGTGGCAACCTGGATGGGAGGGGAGTTGGGGGAGAATGGAGACATGTATATGTGTGGTTGAGTCCCTTCACCGTGCACCTGAAACCATCACAGTATTGTAAATCAGCTCTACCCCAATACAAAATGCTTTTGGTGTTAAAAAAAGACAAACAATTTTTAAAAAAGAACAAAAAAAATCCTGGCTTTATTCCACTCACTCATTTTCAAATATGTTAAGTCAGAAACCACAAGTGGGAATAGAAGATATTAATATTTAACAATCTACAAACATTTCTATGAAATCCACTTTTTAGAATGTTTAATATGGGAAAACAAGACACGCATGGGAGAATAATTTAATCTCACAGGTTTTCACTTCCACTGCAAAAGAAATAAAGAGAAATAACAGTTTCTTTTTAAATGCAAATTTTCTATTTCAAGTTTAATAAGATCACCGCTCATTGGATGGTGTTGGCTTTAAATTGCTTCAGCATATACATAAATTGTTTGGATATCTAGGAAAACACTCTGGTCACTGTGAAAAACAGATCCTCTGTTTTGAAATATGTAACTCGGGTAAACAGATGAACAAATCTGGACAAATGGAACCCAATGTTTAAGGGATGCAATCTTGAAACTAGGCTTGGAATCTCAAATGGTGAGGGGGCTGACTGACCCTAACTTACTGACCTTGAATGAACTCTGCCCACTGATTTCGTTTTAAGAGCGTTCTGCAAAGCTCTGTCAGGGTCTGTCTTAAAATTCTTATAACCATAGTATTTTCTGCACTATTATTTGTCAGTTAAACAAGGATGACTCCTCAAGCGTTGTTCTGGTCCTTTCCTGGTTTAAAACTTGGGGGCACCTTATTCTTTGTTCTTCAGGGCATGTTTGCCTATCCATGTGCAATTCATTAAAGCCTCCTTTTTTTTGTTTTTCTTTAAAGCCTCCTTAAGAAATAGAATGTAACTGATCCTTCAAAAGTTCCAGCAAATGTCTGCAAAATTTCCAGAAAGGGCTACACCTGTCTGTTGCCCATCCTCAACATATACACGATGGAATATTACTTGGCCCTAAAAAAGGAACAAACCCAAGTCAGCTACAAGGATGACGTGAATGGACCTACAGCCTATCGTACAAAGTCAGAGAGAGAAAAACAGATATCGTGTACTCACACACAAACACGAGGAATCTAGGAGACAGTGGCACAGATGACCTTGTTTGCAGGGCAGGACTAGAGATGCAGACCCAGAGAATGGAAATGTGAATACAGCGGGGGAGGGAGACGGTGGGAGGAATTGAGAGCGTCCCACTGACATATACACAGCGCTGTGTAAAAACCAGACGGCTGGTGGGAAGCTGCACTATAGCACAAGGAGGTCAGCTCGGTCCTCTGGGATGACCTAGAAGGGTGGCTGAGGGTGGGAGGGAGGCTCCCGAGGGAGGGAATATATGTATACTCACAGCTGATTCACTTTATCCCACAGCAGAAACAAAACATTGTAAGGCAATTTTACTCCAATGAAAAAAAAAAAAAAAACAAATGCAATTGATTCCTTTTACGTGCTCACAGGTAACAGGATTTTTAACAAGTTATTTAAAAAAAAAAAAAAGATAGTCTATACTATTTAGCTATGACCAACAAGATGGCACATCTGCTTCTCATAAATTCAAGGTGTCCGGGATTTTATACTTCCTCTGATAGGCTAGATGAGTCTTTGCTGAGCCTGTCTGGGAAACCTGCCATTCTTAATAATATGGTGTTGGAGCAACAGGTACTTTGATCTTCTCCCAAAGTTCTCTCTGCAGGATCTTAGCAGGTAGGACACAGACACGCTTATAAACTTTGAAGCCTCTGTGGTTTATAATTGGGGGGGGGGCAATGAAAAAGAGCCAAATCGTGGGCTGCTTTAGGGTATGCATGATACCCTCACAGCTGTTTCTCTGCCTCAGATAATATTTCTCTGCTAAACTCTGCAGTAATTTTTTTTTTCAGATTAAAAAAAATTGTTTTTTCAACTTGTTTATTTTCAATTGAAGGGTGACTGCTTTACAATGTTATGCTGTTTTCTGCCGTATGACAATGCGAATCAGGCAGGGGTATACATGTGTCACCTCCGTCTTGAACCTCCCCCACCTACCAGCCCATCCCACCCCTCTCGGCCGTCTTAGAGCATAGGTATCAGTTCCCTGACGCATACAAATGCCACCTCCCATCTGGTTCACATATGGTAACCTATATATGTCAAAGCTACTCCTTAAATAAAGAGGAGGGAACCCCAGACCACCTGACCCACCTCTTGAGAAACCCGTATGCAGGTCAGGAAGCAACAGTTAGAACTGGACATGGAACAACAGACTGGTTCCTAATAGGAAAAGGAGTACGTCAAGGCTGTATATTGTCACCCTGCTTATTTAACTTATATGCAGAGTACATCATGAGAAACACTGGGCTGGAAGAAGCACAAGCTGGAATCAAGATTGCCGGGAGAAATATCAGTCGCCTCACATACGCAGATGACACCACCCTTATGGCAGAAAGTGAAGAACTAAAGAGCCTCTTGATGAAGGTGAAAGAGGAGAGTGAAAAAGTTGACTTAAAGCTCAACATGCAAAAAAACAGAGATCATGGCATCTGGTCGCATCACTTCACGGCAAATAGATGGGGAAACAATGGAAACAGTGGCTGACTTTATTTTCTTGGGCTCCAACATCACTGTAGCTGGTGATTGCAGCCATAAAATTAGAAGACGCTTGCTCCTTGGAAGAAGAGCTATGACCAACCTAGACAGCATATTAAAAAGCAGAGACACTACTTTGCGGATAAAGGTCAGTCTAGTCAAAGCTATGTTTTTTCCAGCAGTTTTTTCCACATCACATATGGATGTGACAGTTGGATTATAAAGAATGAGCCAAAAGATTGATGCTTTTGAAGTGTGGTGTTGGAGAAGACTCTTGAGAGGCCCTTGGACTGCAAGGAGTCCAACCAGTCCATCCTAAAGGAAATCAGCCCTGGGTGTTCATTGGAAGGACTGATGCTGAAGCAGAAACTCCAATACTTTGGCCACCTCATGTAAAGAACTGCCTCATTGGAAAAGACCCTGATGCTGGGAAAGATTGAGGGCAGGAGGAGAAGGGATGACAGAGGATGAGATGGTTGGATGGCATCACCGACTCGATGGACATCACTTTGAGCAAGTTCTGGGAGATGGTGAAGGACAGGGAAGCCTGGCGTCCTGCAGTCCATGGGGTCACAAAGAGTCAGACACGACTGAATTGAGCTGAACTGATTTTTACACTCTTTACTGAACTTGTTAGAATATTGCTTCTGTTTTGTGTTTTGGTTTTTTAGCTGCAAGGCATGTAGGATATTAGTTCCCTGACCGGTGATCAAACCGGTACCCCTTCTTTGGAAGGCCAAGTCTTAACCACTGTATCGCCACGGAAGTCCCAAAGGGTGCATTAATTCAAGCTTCAATTCAATCTACAAAGAAAACATTTAAAAAACTATTTTATAGCTGGCAACAGTCATTTTCCTTTCAAAATTGATGAACGTTCTGGGGGAGGTTGCTTATAATAGGCTTAAAATTTTATGTTATGACAGACTTTGATGATAACCTCAGGCACAGGTTTTTAAAAGAAATTGTTGTGTTTTACGAATTAGCCCTTTGATTGTTCAGAAATCCAATGAGTCCATTTGGGTATGTGCAAAATTAGAGAATGATGACGCTTCCACGAATAATTATATGCTGAGAAACTCTGATTAAATTATAGATGGTTACTTATCTGTAAATTAACGAATTTTTAAATGACAAGTTCTTTTTTCAAGAAGTGTCATTATCTAATTCTCATTAATTTTCCATACAAATAGCTCGTTTTTTTATACCCAAATGATTGGGATGGTTTTTCTTGGGCATTTCTATAATATTTCAGATCCTTAAAAAACTGGTCAAAATACATAAGCAACTCATGCATGGGTTTAAAATAGCCATGATTCTTTGCTTCCCATTATTATTATTTTTTTGAACCTTTAATTTTGTATTGGAGTATAGCCTATTAACAATGATGTGATAGTTTGAGGTGGACAGCAAAGGGATTCAGCCACACATACACATCTATCCATTCTCTCCCGCCCATCCAGGCTGCTGCATGACATTGATCAGAGTTCCCTGAGCTGTCCAGCGGGTCCTTGCCGGTTCTCCATGCTAAACACAGCCGTGTGTCCATGTCCATCCCAGACTCCCTGACTATTCCTTCCCCCCATCCTTCCCCCTGGTGACCATCAGGTTATTACAGAGTAATGAGCAGAGTTCCCTGAGCTGTCCAGCAGGTCCTTGCTGGTTCTCCATGTTAAACACAGCAGTGTGTCCATGTCCATCCCAGACTCCCTGACTATTCCTTCCCCCCATCCTTCCCCCTGGTGACCATCAGGTTATTACAGAGTATTGAGCAGAGTTCCCCGTGCTGTCCAGCAGGTCCTTGCTGGTTCTCCATGTTAAACACAGCCGTGTGTCCATGTCCATCCCAGACTCCCTGACTGTCCCTTCCCCCATCCTTCCCCCTGGTGACCATCTGGTTATTACAGAGTATTGAGCAGAGTTCCCTGTGCTGTCCAGCAGGTCCTTGCTGGTTCTCCATGATAAATACAGCAGTGTGTCCATGTCCATCCCAGACTCCCTGACTATCCCTTCCCCCATCCTTCTCCCTGGTGACCATCAGGTCATTACAGCCGAGACATGGAAGCAACCTAAAGGTCCATCAGTGGAAGAAGGGAGAAATAAGATGTGGCAAACACGTAGTGGAATATCACTCAGTCATGAAAAATGTAATCACGCCACAAAACAAACTTATCATTGCCGAAGCAGGCACTGGGAAGGGATAAGTTAGGAATCTGGAAATCAAGGGATACACCCTACTATATATAAAATAGAAAATCAACAAGGACCTGCTCGATAGAACAGGGAACTCTCCTCAATACTCTGATAAGCTATACGAGAAAAGAATCTTAAAAAAAGAGTGTATGAATGTCTATGTATAACTGATTCACTTTGTTGTACCCCTGAAACCAACACAACATTCCAAATCAGTGATATTCCAACAACACTTAAATATGAAATAAGAAAGGGGCTTACAACGTGATACCTGTGAACACCACACATCCCACTTTGGTTTTTGCTCCATCAGCTGACCACATCCTTTGAAGACTTACTTTACTCCCCAAGCTGAGTTAGCAACACAGGTTTCAAAAATTAGATACGTTCCAATGGAAGAACATTTTAAAAGTAACAAAAGGTACAACAAGCATTGAGCAAGTTATGGACCAAGTCACAGGTGATGAATAAACAGTGAGGACCTTCTACTGATGCAACATGATCACCCAAGTCATATGCACGACTTTATCACAGCCTGCCAAGTATGCATCTGAGATGTTACTGAAAATATTAGCAACTCTGTAGAGGATGTCGTAGGTGGTGCAGTTGGTAAAGTATCTGCTTGCCACTGCAGGAGACATGGGTTCGATCCCCGGGTGGGGAAGATCCCCCGGAGGAGGAGGGCATGGCAGCCCACTCCAGTATTCTTCCCTGGAGAATCCCAGAGAGGAGCCTGGTGGGCTACAGTCCATGGGGTCTCAAAGACTCAGACACAATGAAGGGATTTAACTCACATGCATGCATAATAAACGGCCTGACAGCAACCGCCGTGAATAACAAGCAATTAAAAAAAAAAAATCACAAGATGTTCTCATTGATAGATGTCCTTGATGGTTGTAAATGTGTCAGCGAGGCAGGTGGTAAAAATGTTGCAAACAAGGAGAAACTCGATCCCTTACATGCTTGGGTCCTCTGTCTGACTCTTTACACCCACCCCTTAGTCATAGAGAAAACAGGGATGGGACTTGGGAAGACAGACAGGTACCGGCTTGCATGCCTGGAAAGGTACTGAGTCACAGCTTCCCAAGGACTTAACTCTCATCGTGATCGTGGTAAAACCATGAGACCCTATGTCTCTGTCGAGGCTCAATGATACAACATCCTAAAGAAAGGGCCGCGATCTCTCAGGACATTCCTTCTCAGATGAGAAAAACGGGTGTAAGACGAGTCTATTCACTGCATCCGAGTCATGATTTCATGAATGAATGAATGGGAAACACTCAGCTTGGGGTCCAAAACTCTGTAGTCACCCAGTGACTGGAAAATATTTTAACTGGAGGATACTTGCTTTACAATGGTGCGTTGGTTTCTGCCCTACAAGAACACCGGAAAGTTGCTCAGTCGTGTCCGACTCTCTGCGACCCCATGGAGTGTAGCCTGCCAGGCTCCTCTGTCGGCGGAGGTTCTCCAGGCAAGAATACTGGAGTGGGTTGCCATGACTTTCTCCAGGGGATCTTCCCAAACCCAGGGATCGAACTCAGGTCTCCCGCATTGCAGGCAGATTATTTCCCAACCGAGCCACAGGGGAAGCCCAAGAATACTGGAGCGGGTAGCCTGTCCCTTCTCCAGGGGATCTTCCCAAGCCAGGAACCAAACCCGGGTCTCCTGCACTGCAGGTGGATTCTTCATCAAATGAGCTACCGGGGATCAGTCAGAATTACACAAGAGGCTCCGTCTGGGGCCTGCCTCCAGCCCATCCAGGTCGTCACGAAGGACGGAGCTGAGTTTCCCGTGCTATATATACAGCAGTTTTCCAAAAGCTATTTAACACGTGGTTGTGTATATATGTGAGTGCTATCCTCTCAATCCATCTCACTCTCCTTCCCCTGCTATGCCCATAAGTCTGTTCTCTATGTCTGTCTGTCCATGTCTGCGTCCCTGCAAATAGGTTCATCGGGAGCATCTATCTAGATTCCACATACATGAGTTAATATACGATAGTTGCTTTTCTCTTTTCGACCTCTTCACTCTGTACAACAGACTCATGTAGACTTGTGGATGGACCTTCCTTCATTTCTTTTTTATGACTGAGTAATTACATTTTTAAGGGATTTAAACGCCACGAATTCAAGCCATGAGGTCTTGTCTCTCTATGACTTGCCACTTACTGTGAATGAAATAAATCTCAAGCGCCTTGTAGGCGGTATGCCTCTAGAAGAGAAATAGAAGCAAAGCTTGGTGGCTCACCTCAGCATCGAAAATTCTCATCTGAAATAATCAGACTAGATTTAATTGGCAAATACTCATTTTCGAGTCAGGTCCAATGGGCTTGTAATTGAAGTAACAGTAAAGGAGATTATGGGGATTGTCATAGTCCATCTATTGCATGTCAACTGTCATCCTATGTATTGCAAATCACACTGTGCACACACACACAATTGTAGAATCAAAGGACGGTATGCATACTATTTGAGCCTGACTTGCAAAATCAGTGAAAAATCTCCATCTGTAAGTCATTGCAACTGTGCTTATGTTTTGCATTTTTTAACTTTGTCACCTTACACTTTGTTTAAGCATATAGAAATGATTTCATCTGTGCTGTAATTTACCTGTGTGTAAGCGTTCCAATTAAAAACAGAACTGCTTTAGGTTTTTATCGTCAGATGCCTCTGTTGTACCTTTTGACTGGCTGTAATTGAAACACAGAGCAGGTGTTAAATTTTTCACTTGGGTTTTACGATACTTCAGTTGGAAAAGAAGCACCGTACCCCAGCGTACAAAGCGGCATCATTTACAATGGCCGAGACCTGGAAGCAAATGTTGCAAATATACTTTCGGGTCAAAGCCATCACAGAAATCTTGGGGAGACGTTAAAGGTGATTTCTCTCTGCACGCGTGTGGTGAATGTCGGGCATCACAATTAATGCCATTACAAATACTTCCAGCGTCCCCGCGTGAGGCTCTGGGTTCTATTTTGAGCCATCTGATGGACAAGCCGGTAATTGCATCGGACACGGGCTTTCAATCAACTCGCCAGCAAGCTGTGCACCAATGATTTTCGGAGACCACGACAATTAATCATTGACTTTCCTAGAAGATAATGCTCCCGACAGCCTGCAGGAGACACCTAACTGTGTGTCCACCTCCTCCGGGGGAGGTTTAGTTACTCCCAGGGCAAAAACCTGTAACTGCATCCGCTGAATGTTACAAGTGTGACCTGTCAAACTCTTCCCCTCAAGGTAACTTTTCTTTGGCCCTTGGAGGAGAGTCCAATTAATTATTGTCATCACCTTTCTTCTGGACTCCATCCTCAGCATGCAGGAAGAATTGATCCGGGGAATCCAGTCAAACTTAAAAAAAAAAATTCAGATTTCATTTTCCCAGGATCATTTTTAGCATTCACCTTATTACAAATTCTTCAGAGTAGATGAAAGATACTGGTTAAGGCTTCCCTGATAGCTCAGCTGGCTTCTCTGGTAGCTCAGTCGGTAAAAAAAAAAGCTGCCTGCAATGCAGGAGACCCTGGTTTGATTCCTGGGTCAGGAAGATCCCCTGGAGAAGAGATAGGCTACCCACTCCAGTATTCTTGGGCTTTACTGGTGGCTCAGAGAGTAAAGAATCTGCCTACAATGTGGGAGATCTGGGTTCAATTCCTGGGTCTGGAAGAACCCCTGGGTAAGGGAGAAGCTACCCACTCCTGTATTCTTGGGTTTCCCTGGTGGCTCAGCTGGTAAAGAATCCGCCTGCAATGTGGGAGACCTGGTTTGATCCCTGGGCTGGGAAGATGCCCTGGAGAATCCCATGGACTGTACAGTCCAGGGGTCGCAAAGAGTCAGACATGACTGAGCGACTTTCAGTGAGGCGGCAGTGACGTTTGACAACGGTGTAGCAGTGAGAACTGTTCTGGATTCTGGGTATTGAGGGGATGCGAGAGCTGGGTCAGGGTAAGGGCAGAAGATGAATGAAAAGCAGGAGCAGAAGTGACGCCGGGATAACCAGGATTTCCCAGTAAAATAAGACTACCCATGGAGACAGAGGGGAAAGCAGGATGTGAATTTCACCAGGAAACACACACTTGTGGGGAAAAAAAAGTGTAAGGTGGAGAAGGGTATTTGTAGATGGATGTCAAGGACGTGGTGTGGGTTAAATAGATTCCTCTTTGTGAGCATTCACCTGCAAGCGTATCCACTTGGATCTCACCCAGGAGAGGGCTCTTGGCTTGATGTGGGTGACCTGCTCCCTCCGCCTGCGGGCTCTGAGGTCGTCTGTGGCTGTCGGCTTCAGGGAAGGATGGTGCTCCTTGCTCGGGAGTTTGCCAGGGGTCAGGGTGCCTGGTGGGCTCTGTGTGCCCGCCAACCCGTGGGGCACCGTGGAAGCTTGATGTCCTCAGAGGGCTGCTTGGGGCGCCTTCAGGGGGCTGAACCTCTGGGGAGATGTCAGCTAGGTTGGGGTGGGAATGCAATCGTTAAATCCACCGCGAAAGGCAGGCAGGCAGCCCAGGGAGGGCTTCGTCACTCAGTCGTGTCCGACTCCCTGCGACCCCATGGACTGTAGCCCGCCAGGCTCCTCTGTCCACGGGATTCTCCAGGCAAGGATACTGGAGTGGGTCGTCCTTGTTTCCTCCAGGGGATCTTCCCCACACAGCGATCAAACCCATGCCTCCTGCATCAGCAGATGGGTTCTTTACGGCTAGCACCACCAACAGCCCAGAGTGTTTCTTACCTTTTATTCTTGGCTCCTATTTGCAAAAAACCTTTATCCGTGCCCACCGAGATCCTTAAGACAATCTTGCCTTCTAGATCATGCTGATTTGCCTAAATCACGGCAGACCAAGAGTGAAGATTTAGTCTCTCCTTAAATCCTGCTGTGTGGGTTTAAATTGCACTAGTTGATGTTTTAATATTTATTTTTATAAGTAAAAATTAGTAGTTATAAATGTTGATATATTTTATAATATATATGTTTATAATATGTTTTATAATGGTTGTAATATACAATTTATAATGCACATTGTATATATGTACATATAACACTCTAGTGTTCTATATGTGTTGTGTATATTTAACACTGGACTGTGTTTCCATTTCCTTCTCCAGTGGATTTTCCCAACTCAGGGATCAAGCTAGCCCACTTGAAAGACTAGGATTTAAGGATGGTCTCTATTTTGTTCACAGTGAGTGAACGTTGATTCCCTGACAATATAGTAGGGTTTTAAGCCATAAACAAACATAAACAACGTACAATATATACTGTATATAATTAGGTTGTCAAAGATGGTGTTTTATAATATAATTAATATGCTTTTATAAATAAATATTTGTATGTGGTCTAGTCGCTTAGCTGTGTTCGACTCTTTGTGAGTCCACGGGCTGTAGCCTGCCAGATTACGTGGGATTCTCCAGGCCAAGAATATTGGAGTGGGTAGTCATTCCTTTCTCCCAGGGATCTTCCCCACCCGGGGATCAAAGTCTGCATTGCAGGCAGATTCTTTACCGTCTCAGCCACCAGGGAAGCCTGCAAATATTTCTATAGTGAAGTTGTAACGCACAGTACCTGTGGCTTTGACCGTTGGAATGAGGACTTATTTAAACTCAGAGGTCATCGAGTTTAAACAACCTTTGTGCATTAGGCTGGGTCCTGATCCCACAGGACTGGGGTCCTCAAAAGAAGAGGCGATCAGGATACAGACACACACAGAAGGATGGCCACGTGAGGACTCAGGGAGGAGATGGTCATCCACACACCCAGGAGAGAGTCCAGCCTTGCCCACAACCGGATCTCAGATGCCAGCCTCCAGGAGAGACAGAAATCTCTACTGTGTAAGATCCCAGCCCTAGGAAACTAAGATACCTGGTGATTTCCTCTATAGGGTGACCCCCCTCATCTGTGTAGGAAAAAGATGACACCCACAGACACATAACCTCATCCATACGAGCCCATCTCACACATCATTTTGGACCGTGGTGTCTTGCTCTTTAATAAGCCTCATTCATCGTTAGGGAAAATAAACTGCCTTTTATGCTAGCAAAGAAATAGAGAAATATTTTTCCCCTGGAAATTCTAGCTTTAATAACAAGAACAAGAACAATGAACTGTGTTTCTGGGGTTAAATGTTACAGTCTCAGAAGAGAGAGACCCAGTGTTTCAGAAGGTGGCATCACTGCAGGGAAAAAGTGAAGTGAAGGTGTTAGCGGCTCAGTCATGTCTGACTCTGCAAACCCTTGGACTGCAGCCCGCCAGGCTCCTCTGTCCGTGGGGTTCTCCAGGCGGGAATATTGGACTGGGTTGCCATTTCCTCCTCCGGTGGCTGGGGGTGGGGTGGGGTGTCTTCCAGACCCAGGGATGGAACCCGAGTCCCTTCTGCATTGCAGGCAGATTCTTTACCATCAGAGTCACCAAGGAAGCCCACCTTTTCAGGGTTAAATGTTATAAATCCCAGGAGAGAGAGAGATACTTTGTTTCAGAAGGCAGGATCAATAAAACACCATAAATAGGAAGAATCCCCCCCCCCCCCCATCCATTTCAGCCTCTGCTTTCTGCATCCTTTGACAGAATTTCAGCATCCTTTCAGGAGCTGGAAACAAGGGCGGGATTCACAAAGCACCGCAGGAAACAGCCGCTTTCTAATCCTCTAGACACAATGACTCAACGGCACCAGTGAATACAAAATAGCAGATGGAAGAGCTATCTTGAAAACTGCTAAATTTAGCCACAACTTTCCTGCAGGGGTCACTCCTGCTCCCCAGAATCGCTGGGAAGTCTCAGGAAAACAATGTGAAATAGAACTGCATTGCAACCCTGCGTTTCTGGTGAAAATGAATGCTAACTGCTAAGTCACTTCAGTCGTGTCTGACTCTGTGTGACCCTGGAGACTGTAGCCCGTCAGGCTTCTCTGTCCATGGGATTCTCCAGGCCAGAATACTGGAGTGGGTTGTCATGCCCTCCTTCAGGGGATCTTACCGACCCAGGGACCAAACCTGCATCTCTTTCATCTCCTGCATTGGCAGGAGGGGTCTTTACCACTAAGAGCCACGTGGGAAGCCCAACAATTAGAAGCCTGATTGAGAATGTGATGTCAGTCTCCACGGTACAGATCGACTTGAAGCTCTGAGGTCAAATGTGTATTAAAGGAAAACTCATTGTCTTTTCTGATCTTATTCATGAAGCCTCCCTCCCTCCACACCCTGCTTTTTTTTTTTTTTTAAGAAATCATAAAGTAAATGCTTTCACGCTGATGACAATAGCATTGGTTTAATGCGATGGAGACGGGAATGGCAACCCGCCCCAGTATCCTTGCCTGGAGAATCCCCGTGGACAGAGGAGCCTGGCGGGCTACAGTCCATGGGGTCGCACAGAGTTGGAGATGACTGAGTGACTTACCCTTTAAATGTGAACACGTCCTCATGGGAGCTCTCTGGCAGGGGTGCTCACCACTGCTGAAAAACATCGCCAGCCGCTGATAACAAAGAAAGTAGGTACAAAGGGGATTGTCCACTGGGAAGTGAAAATCAAACAAGGAGACAGAAACATGCAGAAGGCGTGGGGAGGTTCTGAAACGCAATGCAAATTTCCAAAATGAGAAAGAAAACGGGAACACGTCCTGCATTTACAAACGGTTTTTTTTTTTTTAAAGTTCAAAATGAATTCTTCTCTACTTAAATATTCCACGAACACGATGATTTTACATCACTGAATCCACCTTCTGCATGTTTATTCTGTTCACATTTTTCATTTCAATTATCTAGAATTTATTTCCTTGCGGAGGAGACATGTTCTGAAATGTGAGTGTTACCGATTGAGGGTTGCCATTTCTTTCTCCAGGGCGTCTTCTTGACCCAGGGATGGAACCCGGGTCTCTTACATTGCAGACAGATTCTTTTCTGTATCAGCCACCAGGCAAGCTCCTAATAGCTGATAGGATAGTATAAACCTAACTTTTAGGTGCAATGATAGAGCAGTCTGCCACTTGCCTTATTACAGAGGTCTCGAATTGGACTGCAAATACCTTTGAGATAGGCCTTTTTGCCTCTTAGAGGTAAACTTGATCATGTAGAACAGAAAAAGATTCAAGACCCAGCAGGGTCAATTTTTCAATGTCTGTCATCCAAATGAAAATTTCCAGCCAGGAGAAGCAGTTGGAAAGTAAAACTGATAAAGCAAAGAATAAAATAAAGACATCAACGTGGACCCACAAATGACCCGGAGGGAACAAGACACAGACAGTGACTTTAAGGAGTTACTATAACTGCATTTAGTATGTCCACCAAGTTAGAGATATGTAAGTCATAAAAAGATCCAAATTAAGCATCTCGATGTGAGAACTATACTCTGTGAAATGACAAATTCGTTGAATGGAGTTAACAGTTTATTAGACTTGACGGGACAAATGACTTGTGAAATTGATCACTAAGTCATGTCTGACTCTTTGCGAGCCCATGGACTGCAGCCCGCCAGGCTCCTCTGTCCATGGGATTCTCCAGGCAAGAGTACTGGAGTGGGTTTCCATTTCCTCCTCCAGGGGATCTTCTCAACCCAGGGGTCAAATCCAGGTCTCTTGCATTGCAGGCAGACTGTTTACTGTCTGAGACACCTGGGAAGCCCTTGAACTAAAGACATGACAAAAAAAACTCTACAAATTAAAACCCAAACAAAAGAGATTTTTAAAAATTCATAGAACTTCTGGGAGAAAATGTTAAACACCGGAATATGCATGCAATTGAGTTTTCTATTAAATGGGATCACACACACACACAAATAAAGAAAGAAAGAAAGAAAGAGAAGTCACTTTCCATATTGGATGTAAGTTTACAACAGTAAGTTCCAAGAAGCTCAGTCCATGCTAAGCACAACAATTATGAATTAAACTGTGGCGTATCAAAATTATAAGATGGTGCTAAAGCAGTATTTAGGGAAAATTTCATAGCAATCCATAATGGAATTGCTGCAAAGTAATGATGAAGAGAAAGCTTGAGAACATGAACAGATGAAAGTCAGCTTAACCACCATAAGGGAAAGAGAAAGATTAATTCAAGTTTCTTCTGAGAAGCTTTGCAAGGAAGAAAGAAGACAACGGCGTACCACATTTAAGGTACTAAAGGGAGAAAAGTCAATAAAGATTCAAAAAGATACATGCACCCCAATCTTCATAGCAGCATTATTTACCACAGCTAGATCATGGAAGCAAGCTAGATGTCCATCGACAGATGAATGGAAAAAGAAGTTGAGGCACATAGATGCGATGGAATATTACTCAGCCATGAAAAAGGATGAAACCATGCCATTTGCAGCAACGTGGATGGACCTAGACATTGTCATACTGAGTGAAGTAAGTCAGGAAGAAGGACTAATATCATGTGACATCACTTACATGTGGAATCTGAAATATGATACAGCGAACTTACTCATAAAACAGAAAAAGACCCACACACATAGAAAACTGATAGCTAGCAAAGGGGAGGGATAAATTAGGAGTTTGGATTAGCAGATACAAACAACTATATATAAAATAAATAGCCAACATGGTCCAGCGGTACAGCACAGAGAATGCAATATTTTTCAGTAACCTATAAGGGAAAAAACTCTGGAAAATAATATGTATATACATCTGTGTGAATTACTGATGGCTTTGCTTTATACCTAAAACTAACACAGCATTGTAAATCAACTATACGTTAATAACAGTTTTAAAAATGACAGCTCAAGATATCATATAACAAAAATGTATTTAAAGATTGAAGATAATGTTGGAATTGTCAAACATAAAAGCACAGAAAGAATTCACGAGGACAGACTACACTGCAATTAATGTTAAGGGTACCCTTCAGGAGAAAGAAAATAATATCAGGTGTGATGTTGGAAATATGGATTTATACAATGGAATGAAGGAAATCGGTAGTCGGAACTACACCGAAAACACGTGAGATTTCTTTCTTATTTACATCTCTTTTAAAGATAATAGACTGCTTAAACAAATATTACAAAAATGTGACAATTTACATACATGGTAAATATTTTTCTTATTATTTCTATCTCTTTAGAATAATTGATTCTTTAAGCAAATAAGATCTAGTAAATGAATTTAACATAAAATGTAAAATCAGTGGAACAGTAGCACAAAATTCAAGAGCAGAGAACAGTGGGACACCGTGGAAATATTCTTAAACTGTGTGTGAAATCCATTGTCACTTAAGTGTAGACTGTCATAAGTGAATAATATTTACTATGAATTCTAAAGCAACCAGAAAAATGACAAAGTATTATAACTAACGAACTTGCAAAGCAATTAAAAGGGAATCATAAACAAAATTAATGCAAAAGAAAAAACAAAAACAAATGAGACAAAAAATGAGACAAATAGCTTATATTTCAAACCTTGTTGTATTGATAATAGCAATAAAAGCTTTATTTGCTCAGTCGTATCTGACTCTTTGTGACCCCATGGACTATACATAGCCCACCAGGCTCCTTTGTCTGCGTAATTCTGCAGCCAACGATACTGGAATGGGTTGCCATGTCCTCCTCCAGGGGATCTTCCCGACCCAGGGACTGAACCTGCATCTCCTGTGTCTCCTGCACTGACAGACGGATTCCTTACAGTCTGAGCCAGCGGGGCTTCCCAATAGCAGTAAACACAGTCAACTAACCACAGAATCTGCCAACTTAGACAAAAGGTAGGACTCCGTTGTGTGGTATGGTGACAGTTATTAATGTGCCTTAGTAAAACTCACTTTAAATATAAAGATGTAAGGAGGTTAAAAGTGGCTTGATAGAGAAAGGTTATACCATGCTACCTCAATTAAGTGAAATCGGTTGTGGTTCTATGGTTCAGCTGATAAAGAATCCGCCTGCAATGTGGGAGACCTGGGTTCGATCCCTGGGTGGGGAAGATCCCCTGGAGAAGGGAAAGGCTACCCACTCCAGTATTCTGGCCTGGAGAATCCCATGGCCTGTATAGTCCATGGGGTCGCCAAGAGTCAGACACGACTGAGCGACTTTTTACTTTCACTATACCCAACACATGTTTCATAGCAAAGGCTACTATCAGTGATAGAGAGTTCCTTCTTGATAGTAAAATGTCCATTCACTAAGATGAGATACTAAATGCTTATGCATCTAGTGCGTGCGTGCCTGTGTTTGCAATCCCATGGCCTGTAGCCCGCCAGGCTCCTGTCTCCATGGGATTCTCCAGGCAAGAACACTGGAGTGGGTTGCCATGCCCTCCTCCAGGGGATCTTCCCCACCCAGGGATCAAACCCAGGTCTCTTACGTCTCCTGCGTGGGCAGGTGGGTTCTTTACCCCTAGTTCCACCTGGGAAGTCAAAAAAGGAATATAGACAAATTTGAGGTTTGTCAATTTGAGAGGTGCATGCAGAGAGTAACCTGGGAACTTGTATTACCGTATGTAAAAGAGACAGCCAATAGGAATTTGTGGCATGTCTCTGGGGAACTCAAACAGGGGCTCTGTCTCAGCCTAGAGGGGTGGGATGGGGTAGGATGGGGAGGGAGGTTCAAGAAGCAGGGTACATGGGTAAACCTATGGCTGATTTATGCTGAGGTTTGATCAAAAACAGCAAAATTCTGGGAAGCAATTATGCTTCAGTGAAAAAATAAATTAAAAAAACTAAAAACTGATAGATATGCATGGAAAACCAGAGAAATTCACAATTTAAGTTTAATTAATATAATCATGTTAACATGTAAGTAGTCCAGCATAATTGATGGAAAAAGGAAACAGAATCATTAGCAAAAATATAAGAGATTTGTTCAAGACTGTCAAGCAACTTGTCCTAATTATTATAATAATAGCCAAATTGTAAATCAGCTATACAATTAAAAAAAAAAAAATCCACATTCTTAAAGAAAACACAAAGAAAATTACAAAACCACTGCTTTCAAATTTTACCCACTGCATGTAATCTGAAAATGCTAACTTGAAATTTTATTACCATTAAAAAAGGAAAACCAGCCAAATAGGCATAATTTTTAAGAGAATACATTTAGCATGTTAGATTATATTCTAGATGGTAATACGTTCCTTAATAAATTTAAAATGACTCTGGTCATGCCTACAACTTTTTTTCATTTTGATTTTGAAGGTCACATAGTGAAAAATAGAATTATAGTTGATTTAGTATTTTATTTTTTAAAGAGAGATTTCTAAAACCTATTGGAAGAGGAAAGGGAAATATTAGTTACTTTTAAAATGAGTTTATACTGGCTTATCTCTCCCTGTTTCTTAATTTTTAAATTAATATTTATTGGAGTATAGTTGCTTTAGAGTGTTGTACTAGTTTCAACTATACAGCAAAATGAATCAGTCATACATTCTAACTGAGGCTGTTCTTCACTCACTCAGTCATGCCCGACTCTTTGCGACCCCATGGACTGCAGCATGCCAGGCTTCCCTGTCCATCACCAACTCCCGGAGTTTGCTCAGACTCATGTCCATTGAGTCACTGAGACCACACGTAATTTTATAGATTGAATACTTATCTTTTTTTTTTTTTTGAATACTTATCTTTTTAAAACTTACACTTAGTTATATAGTAAATAATTCTGAAACTGTATTTCCTTTTATGCTTAACTATAACCTGGTACCACCAGACAAAAATCCAGCGAAATGCAGAGTGTTAAAGATTGCCAAATTTTGGCAGCCGAGAATTCCCTTCCTTAAGAAATCCGACCACGGTTTATTTTCCTTCTTCAGATATAACATCCTGAGGAATTTTGTGTAAAATTTCAAGCATGACAAAAAGCTGTCGGGAGCGCTGAAAATGATCAGACTTCAAAAGACCCTGAAAAGCAGCTTTACTCCAGTTTAAAGGAACCGAGTTTGACCGTAGGGCACAGAGAATTGTGTATTAACAGAGCAGAGAAATTCGATACAAATACTGACATGAAGAACACAGCGAGACAGAGGATAAAGAAAAGACAGGAGCAGCTGCATAAAGGATGACCAAATATATCTATATATAACACATATATATTTTACTCTGTTGACAAAGGTCTACACAGTCAAAGCTGTGCTTTTTCCAGTGGTCATGTATGGATGTGAGAGTTGGACTATAAAGAAAGCTGAGCACCAAAGAATTGATGCTTTTGAACTGTGGTGTTGGAGAAGACTCTTGAGAGTCCCTTGGACTGCAAGGAGATCCAACCAGTCCCTCCTAAAGGAGATCAGTCCTGGGTGTTCACTGGAAGGACTGATGCTGAAGCTGAAACTCCAATCCTTTGGCCACCTCATGGGAAGTGTTGACTCATTTGAAAAGACCCTGATGCTGGGAAAGATTGAAGGCGGGAGGAGAAGGGGATGACAGAGGATGAGATGGTTGGATGGCATCAGCGACTCAATGGACATGAGATTGAGCAAGCTTCTGGCGTTGGTGTGGGACAGGGAAGGCTGGCGTGCTGCAGTCCATGGGGTTGCAAAGAGTCGGACACAACTGAGCGACTTAACAACAAGAACAGCATCACTAGTCACTACACTGAGTTGTGGACACTTCTGTTATACAAAACCCCATACAAGGAAAGGCGCAGAAATGATCCTCACATAGAAGGTTATTGGCCTGTGGGTCCAGCATTAGTCCTACGCTCTGGGGATTCAGTAGCCAATACGACCTGCACATCTTAGAGCTTGACGTCCTCTGGACCGTGAGAAGTAACGGTGTCAGGAGGAATTAACGGTGACATCTGGACTTTAGAGCAGAAAGAATACATCCTCCCTGCTGGTGACTGGGTTCAAGACTCTAAACTGAGAATAAAATAATGACATGTGTGGCCAACCTGGATGGACCTAGGAGTGATCCTTCTGAGTCAGGCAGACAGAGAGAAATATCATATGATGTTCCTTATATGTGGAATTAAAAAAAAATACAAATGGACTTATCTGTGAAAGAGAAGCAGGCTCACGGACATAGAGAAGAGACTCCTGGTGGCCAAGGAGGCGGGGGGCAGACAGGGATGGGGTCGGGATTTGCAATCAGCAGATCTAAGCTGTGTATAATATGTCGTTGCTGTTCAGTCGCTCAGTCGCGTCCGACTCTCTGCCACCCCGTGGACCGCAGCACGCCAGGCTTCCCTGTCCTTCACCATCTCCCGGAGGTTCCTCAAGCTCCTGTCCATCGAGTCGGCGATGCCATCCCAGCATCTGTAACCGTGCATAATAGTTTCCAGCTGCAAACTCCACACTCCCGCTCAGTCCATTGGGTGGCTCACACAGTCACGAATCCACTGGCCGACGCAGGAGGCTCCAGGTTCGATCCCTGGGTCGGGAAGATCCCCTGGAGAAGGAGATGGCAACTTCGTCCAGTGCTATTGCCTGGGAAATCCCATGGACAGAGGAGCCTGGTGGGCTAAGGTCCACGGGCTTGCAAATAGTTGGACGTGACTGAGCAAATAACCACACAACACCAACTATTATACATATGGTGGGTGAATATTAAGGTCCTGTTGCATAGCACAGAAAAATATTCAATATTCTCTGATAAACCACAGTGGAAGATAATATAAACAGTAATTTATATCTATGTAGCTGAATTGCTTGGCTCTACACCAGAAACTAACAGCATTGAAAAGCAACTTAAATAGGAACAGATTTTTAGAAACTTGTGAAAGAAACTAAACACAGAACACACTTTTTTTTTCTAGATAATATTAACTAGATCATTCGCAAGGTATGCCACAACAGCTAAACCACGGCTTTCGCACCTGAGACCATCTCATGTTTTCCTAAAATGCAATCTTACTTTCTGTCCATGCGGCTAGTTATTTTTGTCAGCTCAATACGGGCAAGAGTGTAGGTGTGAGCATTCTCTTAACCTGGATAGACTAAGGCGGACCCACTGTGGATGCTGAGCAAGTGGACAAGCCCGAGAAAGAACTCTTGTTCCTAAAGCTATTTACTTCTAGATGCTTTTTCTGTTTGTTTTCCCTTTCAGAACAGGAATCGTGTGTGAAAGTTTTACCAGACGATAAACACTTCAAAAAGGATTTATTTATTTGCACACATTTCCTAGCTGTTGAGTATGGAAAAGAAATTGTGGTGCTGGAGAAAACTCTTGGACAGCAAGGAGATCCAACCAGTCCATCCTAAAGGAAGCCAACCCTGAACAATCACTGGAAGGACTGATGTTGAAGTTGAAACTCCAATCCTTTGGTCACCCGATGCAAAGAGCCGACTCAGGGGAAAAGACCCTGACGCTGGGAAAGACGGAAGGCGGGAGGAGAAGGGGACGACAGAGGAGGAGATGGCTGGATGGCATCACTGACTGGATGGACACGAGTTTGAGCAAATTCCGGGAGACAGTGAAGGATAGGGTAGCCTGACGGGCTGTAGTCCATGGAGTTGCAAAGAGTCGGACACAAGTTAACAACAGATCAGCAGCGACAATATGGTTCCACAATCCCTTTTAAATTTTTTCTTTTTTTTACATTTCAGATTGACGTGGCTTCTATTAAGCTTTGCCGGGGCCCCCATCACTTTGCCTGTCAAGACGTCAGCCACCTGTTAGAATGGATTTAGATGACGGTGGCTGGCTGACCTGCAGACGTCAGGCAATTAATCAGAAACATTCTTACTAACACAGGCAAGTATTTGAAACATCCCTGAAAAGCTGTAATCAATCTCCTCCCTTCTCAGAAGGGATCTGGATGTTGAGTAAGTATGTCACCACCTCCAAAAGCTGAAAACATTTGGGTGAGGCTTATCTGCAAATTTTAGTTTGCGTTATCTGGCTTTTAGTCCCAGCTCTCAAACTTCCCTCTGCTTCCCCTTTTCCTCTCTCCCAAAGAAAGGTGGAAATAAAAAACAAGCATCAAAACAGGAAGAGACACTTTTTTTTTTTCTTTTTAGAACAAACTAACCCAGCATTAATTTCTGAGGATCCATCGTTTGCAGTGGAATTTTCCCCAAGGAAGAGGTAGAAATCCTAGTTTGCATTTAAAATAAAGCAGAAGACCCAAACAGACATTTGTATAAAGAAGACAGATGGCCAAGAGGCATCTGAAAAGATGCTTATGGAAAAAATGCTTATCATCCCAACTATTGCTCAGGTTCTAAGTTGTCTCCGACTCTTTGCGACGCCATAGATAGCAGCCCACCAGGCTCCTCTGTCCCTGGGATTCTCCAGGCAAGAACACTGGAGTGGGTTGCCATTTCCTTCTCTTTGAGACCCCATGGATCTAACTATAAGAGAAACGCAAATGAAAAGCACGATGAGGGATGTGAAAGTTGGACCATAAAGAAGGCTGAGCACCCAAGAATGGATGCTTTCCAGCTGTGGTGCTGGAGAAGACTCTTGAGAGTCCCTTGGACTGCAAGGAGATCAAATCTGTCAAACCTAAAGGAAATCAGTTCTGAATATTCATTGGAAGGATGGATGCTGAAGCTGAAACTCCAGTACTTTGGCCACCTGATGCGAAGAGAGCTAACTCATTGGAAAAGACCCTGATGCTGGGAAAGATTGAAGGCAGGAGGAGAAGGGGACGACAGAGGATGAGATGGTTGGATGGCATCACCGACTCGATGGACATGAGTCTGAGTAAACTCCGGGAGTTGGTGATAGACAGGGAGGCCTGGCGTGCTGCAGTCCATGGGGTCGCAAAGAGTCAGACACGACTGAGTGACTCAATAACACACACACACTTCCATATATAAAATAGTCAACAAGGACCGACTGGATAATACAGGGAACTCTGCTGAGTATTATTTAACAACCTAAATGGGAAAGAAATTGAAGAAAGAAGAGATACAGGTGTAAATACAACTGAATCATTGTGTCATACACCAGAAACACAACACCATAAATCAATTTAATCTAGTGCAAAAAAAAAAAGAACAGAAATTTATTATTTATGCGTGGGAAAAATGAAAATCAATGAGTTAGTTCTTCAGTAAAAGTGGCAACAGACACGATACACTTGGAGGGCTCAAGTCTGAAACCACAGGACCGATCTTACTAGGAGGCAACGCAAGGTACAGTCTAAGAAGAAGACGGACGACTTTGGAATCAAAGAAGCCTGATTTCCATATGGTGTTCTGGCCTCTGAGTCATTTCTGTCCTTCACCATTTTTCATTACAGCTCAAATAATAATGATCTCCTACAGGACTCTGTAGGGTTTCCCTGGTAAATGAGTTGGTAGAGTCTGCCTGCAGTGCAGGAGACCTGGGTTCGATCCCTGGGTCAGGAAGATCCCCGGGAGAAGGGAATGGGTACCCACTCCATTATTTTTTTTCTGGGAAATTCCACGGACGGGCTCCAGTTCATGGGGTAGCAAGAGTCGGACGCAACTTAGCAACTAAACCGTCAAACTACTACCTATAGGCTAGAAAATACCACAATTATTGCACAGGAATTATATGGCATGGATGTACAGTCACTTACCTTGGGCTTTCTTAATGATAAAACTATTAACAGAAATTTACTCATGATTTCTTTTTTCTGCATAGTCAGATTATGTGCGCTTCTACATTGCTCAAATTCTAACACACTTCCTTAGAGGAGGTAGCTGTTTTTCTGCAATAAGATTTTTAAAAGAAAAGGCCATGTTTCAAAGTCAAGAAAAGGGTGAAAAAAGGAAAGGTTAAATCAATGTTTAAGCTCCCTCATGACATCATCCGACAATTATATGCACGGTCCCCAAAAGGTGGAAAAGGGAACGTCATCAAGGGGAGAGTTTGTTTCCTCAAGTTTGGGAAGTCATCACTTGCATTTTCAGGGTGACTGACTGTTCGAGATAAACTAGCTAAATTCAGAGCATACTATGCTTGTGGCTGCCATGAGCATTTTTCCCCCCAATCAATGTCAGGGAGTGGCCAGTGGGGAACACTTGAACATCGGCTTTTTTTCTTCTTCTGAGTTTCATTTTGTTCCCACCTTTTAGAGATGCTTCTCGTTGTCATTTCAACATAGATCTGGAAGTCACTGAATACATTTTCTGATGGCAGGGTTTAAAGGCCATTATATCCTGGTGGGAAGATCCCCTGGAGGAGGAGATGGCAAACCACTCCACTCCTGGAGAATCCCATGGACAGAGGAGCCCGGTGGGCTCCCGTCCCTGGGGTCACAAAGGATTGGACACGACTGAGTGACTGAACAACTTAGGAAACCGTGACGTCCCAAAGCCCATCCACAGAATGTCCAGCAAACCTTCAGCTGCACTCCTGAGTTCCACTACATCACCGGGAAAGCACCCTGAGGACAGAATTTTAACCAAAATCTCAAGTCCAGCAAGATTATAGATGTCACGGGACCCTTTCTTTGTAAAAGGCAGTGAAAATGTAAAATGTATATCCACCTAAGAATGCCTATCTGTGCAACCCAACTTCTTTGAGATAAATAAGACCCTAAATGGGATTTTCAAAGATGTTTGAACTTGAGATGGGTGGGGGGTTGGTAAGAAGGTCATTGAATATATCCAGGTCATTCAGTATTTTGTTGCACTCTTGTTGTTTTGGCCATGCGCCGAGACACATGGGATCTTAATCACGAACCAGGGATTGAACCTGTGCCCTGTGTAGTGGAAGCTCAGACTCTTAACCACTGGACCATCAGGAAAGTCCCTGAATACATGTTTTCTGTCCTTATCCTGGCTTTTGTTTGGGACAGTGGGTTGGGGATGGTGATTGCCTGGTTTACCGCGCTGTAACTGAATGAAATAACTAAGTACATACAACCACACATAGCATGCCACGCAGGAGCCAATGAATGAGAAGCTTGCATGAGCCAGCTCTGGTGAGGGACCAAGTTCTGTATCCAAGGGTACTGAGATAAACCCGACAGAACAGGTGCCCGGGGGGAGTCTGTGGGGAGCATCATCCCCGGAGGACAAGTATCACAGAGGATGGCTGAGGTCCCCACGGTTATGCATGGTCTGTAAGCACGTGGTGTTTCTATGTGTGAGCATGTGTGTGTGTTCAGGAGGTTAAATGCTGCCATCTCTGGATACCTAGAAAGACAGAAGCATTGAAGACGACCGTTAAAGAATGAGAGATTGCTTTCCTAACAACGATTTTCTGGGAGACACAGCGCAAATTTTTTCCGTGCAAATGCTTGATGCAACATTATGTTGACTGTCCTGACAGCCAAAATGATGAACGATTGGACTTTAGGAATTGAGGAATTTCCCTTGTCAATAAAAGAAATGCAGAGTTGGCCCTGCTCTACGCCTGCAGTGTGGACACGACATGTGTTTATGTGGGTTGAATACTAAACTCTGTCACTTTGTTGAATCTTATTATTTTTCCACCTCTGTATATCTGTGGGGAAACTGATTTCAAAAAATCAGAAAAAGTTTCCTAGTTGATGCTAAATGTATGGACATGGCTCTAAAAGAAAGCCCCAAACTAGATGTTTGGAATTTTTTTTTTTTAAGGCTTTTTCTTTCAAAGCCTTTTCCAGCCCATCATTTGGAAACCACATTCTGTTAACGGGATATTTAACTTGGGTGTCGGGGAACATTTTCTGATGTTGGTAGTTTCAAAATAATATGCACCTCCGGCTGATAAATTGAGAGCTAGCAAAGAGAGTCGCTGAGAGTTGTAGATCAAAGCTTATTAAAATATTGTAAAGTAATTATCCTCCAATAAAATAATTTAAAAAGGGGGTGGACAACGTAGAGGTTTCCCTGGTGGTCTAGTGGTTCAGGACCCGCCTGCCAGTGCAGGGGACGTGAATTCAATCCATGGCGCCTGAAGACCCCACCTGCTACAACTACTGAGCCTTTGTTCCACAACTTCTCAAGCCCGCTGGCCCAGAGCACGTGCTCTGCAACAAGAGAAGCCCCCAAAATGCGAAGCCTGAGAACCACAGCCAAAAATAAATCAATCTTAAGAAAGGAGGGTCGACTTCCTTAGCAGTCTAACTAGCAATTAGAAACCCCACTGATCAATATAGACTTTGGAAAGGCGGTGCATTGATGGGACTATCTCCATAAATTTTCTGCAAATGAATGAAACCAGTGCAATCTTTCAACAAACTCCTGTGTTGACTATTTCACATGAACCTAGACTCTATTATAAAGATGAAGCAAATATCATACTTTAACACACACATTTATATATGTATCAGCTCAGTTGTGTCCAACTCTTAGCAACCCCATGGACTACAGCACACCAGGCCTCCCTGTCCATCACCAGCTCTCAGAGCTTACTCAAATTCATGTCCATCGAGTCAGTGATGCCATCCAACCATCTCACCCTCTGTGGCCCCTTCTCCTCTTGCCTTCGATTTTTCCCAGCATCATGGTCTTTTCCAGTAAGTCCATCATTTGCATCAGGTGGCCAAGGTGTTGGAGCTTCAGCTTCAGCATCAGTCCTTCCAATGTATATTACAGGACTGATTTCCTTTAGGATGGACTGGTTGGATCTCCTTGTGGCCCAAGGGAATCTCTCAAGAGTCTTCTCCAACACCACAGTTCAAAAGCATCAATACTTTGGTGCTCAGCTTTCTTTATGGTCTAACTCTCGCATCCATATATGACCACTGGAAAAACCATAGCCTTGACTCATATATATATATATGTCATATATATATATGTCACATACGGAATCTATAAAAGTGGTACTGATGAACCTATTTGCAGGACAGGAATAGAGACATGGATGTAGACAGTAGACTTGTGGACACAAAAGGGGAAAGAGAGAGTAGCACTAATGTATATACATATTTACACTGTGTGTGTGTTATTTGCTCACTCATGTCTGACTCTATGCGACCCCATGGACTGTAGCCCGCCAGGCTCCTCTGTCCGCGGGATTCTCCAGGCAAGAATATTGCAGTGGGTGGCCATTCCCTCCTCCTCTAGGGGGTCTTCCCAACCCAGGGACCACACCCAGGTCTCCTGCATTGCAGGCAGATTCTTTGCCATCTGAGCCACCAGGGAAGCCCCTACACACTGCTATGTGCAAAAGAGACAGCTATGGTAGGAAGTTGCCATACAGGCCAGGGAGCTCAGCTCGGGGCTCTGTGATGATCTAGAGGGGTGGGACGAGGTGTGAATCAAGAGGGAGGGGATCTATGTGTTGTGTGTGTTATGTGTGTTTGTGTGTATATGTGTACATATGCACACAACACACACATATATAGTTATGACAGATTCACGATGTTGTACACCAGAAAGTAATGCAATATTGTAAAGCAATTATCCTCCAATTAAAATTTCTTTTAAAGTAAAAAAAAAAGAAAAAAAAAAGAATCACCAGGAACAGATGCTAAAAATTCAGCTTCCCCTTATCCTGAGCGATCGTCACCAGGGAAGAGGGAAGAATGCTGAGTGGGAAGACTTGAGCCTCTGCTAGAGTTGGGCTCAAAGACTTTTACAGCATTTTATCCCCGAAGGTGGTCTCCTTGCCTTGCTGAATCTCTATTCCTGGCAGCTCAGAGAATGTATTTTTTATATTCTATGTGCAGAAGCCTCCTGTGTCCACATCCCAAATAAGCTCTTCTAACTATGCTTTTCCTCTTCACTCTTCCCAAAAAGAGACGAATAAATAACATTTTGTTGTTGTTGTTGTTTAAGACGTATCTAATACTGGTACATTCACCCAGGAAAACTTTTTGTTTCAAACACAAGCAAACTATTTGTAGTTGAGTTTGATGCAGTGCTAATATCCTTATGTCCAGAACTTTGAAAACATAATTTGTTTTGGCTGAAAAGAAATAAAAATGTTATCTCTACTTTCGAGACGCAAGATTGCTTTTTTCTCTCTGATGTCTCTATTAATACTCAATATTATCAGTGGCCCTCTGTTTTCACAATTAAATGATGATGTAGGTGGAAAGGACCCTGATGCTGAGAAAGATTGAGGGCAGGAGGAGAAGGGTTCTAGATAATCTACCTGAGTGCTGGACGTTTTGGAACACTTTCAGAGGGTAGAGAAAGGGTTGAGATGCCTTCTGCTTTGCAACTGTTAAGATAAGAAACATGAAATTCTGCAAACTGCAGGCTTTTCATGTAATATCCCAGAGCCTTTTAAAAGGCAGCCTCGTATAGATGCTTTGGGGATAGTGAGAAACGGCATTGGTTTAAACTGTTTAAGTGAAAGTGAAAAAAACCTGTTAAATGTCTAAAATCGCAAATTACAAGTCTGAAGGCATATCTCATTGTATACTCATTTCTACTTGTGATCAAACAGACATCAGAAAGAGAGCAAAATAAATTAGCAACTCGGAGCAGAAAATGAGGTTTGATTTATGACATGAACACCATGTCTGGGCCCAGCCTGTAACTCCTACTGTTTCTTTCGATTGAAATTGATTCTCTTTTCTCAAAGAGTGTAATTTGAAACAGCTTTCAACCAATTACCCTGAAATGAAATTATTTAAAATGTCCATCGGACAAGGTGCATTTTAAAATACGTACCTGGTGCATTTGTTCATGAAGACCATAACAATTTTGGAAAATATCTACAGAATGACCAATA
Organism: Muntiacus reevesi; assembly: GCF_963930625.1. NCBI lineage: Eukaryota > Metazoa > Chordata > Mammalia > Artiodactyla > Cervidae > Muntiacus > Muntiacus reevesi. Next base: position 2,023,646 of record NC_089271.1, read on the forward strand.
TGTATTCAACAGAAATCTGTTCTAATTTAGGGTAAAAAAAAACAAGTTCTATTGTTTGTCTTTAAAATGGCTTTCTATTTCTCCCAATTATCCAAGAGGCCTACCGTGTTGCAGATAATTTCGGCAGATACAATAAGATGTGATTGAACAGAAAGAAGTGGTCTTACAAAAATATCAGAGGCAGAAAAAAAGATTTACCCTAAGCCGTTCTTCTCAAACATTAGTGTTTCTAGCCATTATCTAGTATTCTGGATCTTGTGTTTTAATCCATACTAGAATAAAGGAGACAAAGAGATGCTTGCTGCTTGGAAGAAAAGCCATGACAAACTTAGGCAGCATATTAAAAAGCAGAGACGTCACTTTGCCAACAAAGATCTGTACAGTCAAGGCTATGGTTTTTCCAGTCGTCATGTGTAGACATGAGACTCCGACCATAAAGAAGGTTGAGTGCTGAAGAATTCGATGCTTTTGAACTGTGTTGTTGAAGACTCCTGAGAATCCCTTGGACTGCAAGGTCCAACCAGTCTATCCTAAAGGAAATCAGTCCTGACGATTCATTGGAAGGACTGATGCTGAAGCCAAAACTCCAGTATTTTGGCCACCTGATACTAAGAGCTGACTCACTGGAAAAGAGCCTGATGCTGGGAAAGGTTGAAGGCGGGAGGAGAAGGGGACGACAGAGGATGAGATGGTTGGATGGCATCACCGACTCAATGGATACAAGTTTAAGCAAGCTCCGGGGGATGGTGAAGGACAGGGAAGTCTGGTGTGCTGCAGTCCATGGGATCGCAGCTAGACATAACTTAGTGACTGAACAATGATACCACATCATATAAGAAAGCAGAGAAACACAAACAAGAGCACTAGTGAAAATCAGGTACCGGAGAACAGGAGGAGGAGAAATGCATTCCACCTCAGTGGGACGATATAAACAAGGACAGTTTGCCTTCAGTCTTGGAGGAAATGTTTGGAAGAAAAGATTTCACTGCGGCCCCTGTGGACAGAACCTCCTGGTTTAAATCTCTGAGGGTATCTGCTTGGATTAGACTATTTTCCCCCTCATAAAATCTGCCAATGTTTGTGTTTATGTTGGTGACCTGCCCTCAGATTTGAGTAGATAGTTTGCACCAATTCGGCAGCGGCAGTTGTGGTCCCATAAATGAATAAGCGCACACAGATGAGTCAGGCAGAAAACTCCACACGCCCCATTAATTTGGACGAGCTGAGAAGTGCACAATGCTTGTAAGATTCAACCTTCACGGGGCACCTACAAGCTTCACAGTGGGGAAAAAGGGACCTGCCCCTCGGGAGTACTTTGGCTAACAGGAGTGGAGAGATTCCTTTAAGCTACTTTGCTGCAATATTCACCGTTATAGAGCTAACCATGTAAAGCAGGGGTCCCCAACCGCTAGGATCTAATGCCTGATGATCTGAGGCAGAGCTGATGTGATAACCACAGAAATAAAGTGCATGCTCAATGCAGTGCACAGGTCCTCCCGAAACCATCACCGCCCCCGCCCACCCTGATCCCGGAAAAGTCGTCTTCCATGAAACCAGTCCCTATTGACAGAAAGGATGAGGACTGATGATGGAAAGCAACCCATGGTCCAAAGGATTTTCCATCCAGAGGAACACAAGAAGGCTAACGTGGTTCAGTTCAGTCACTTAGTGGTGTCGGACTCTCTGCGACCCCAAGGACTGCAGCACGCCAGGCTCCTCTGTCCATGGGGGTCTCCAGGCAAGAATACTCGAGTGGGTTGCCATGTCCTCCTCCAGGAGATCTTCCCGGCCCAGGGATTGAACCCATGTCTCTTATGTCCTCTGCACTGGCAGATGGATTCTTTACTGCTAATGCCAACTGGGAAGCCCTTAGACCTGCATGCCTACTTCTATAAATCCAAGTCCCTCCGTATGTCTGTTTCTAATTAGTGTCTACAGTTCTCTAGGTCTGACTGGAAGTGAAAGTTGCTCAGTCAAGTCCGACTTTTGTGACCCCATGGACAGCAGCATGTCAGGCTTCCCTGTCCATCACCAACTCCCGGAGCTTGCGCAAACTCATGTCCATTGAGTCGCTGATGCCATCCAACCATCTCATCCTCTGTCATCCCCTTCTCCTCCTGCCTTCAATCTTTTCCCGAATCAGGTTCTTTTCCAATGAGTCAGTTCTTTGCATCAGGTCAAAGGATTGGAGTTTCAGCTTCAGCATCAGTCCTTCCAATGAATATTCAGGACTGGTTTCCTTTAGAATCAACTGGTTTGATTTCCTTGCAGTCCAAGGGGTTCTCAAGAGTCTTCTGCAACACCACAGTTCAAATGCATCAATCAAAATGACATAATCCCTGTCATTTTGAGAAATACTAAATACCAATAGTTAAGTTTCAGGTTAAAATGAAGCGTTGGTGCTTGAAAGATTTTGAGGAATGACTTCGAGGTCTCTTAGAATGTACAAAAAGCCCTCACCTTAATTAAGAGAATCAATTTAAGTTTTGATCAACTTTAGATTAAATCTGCTTGCTCACAGAACTCTATTTGTGGGAAGAAATAGATCAATGTGGGATAATTACACAGTGATTACTTTTATTAAAATATATCTAATCTATCCTTATAAAATCATATCTCAGCTTTCTGTTCTACCTGTACAATTTAAATCAGAACCCCTGAACAGAATTTGGGTGGAGATAAAAATCTTGAGAAAATGGATACTATCCTTGATTTTCTGTAGAAATACTTTCACACCAACAAGTTTTTAGAAGCAATTAGTAAAATGTTTCCCTTATGGAAAAAAAAAAAGAAGCTAGAGACACCTAGATGGTCATGGTAAGACCAGCAGTCCTTGAGTGTGGAGTAACATTTTGCTGTAAGATAGCATCAATTTTTAAGAGCATTTTGCCATAATCTAGGTGGAAGCACAATGCATTTTTCATGCAGAGATGCTGCAAATAACTATCAGTCATGGCCTGTGACAGGACAAAATGTGAGTGCGCAGTCGGCAGAAAAAGGAGTGAAATGGACACCTTGTGTGCGTTTTGTTGCATCTCTGGTTTAGAGCACACATGACATTTTATATCCCAACTTATGTATAGGGGAAGACACAGCGGGTGAATCTAATAAGAGCGCTGACTATTGCTGGCTAAGTGATGGGTAGGCATGTATCGTGATTCCCATGAGCATCTTTCCTCATGTATAAAAGAGAAATCAGGTAACGTGGATAAACACGTGCATTGTAGACCTCAGTGGCAAGGCTCGTATCTGGTCAAAGAAGGTGGAGGTGGACGAGGTAGGTCCTCTCTGGGAAATGGGTCATCACGAACACTCCAAAGTTTTATCCTCTGTGTGCGTGCCACGTCGCTTCAGTCATCTCCGACTCTTGCACCCCTGTGGACTACAGCCCACCAGACTCCTCCGTCCATGGGATGCTCCAGGCGGGAATACTGGAGTGGGCTGCCATGCCCTCCTCCAGGGGATCTTCCCGACCCAGGGAACAAACCCACCTCTCTTGCCCTGGCAGGCGGATATTTTACCACTGGAACCACCCAGTCATGAGGACTCAATCCTTCCTTGAGGTCTATTATATGGAGAGAGGATTCAGAGGACATGCAGTTAGCGGACGGGACAAGCCAAGGAGGTGATCGACTGTATTTGTCGTGGGAAGTCTTCAGCAGATCAAGGTGGGAGTCAAGACTGCCCAGCACTCTGACCTGCTAAGTGCTTGAGTCACCTTGGTGTCAGGGGGTGAAGCAGAATCCTTTAACATATCTTGACATTCAGCTCAACAGGGACAGACAGATGATTAGACAAATAGATGTGTACACACCCAGACAAAGAGATGTGTACATAGGTGATAGATTAAAGTAGATGCATAGACAAATAGATGCTAGATAGATGGCTGGATAGGTAGACACACAGAGATAATGATACAAAGACAGATGACGGATGGATAGACAGACAGATATAGATATGTAGATACACAGAGAGATTGACAATAGATATTAGATAGACTTTGGCCACCTGATACAAAGAGCCAACTCATTGGAAAAGACTGTGATGCTGGGAAAGATTCAAGGCAGGAGGAGAGGAGACAACAGAGAATGAGGTGGTTGGATGGCATCATTGACTCAATGGACATGAGTTTGAGCAAGCTCTGGTAGATGGTATAGGACAGGGAACTGTGGTGACCTATAGTCCATGGGAGTTGCAAAGAGTCGGACAGGACGAGTCAACTGAACAATTAGACAGATAGCTATAAAGACACACAGAGAGAAAAATGATAGACGGATGGATAGATGCTGGACAGAAACGAAGAGATGACTGTGAGCTCGCTAGATACTACTGATAGACAGACAGAGCTAGATGATAGACAGATGATAGATACATGATGGACAGATGATTAGAGAGAGAGAGAAAAAGAGGGAGAATATCCAAAATTTACCATGCAAGTTTAGTGTAAAAAGTACTGTCCTTTTCAGCGCTATTGCTATACAATTTTTAGACAGTAACCCATCTTCTCAAAGTACAGTTTGTGAGTTTCACTGACTGTATTCTTTTGTGTAATTGCCGCTGAGATCAAGACATAAAAGCCTATAAACACCCTCCCAAATTTCTGTACCCCCTTTGAAGCCCACCCATTTCTTATTCCCAGCCCCGGGGCTAGGATGCATCCATTCACTGTGTTTTTCTAGAATTTCAAGTAAATGGCTCTTGACATCTTGATTCTTTTACTTGGCATGGAGTTTATTGAAATTCATGTCTGTTGTTGCACTTACTAATGCTTTGTTCTTCTTGACTGATGAATACTATTCATGGTATGAATGGATAAAGAAGGTAAGCTGATCTGCTCAGTATTTGATGAATATTTGGTTCTTCCAACTTATCTTTTCTAGTTTAAGCAAAGACGCGATGAATTCACGTTCAAGTCCTGGTGTGGACACACGGTTTCATGTCTCTTATAATTGTGAGTAAAACTGCAGGATCGTGCAACGAGAATATGTCTAAATTTGACACAGTCCAACTGTTTTCGACACGGGCAACACATATCATGAAGTGAAGTGAAGGTCGCTCAGTCGTGTCCGACTCTTTGCGACCCCATGGACTATACAGTTCATGGAATTCTCCAGGCCTGAATACTGGAGTGGGTAGCCTTTGCCTTCTCCAGGGGATCTCCCCAACCCAGGGATCGAACCTGGGTCTCCCGCATTGAAGGCGGATTCTTTACCAGCTCGGCCACCAGGGATGTCGAAAACATATCATAAAATGTTCGTTTCTTGAAATCTGACATTTTTAACACGTGATGACAACTGGTAGCAAACAGTAATAAGATTATAGCTTTGCTGGTGTACGATTTTTTATTTTCTTAAATTCGAATTTAATTACCCCCGGTGTGTGAACGTTCTTTATAACAAGTACACATGGTCTGTTAAATACTTATCTAAGAATAGCTGTACATCCATGGTTCATTTTGTCCAGGACTGTAAAATTCCTTGGAATATTTAAGTCATGTTTCACAGGGCAGTTTCGCAAACACACTTCTTCAGTGAATGATATATCTACCTGACCACCTTATCATCAAAAAAAAATTGGAAGTATATTGAATACATATTTTCAAGATAGGTTTCTCCAATTTACCCCATTTAAGATCACAGCATTTGAGCTTCCCTGGCGGCTCAGTGGTAAAGAAGTCACCTGCCAATGCAGGAGACATGGGTTCGATCCCTGGTCTGGGAAGATCCCACATGCCACGGGCCAACTAAGCCTGTGCATTACGACTGAATGTACGCTCTAGAGCCTGGGAATAGCTACTACTGAATCCATGTACCTCAACTGCTGAGGCCAGCACGCCCTAGAGTCTGTGCTCCTCAACTAGAGAAAAGCCTTCACAGCAACCAAGACCCAGTGCAGCCCAAAATAGATAAATTAATTTAAAAAAAAATCACAGCACATGTGTCAAAAGTACAGAAACTCAAAAACAATCGCTTCTGGAGTTCTTCTCTGTTTCCTCTCGATGTGATGTATAATAAATAATTTTGCATTGCTGAATGGATGACTAGTTCTCCATGCACTGATGTCTTCTCCATTTTTTTTTTTCCCCTTCACAAGGCTGATTCTTTTCATTCATCATGAGTGTGAATAATACTCTCACTGACTGTTGTAAATCAGTGAGCAGGTACAAAATCTGCGCAGAAGGTTATTATTTTTTTTTTAAAGGTGTCAGCTTCCTCTGTGAGATAATATAAAATGAAGCACCAACAAAATATGTGGTTTTTTTTTTTTTTTTTTTTTTTTGGAGTATGTCTTTGCAGAAGGCAAAGTCTACTCTTCTTCAGAATGATTCTTCGATGAGAACTACTCCTTGGGGTCCAGCCCCACAATTTCGCACAGTGCTCATTAATTGTCAGAATGTTTAATGATATATCCTGGTCTACTTAGATCCACTGAGTTAATGCTAAGCCCAAGTTTATTATGACACGTGTTTGCTGGGTCTAACTGAGGACCGTGCACATTGTAAACCTGCTTTCAGAGGTGGCTGAAAGTATTCAAGTTGATAATCACATCTTTTTTAAAAACAATAATAGACTTGCTTATTAATGGGTGTGCTGGGTCTTTGTCGTGATGTGGGTTTTCTCTACTTGTGGTGAGCGACGGCTCTCTAGTTGGGGTGCATGGACTTTTCATTGGGGTGGCTTCTCTTGTTGCAGAACACAGGCTCAGGAGCTGTGTCAGACGGACTTCCTTGCTCCATGGCATTTGGGATCTTCTTTCCCTGACCGGGGATTGAGCAAGTGTCCCCTGCACCGGCAGGTGGATTCTTTTCCACTGGACCACGGTGAAGACCCAATCACGATATCTTGCATTACAACAACTAGGGCATACTTGCCACTTGCCTTTTGTCCCCAGTAAGAGCTCAATTTCGGGGGGCTCCAAAATCACTGCAGATGGTGACTGCAGCCATGAAATAAAAAGATGCTTACTCCTTGGAAGAAAAGCTATGACCAACCTAGACAGCATATTGAAAACCAGAGACATTACTCTGCCGACAAAGGTCCATCTCGTCAAGGCTATGGTTTGTCCGGTGGTCACGTATGGATGTGAGAGTTGGACTATAAAGAAAGCTGAGCGCCGAAGAATTGATGCTTTTGAACTGTGGTGTTGGAGAAGACTCTTAAGAGTCCCTTGGACTGCAAGGAGATCCAACCAGTCCATCCTAAAGGAGATCAGTCCTGCGTGTTCACTGGAAGGACTGATGCTGAAGCTGAAGCTCCAATCCTTTGACCACCTGATGCAAAGAGCTGACTCATTGGAAAAGACCCTGATGTTGGGAAAGATTGAAGGCAGGAGGAGAAGGGGACGACAGAGGATGAGATGGTTGGATGCCATCACCAACTCTGTTTGAGTAAACTCCAGGAGTTGGTGATGGACAGGGAGGCCTGGCGTGCTGCAGTCCATGGGGTCTCAAAGAGTTGGACACGACTGAGGGACCGAACTGATCTGAACTGAACTGAAGAATTCAATGTGAGGCTTTATATCGGTACTCAAAAAAAAAAAAAAAAAAAAAATAAGGTTAAAAAACTCTCTTCCTTTTGAAGGTAAATTACACTCTATTTATCATGCTGATTGAACAAATGAAATCAAATTGAGTCTTCTTTAGTCAAAAGGCAAATTATTTTGTGCTTTCTGCTCAAGCATCTCTTTTCTTGGAAAAGCAAAGTCAATATAAACCATTAAAAGAGTCGGTGGCTGTTCTGTTTGACTATGTAATTGCAGCTACAGTTCATAGAATTCTCAATTTAAAGCATCCTCAGTGGTTAAGGGTTGAAAAATATACATGAAACCCCAGGTGTGAAGGACAGGACTTATTCCTGCACGAAAATAGGGCAGGAGAGAAATAACACTTTAGAAAATAATTACCGTAAAAATCACCTTTAAATGCATAACGCCTTTATTTTTTAATTTTCTTTGTATTTAATTTATGTGAACCTTCCATTTTAAATTAGTTTTTTTTTTTGCTGTTTATCTGATGAATGGATGCTTAGTTACACAGTATGTTCACATGACCTATTTCCTTGCCAAAGAACTGGCTTTAAAGTCAGAAGTCAGTATATCACAGCAAGATCACACACCACTAAAGAAGATAAACTTGTTGGGTGAATTTGCTGACATGTATGTTGAAGAGTCTGAAGTATATTTCATTATACTTTGTCTTTAATCCATTGTTCAAGGCATTGCAAAGAGTCCCCAGATATATTTACAAGCCTCGTTAACTTCTACCACAATAGAGCTATGACTTATTTAGAGGGGATAAATCAATCACGGCACAGCACATATTGCAAACAGAGCTGATATCTTAAGAATGATACTGATTTACGGATGCCAAGATGCCGTGTGATATATACGGACAACCAGTAGGTGATTAACGGCTTGCCTTGTGGCTCAGATGGTAAACAATTCACCTGCAATGCAGGAGACTCGGGTTCAAGTCCTTGGGCCAGGAAGATCCCCTAGAGAAGGAAATGGGAACCCAGTCCAGTATTCTTGTCTGGAGCATCCCATGGACAGAGGATACAATCCACGGGGTCGCAAAGAGCCGGACACAACTGAGCCACTAACGCGGCAAACCTTACCCCTTAGGTGATTAATATACAGTTGTAACAATGAGTGAGTGTAGAATGGGTAATTTAACAAGTCATATGTTTATTCTATGTATGCTGTAAGTAGGAACATTTCTAGTCCTGTATTCCTATGCTTGTCCTGTATTCCAAAATTCTTACTGGTACAAAACAAAAATGGTTCCTCCCTAAAATGGGTCCTTCTTGCCAGTCAAACCTCCCCGATGGGAGTCACAAACCCCTACTTTTAAAAAAACGTAGTCGCTTTTGTACTTTTCACAAATCCTTGATCTTTTCAAATAGCTAAAGATCTCTTCATTGATTTCTTTTCCTCCCTGAATGGAATGCAACTTCTTATTTTAAGTTAAAGAGCAGTAGAATAATGACAGGCAAATCCCCCTGGAGAAAGGGTGGTTTGTTCCCTCATGTCCATGTTATTAATAAAATAAATATACACGCTTGTAATGTCCATCACCACTATTTGACAATGCCCCTGTGAGAATCACAAATATTTTTGACGCTCTTTACCAGGATTACATATATATCCCATATACCACAGTTGAAATAAATATGCATTATTGTCATTGTTCAGTTGCTCAGTCATATCTGACTCTCTGCGACCCCATGGACTGCAGCACGCCAGGCTTCCCTGTCCATCACCATCTCCCGGAGTTTACTCCAACTCATGTCCATTGAGTCGGTGATGCCATCCAGCCATCTCATCCTCTGTCGTCCCCTTCTCCTCCTGCCCTCAATCTAATAGTAAAATAGGCATCATTATTAATATCTAAGGGATTCTTAGTGACATTAGCTTTGGTATTTTATTCTGCTTCTACTGATGTAGATGCAAATTTGCCTGTCTGTCGTAACAGTTTCATAAACTATCTTCCAATACTACTTCAGTCTGGAGAAACCAACCTGTGAGCTAGGAGGAGATATTGAGTTGGGGGTTCTGGGTAGAGCTAACTTACGCCAGACGGGTGGACTACAGTGAAATTGAAAGCTGAACTGCAGGAGAAGTTTTGGTATCCTAGGGGGTGAATGTGACATATATGAAAATAGACGATGATAAACAATTTTATAGGTGTGTGAATGATTGTGACTAGGTGCATCTGTTTGTAGTTTATGCTTTTCTATGGGGACGGTTGATGGTTGTGTCTCCTGTGGGGGTTCACTTGGAGTTTGGAAATATCTACATCCACACCCAGCTGGTGCAGCCACTATGAAGAATAGTACACAGGTTCATTAAAAAATGCCATCTAGGAGGAGGAGCCAAGGTGACGGAGGAATAGGACAGGGAGACCACTTTCTCTCCTACAAATTCATCGAAAGAACAACTGAACGTTGAGCAAACTTCACAAAACAACTTCTGATCGCTAGCTGAGGACACCAGGTGCCCAGAAAAGCAGCCCACTGTCTTCGAAAGGAGGTAGGACAAAATATATAAAAAAAAAACACGCCATCTAGAGCTACCATATGATGCAGGAAGAATCCCACTCCTGGGCATGTACGCAGAAAAGGTGAAAACTCTTAATTAGAAACGAGACATGCATCTTAATTTTCATAGCACAGTAGTGCTACCGACAACAGCCAAGACGTGGAGAGCCCCCAAGTGTCCATCCACAGAAGGATGGGTGACGAAGATGTGGCCCATGTATACGGCGGAATATTACTCAGCCACGAAAAAGAATGGAATAATGCCAACTGCAGCACATGCATGACCTCGGAGGCCATCACAGTAAGTGAAGTAAGTCAAAGACAAGTATCATACAACATCACTGATGGAAGGGAAAGTCGCTCAGTCGTGTCCGACTCTTTGTGACCCCCAAGGACTGTACAGTCCATGGGATTCTCCAGGCCAGAATACCGGAGTGGGTAGCCTTTCCCTTCTCCAGGGGATCTTCCCAACCCAGGGATTGGACCCAGGTCTCCTGCATGGCAGGCAGATTCTTGACCAGCTAAGCCACCAGGGAAGCCCAAGAATACTGGAGTGGGTAGCCTTTCCCTTCTCCAGGGGATCTTCCCAACCCAGGGATTGGACCCAGGTCTCCTGCATGGCAGGTGGGTTCTTTTAACAGCTGAGCCATCAGGGAAACCCAAGAATACTGGAGTGGGTGGCCTATCCTTTCTCCAGGGGATCTTCCAGACCCAGGAATCAGACCGGGGGCTCCTGAATTGCAGGCAGATTCTTTACCAACTGAACTATGAGGGAAGATCCAGATATGACTTATGTGTGGAGTAAAAAACTACACGTTAGTGGATATAACAGAAAGGCAGTGGACTCATCGATATAAAGACAAAGCTAGTGGTTCTTCCCAGTGGGGAAAGGGCAGGGGTAGCGGATAAATCTGCTGCTCTTTCAATTGTTCAGTCCTGTATGACTCTCTGCAACCCCGTGGACTGTGGCCAGCTAGGCTCCTCTGTCCATGGGATGCTCCAGGCAACAATACTGGACTGGGTTGCCACTTCCTTCTGCAGGGGATCTTCTCGACTCAGGGACTGAACCTGCATCAGGAGGATTCTTGACCACTGAGGCACCAGCGAAGCGCATGCCTACTGAACATCCATTGGAAAAAACAGCAAAACCAGACAGTATCCCCTGGGAGGAAAAGCTTCCCAAAGTCAATTTGCCAGGAAGAAGGGACCTCCTGTTTGGCCGGGCTCCGCTCCTACCTTCCAAGGATGTTAAAGAAGCTGGTTGCACGGCTGAAATCAGGGCTTCCCTGGTGATCCAGGGCTAAAGAACTCGCCTGTCAGTGCAGGGCACTCGGGTCCGACCCCTGGTCTGGGAAGACCCCACGTGCCGTGGAGCCATCTCCGTGAGCGTACGCCCTGCACCTGGGGAGGAGCCCCCGCGCCACGAAATCAGAAAAAGCCTGGAGGCAGCTACGCAGACTGAACACAGTCCCCTCCCCAAAGTCGAAATCACGACGAAATCAGGTACGTCATCTGCTCGCAAGACCCACACATTGCTTATGGTTTGTAACATCTGGGTTTTAGGTGAACAAGAGACCAGATGCAGTTCAGTTCAGTCGCTCAGTCGCGTCCGACTCTTCCAGATCCCATGAACTGCAGCATGCCAGGCCTCCCTGTCCATCACCAACCACCGGAGTCTACTCAAACCCATGTCCATCGAGTCGGTGATGCCATCCAGCCATCTCATCCTCTGTCATCCCCTTCTCCTCCTGCCCCCAATCCCTCCCAGCATCAGCGTCTTTTCCTAATGAGTCAGCTCTTCGCATGAGGTGGCCAAAGTATTGGAGTTTCAGCTTCAGCATCAGTCCTTCCAATGAACACCCAGGACTGATCTCCTTCAGGATGGACTGGTTGGATCTCCTTGCAGTCCAAGGGACTCTCAAGAGTCTTCTCCAACTCCACAGTTCAAAAGCATCCATTCTTCGGTGCTCAGTTTTCTTTATGGTCCAGCTCTCACATCCATACATGACCACTGGAAACACCACAGCCTTGACGAGACAGACCAGATTAGGCCATAGTTATCATGATGCCCTGTGAGATTCCTTACCTGGTCCCAGAGATTACCAAAATTAATTCTAATGACTGCGATCTATCTAACTGTAACTGACTGACCTGAGTTTAATAATTCCCCTGTGGGGTACCTCCTTGGTGGTCCAGTGGATAAGACTTAGGACATCACCTTCCAAAGCAGGGTGGGTGCAGGCTGGTTTTGCAGACCCTGGAGAAAACCGACACACGTGAGTTGCTGTTAATTGCACAAATTGGGCCCCAAAAGAATGCAAATGGAAAACAGCCTTCCTTTTTAACGATGTTGAGTTAAGATTCCACATGCCTTGAGGCCAAAAAAACAAACAAACAAACAAAAAAACCCAAAAAACAAAAAAACCCATAACATAAAACAGAAGCAAAAATGTAATAAAGTCAATAAAGATTTTAGAATTGGTCCACATTAAGGAAAATTTTTCATTAAAAAATAAATAATTCAACTGTGAATCGTGGAAAATACAAAATTTGGGCTTTCTATTTTTCCAAGATCGCTTCAGGTGGGAATCATACGTTTCAGGTTGTTGCAGAAAAAAAGAAATGGTACCTGGAAGGGGTAATTGATCACACCTAAGCCTGTGAAGGAAATTCCATTAGAATTTTTTTTTTTTCCCCACCCATTGGAAGAGGCTGTCACTTTTATTGCAAACCCTTTGTGAAAAAGCAAGATCTTTATCTTCAAGGTTAAGTAGGACAAGAAGCGCTTTTTAAAAATGTATTTGGATCCCTCTTGCTCAGGATGGATCCAATTCCTCCTGTTCTCCAACAGGGCAGCTCTGAAGACAGTAGGGATGAAGGCAAGGAACAGCTGTTACATGTCTGGGTGGGAAAGCAAAGAGGCTTTCAACAGATTGGTTTCTGCTTTATTTCTCGGATGTTTTCCTCTGCCTTGATTCCTTCCTTCCTCCAGTCATTTATGTCTCCAACGGTGAACCTACAGCCTATTACACAGAGCGAGTTAAATGAGAGAAAGACAAATACTGGATGCTATCCCACGCACGTGGCATCTAGAAAGACGGCACTGATGAACCTCTTTGCAGGTCAGCAATGGAGATGCAGGCGAAGACAGCAGACTTGTGGACACGGTGGGGCGTGGAGAGGGTGGGAGGGGTTGAGAGAATACCATGGAAACATAAACACGACCATGTGTAAACTAGATAGCCGAGGGGAACTTGCCACGTGACCCAGGAAGCCCATCCCAGAGCCCTGTGACAATGGAGAGGGGTGGGGTGGGGAGGGAAGAGGGAGTCAGGCTCAATGGGGAGGGGACACATGTGTACCCGTGGCTGATGCCTGCTGGTGGCTAGCAGAAACCAACACAATATTCTAAAGCCATTACCCTTCCATGAAAAATAAAATGTACTGAAGATCTGTTAAGCAGAAAGGCCACGGGGTCAGCAAGAGGCCAGAGACAAAAAGCCAGACATCTAAAAAAAAGAAAAGTTAAAAATAAAAATTAATACATAAAGAGGGGAAAACAGAGAGAAAGAGAGAGATCCTAATAATAACAAATGAATGACAGGTGTGCCAATTTCTATCGCAGTCTATATCGATGTAAAAAAAAGACCCCTGAAAATGTCCCCAGCACAGCCAGTTTGAAACATGAACTGCAAGGTTTTGCAGACCCTGGAGAAAACCCACACACGTGAGTTATTGTTAACTGCACAACTCGGACCCCACACGAATGGAAATGGAAAAGAGCATCCCTTTTTGTCCTGTCAGGCTTGCTAAGGACTGGAATGTTCTCATCCTTCTTTTCTCTTCCTCCAATATCTGGTGATAAGTAGAGACATCTAAAATTTACTATGCCGTTGAACTGTGGTGCTGGAGAAGACTCTTGAGAGTCCGTTGTACCGCAAGGAGGTCAAACAAGTCCATCCTAAAGGAAATCTACCATGAATGTTCATTGGAAGGACTGATGCTGAAGCTGAAACTCCAGTCCTTTGGCCGCCTGATGCAAAGAGCTGACTCCTTGGAAAAGACCCTGATGCTGGGAGGGATTGGGGGCAGGAGGGGAAGGGGACGACAGAGGATGAGATGGTTGGATGGCATCACCAGCTCGATGGACATGCCTTTGAGTCAACTCCGGGAGTTGGTGATGGACAGGAAGGCCTGCGGTTCATGGGGTCGCAAAGAGTCGGACACGACTGAGCGACTGAACTGAAAATTTATGCTGCTGAAACGGAAGGTGAGCTCTGCAGTTTGCAAACCGGCTTTGGCCGTGGTTTACACATCTTGCAAGAATATGGTGAAACTCTGGAAAAAGTCTGCGCGTGCAAACATGCACACACACATGCTGATTCAGTATCGCATTTAGAGACAGCACTCATTTGCCTCAGAGGGAAAAAAAGATTGATAACTTTTTGATAGTGGTGGCTTAGCCGCTAAGCTGTGTCTGACTCTTCCGACCCCCTGGGGTGGAAGAGGATCACTCTCGCTCATTATTGTGTGGGTCTGTCCATATTAATTAGGACGACAGGCATCCCTGGGGAAGGTCTCTCTGCTAAGTCGCTTGAGTCATGTCCGACTCTTTGTGACCCTATAGACTGTAAACCACCAGGCTCCTCTGTCCATGGGATTTTCCAGGCAAGAAAACTGGAGTGGGTTGCCATTTCCTTCTCCAGGGAATCTTTCCGACTCAGGGATCAAACCCGGGTCTCCCGCATTGCAGGGAAGCCCCAAGCTTAACAGGGGTATTATGAAATCTTGGAGGCAGACACATACCAAATTTTAACTTTTTTTTTTAAGATTTTTTTTTTTTTTTAATGTGGACCATTTCTTAAAAAAAAAAAAAAAAAAAAAAAGACTTGATTGAATTTGTTACAATACTGCTTCCGTTTGATGTTTTGGTTTTTCTGCCCCGAGGGACGTGGTATCTCAGCTGCCCCATCAAGGATGGAACCCTTACTCCCTGCCTCAGGAGGCGAATTCTTGGCCACAGGAAGGCCAGGGAAGTCCTTCAGATTTCCACTTTTTTAGTTAAGTTGTAACTGGACACTGGTGTCGTGTGTGTCTGACGCTTTCTTGTACCTGCTGATGGCGCTGGGTAAGTCAGACGGACACCAGTCTTTCTTTTGAAGGATGTATGGGCGTAATCCCGATAACGAGCTTGTGAACGGACTAAGCCCACTTCCTGTTCACATTGGATCATCCTGGTTTGCGGGCTGGATACGGTGACTGATAAGTATTCACTGGAGAATGGGTAAATCCTGACCCCCGATGTGCCCTGTGCCATAAGACTACGAGTCCCAGTCCATTATAACCTAGGACGGATTTAAAAGACACTCTCACCATTTCTTAATTCATTTCATCTGCCCTCAAAGTCGTTTGCGTTGCTCTGTCTTTATATTCAGGAGAGCAGGGAAATCGCACACGATCTCTGTTGTTGTTCAGACCTGTCCAACTCTTGGCGACTCCATGGACCACAGCATGCCAGGCCTCCCTGTCCATCACCAACTCCCGGAGCTTGCTCAGACCCATGTCCATCGAGTTGGTGATGCCGTCCAACCATCTCATCCTCTGCCACCCCCGTCTCCTCCTGCCCTCAATCTTTCCCAGCATCAGGCTGGAAACATCCTCATTCTTGTATCCTCTTTTCTAAACCCACACAAGGCTCTGTGACACAGGCTTTTATACATTCCTGCACCCGTATATAGCTGTGGGACATTTCATTTAACTTTTTGTCTCCTTTGCGCTCTCATCTGTATGCTGCAAGATCCGGGTCAGGTAATTTTATGTTCATTTTAGGAGTCACAGCTCAGCTGAACATAAAATTACCTGGGGAACTCCGTGCTCTCCTATTGGAAGTGTGTCTAGGCAGCAAGAAATTTCTGGGAGCTTTTGCTGTTCAACGAACGACGCGTAATTTTTTTTTTCTAATGAATTAAGTTGGTCCAATTGGCCTGATTAACTTAAAGAGTTCTCTATAATACTGAAATTTATTAAGAGCTGACCCTTGGTGTCAGATAGTACGATTACTGCTGACGAACTGGGAGCTCTGAACTGCATGCTCTAAGGTCCAAGGCCCAGGCTGGCTTGCCTTATTACTCTCCAGCGGAGAGAGATGAGCAGGATGTTTAGTCAACCAATCCCTTAGAGCAGGCAGAGCCCGTAATCCCTTAAACAAAGGGGAATCGGAGCTAGCTAAGTGTGGCCTGACCCACGCTGGCCTGACCCACTGGCCTGACCCACCAGTGACAGCTGCCACTCACAGAAGCGAAACGAGACACGTTGTTGCTGAGATCCTAACATAACTGAGGTTTCCAAAGCTTCTTTCAGCAGCAACTGCTATGGCAGCTGAGTAATTTCTGCTGTTGGTTAGCTGTTCAGCTGCCTTGGGCTGTTGGCGACCCCATGGACGGTGGCCCCGCCAGGCTCCTCTGTCCAAGAGATGTCCCAGGCCAAGAATACTGGAGTGAGTAGCCATTCCCTTCCGCAGGAGATCCTCCCAACCCAGGGATCGAACATGGGTCTCGCACATTGAAGGCAGATTCTTTATCTTCTGAGCCACCAGGGAAGCCCTTAACAAGGTTTCCAAAGCTTCTTTCAACGGCAATAGCGCTGTGGCAACTAAGGAATTGATACCGCTGTTTAGTTGCTCAAACAATTCAGACACTTTGTGACCCCATGGACTGTAGCCCGCCAGGCTCCTCTGTCCATGGGATTCTCTAGGCAAGAATGCTAGAGTGGGTAGACATTTCCTTCTCCAGGAGATCTTCCTGACCCAGGGATCGAACCTGCGCCTCTTCCATCTCCTGCTCTGCTGGGCAGGTTCTTTACTGTCTGAGCCACCATAGTTCCAAATGGAACTTCTTTGCTGAGCCTGCAGAACCTAGATGCAGCCTGTGAGCTGAGCTGCCCCAGAATCCCCAGAAAGCTTTTGAGCTTTTAAAGCTTTTAAATCTACAAAATGCTAACTGCCACCCTCAGAGACTTCTTGAACTGATCTGAAATGCACCCCTGGAAAGGGAATATTGGAAAGGTGCCGTGGACAGAGGAGCCTGGCGGCTACAGTGCATGGGGTCGCAGAGACTCGGACACGGCTTACTGACTAAATAGCACCAGCGGTAGGGGAAGTCTTATACACAGAAATGTCCAGGAAGGTGCCTCTGTTCCCGGCCAAGGTTGCATTCCCTGTCACCCAGGAAGTCTTCTGCAGGTTCACTGTCTAATGCATGCAAGAGGCAGGAGCCTTCATCTAAGAGCCGCGATCTGTGTTAACTGGCTCGACAACAGAAATAGCTTCGCTGACATTCAAGGAATCGGTGCAAAACATCACCCTCAACATCTCCGTCACCTTTTTACTGGAAAAGACCCCGATGCTGGGAAAGATTGAGGGCAGGAGGAGAAGGGGACGACAGAGGATGAGATGGTTGGATGGCACCACCGACTCGACGGACATGAGTTTGAACAAATTCTGAAGTGAAGTGAAGTCACTCAGTCGTGTCCGACTCTTTGCGACCCCATGGACTGTAGCCCACCAGGCTCCTCCGTCCCTGGGATTCTCCAGGCAAGAATACTGGCGTGGGTTGCCATTGCCTCCTCCAGGGGATCTTCCCCACCCAGGGATCGAACCCGGGTCTCCTGCATTGCAGGCAGACACTCTACCATCTGAGCCACCGGGTAAGCGCAAACAAACTCTGGGAGATGGTAAAAGACAGGGAGGCCTGGCGTGCTGCAGTCCATGGAGTCGCAAAGAGTCGGACACAACTGAGCGACTGCAAAACAACACCAACAATGCTAAATTTGTGGCCTATGTTTGATAATGGTGATCCCAAATACCGAGGGGACGCAGTTATTACGTTGTCAGCCTTCAGTTCTGCCGGGTGGCCAGCAGGTGGAGACGCTGATTTGGGTGCTGAGAACGGACCTAGGTTGCTTGCTCTCAGGCGTTTAGTTTTATGCTTAAAATCTGGCCTCTCCCTGGGACCGGGCTTCCCTGATAGCTCAGCTGGTAAAGAATCTGCCTGCAATGCAGGAGACCCCAGTTTGATTCCTGGGTCAGGAAGATCTCCTGGAGAAGAGATAGGCTACCCGCTCCAATATTCTTGGGGTTCCCTGCTGCCTCAGCTGGTAAAGAATCCGCCTGCAATATGGGAGACTTGGGTTCGATCCCTGGGTTGGGAAGATCCCCTGGGGAGAAGGGAAAGGCTACGCACTCCAGTATTGGAGCCTCCAGAGTTCCATGGATTGTACAGTCCATGGGGTCGCAAAGCGACTTTCACAACATAAGCCCGGGGAGCAAACTGCATTGCCTTTATTTCAAACGCTTTGCTCTGTTTTGACCACACCTGCAGCTGCAGACATCAGGAGAGACTCCGACAAGGTATGATTAGTGTTCCTACCTGGGATGCGGAAGCCACATTTTGTTAACTGATTTCAGCCAAACCGCGAGAATGTGTATTATCTTAGGTATCTGATCTCTGTGTCATCTGTCATAAACAGATATCTGATGATGCACCTGGATGTCAGACAAGGCACACCCTGCCACTGCAGGCCAAAAGGAGAGACAGCAGGTGAAGTTTTGATGGGAAAGGCTCCCTTCTGTGCCAAGAGGAGAAGAAAAACAAAAACCAAGCCAACATGATCTGAAAAGAAACAGGTACCCCAGGGTTCACCGCAGCACTATTTAAACCACCCAGGACATGGAAGCAACCTGGATGTCCGTGGATAGAAGAGCAGATAAAGGAGATGTGGTACATACATGCAGTGGAATGTTACTCAGCCATGAAAAAGAAGACAGACCCACAGACTTCAAGAACAAGCTTATGGTTCCCAGGGGGAAGGATGGGGGAAGGGATAGTCAGGGAGTCTGGGATGGACATGGACACACTGCTGTGTTTACCATGGAGAACCAGCAAGGACCCACTGGACAGCACGGGGAGCTCTGCTCAATACTCTGTAATAACCTTATCGTCACCAGGGGGAAGGATGGGGGAAGGGACAGTCAGGGAGTCTGGGATGGACATGGACACACTGCTGTGTTTACCATGGAGAACCAGCAAGGACCCGCTGGACAGCACAGGGAACTCTGCTCAATACTCTGTAATAACCTGATGGTCACCAGGGGGAAGGATGGGGAAGGGATAGTCAGGGAGTCTGGGATGGACATGGACACACTGCTGTGTTTAACATGGAGAACCAGCAAGGACCTGCTGGACAGCACAGGGAACTCTGCTCAATACTCTGTAATAACCTGATGGTCACCAGGGGGAAGGATGGGGGAAGGGATAGTCAGGGAGTCTGGGATGGACATGGACACACTGCTGTGTTTAACATGGAGAACCAGCAAGGACCTGCTGGACAGCACAGGGAACCCTGCTCAATACTCTGTAATAACCTGATGGTCACCAGGGGGAAGGATGGGGGAAGGGATAGTCAGGGAGTCTGGGATGGACATGGACACACGGCTGTGTTTAACATGGAGAACCAGCAAGGACCTGCTGGACAGCCCGGGGAACTCTGCTCAATACTCTGTAATAACCTTATGGTTCCCAGGGGGAAGGATGGGGGAAGGGACAGTCAGGGAGTCTGGGATGGACATGGACACACTGCTGTGTTTAACATGGAGAACCAGCAAGGACCTGCTGGACAGCACGGGGAACTCTGCTCAATACTCTGTAATAACCTGATGGTCACCAGGGGGAAGGATGGGGGAAGGGATAGTCAGGGAGTCTGGGATGGACATGGACACACTGCTGTGTTTAACATGGAGAACCAGCAAGGACCTGCTGGACAGCACAGGGAACTCTGCTCAATACTCTGTAATAACCTGATGGTCACCAGGGGGAAGGATGGGGAAGGGATAGTCAGGGAGTCTGGGATGGACATGGACACACTGCTGAATTTAACATGGAGAACCAGCAAGGACCTGCTGGACAGCACAGGGAACTCTGCTCAATGTCACGTGGCAGCCTGGATGGGAGGGGAGTTTGGGGGAGAAAGGATACATGTGTATGTGTGGCTGAGTCCCTTCACTGTCCACCTGAAGCTATATCCCAATAATAAAATAAAACTTAAAAAACATAAAAACAAAAAAAAAAGCCCACATCAGGCTGAAATTTGAATCCAGATGAAGAGAGATGCATTTAGCCCCTTGGAGTCAAAAGACCCTTCAGAGAGATGAACAGAATTTTTTAGTGACTATCCATTGAAACCTGGAATACCACCAAGAAACGCTAATGGAAGAGACGGTGAGTTTCACCTACCAGACGTCAATTCATACTGCAAATAAAATCAGGTCAGTGCAGGGAAAAACGATACTACCGACAATGGGCATTATTTTAGTTTTCAGATACAGTGATTACAGACAGAACCGTGTATCGTTACTACCTGTGTTTTTCTTCACATACAGTATTACACGCATTAAGTGTAAGTCACCCAGTCATGTCCTAACTCTTTTGCAACTCCATGGACCATAGCCCGCCAGGCTCCTCTGTCCATGGGGATTCTCCAGGTAAGAGTACTGGAGTGGGTTGCCATTCCCTTTTTCAGGAGATCTTTCCCCACCCAGGGATCAGACCTGGGTCTCCTACATTGCAGGCAGATTCTATACCGGCTGAGCCTCCTGCAAGTCGTCATTATTATTATTACAGGCACTAGACCCCTCATTCATTCATTCCTTCATTAATTCATTCACAGTGCAATGAGCATCTGCTATATACAACATACCGCATGGGCCTGTTTGTCTTCTATGCAGAATATTACAAGCATCAGACCACTCACTCATTCATTCCTTTATTCATTCATGGTGCATTGAGCATCTACTATATACTACATACCACGTGGGCCTATTTTTCTTCAGTGCAGAATATTTACAGGCCTTAGATGTGGTATACCCCATCCTTACCACAGACTAAACAGATATCAAAGAAAACAACTTTCCGTCTCTTCTAAGAGTTCTCCTTCTGTCTTCAAGGCTGGATCTATGATAAATTACATCAAAGGTGGCCTCCGTCTCTCCCTCCCTGTTGATGAAAACGTTTGATGCCTCAGCCGTCCTCTAGACGTTCATGGTCACAGAGGAGTAAGTGACACACGAGTGAGAATAAAACTGTGGGGACATGACATGAAATGCCCCGCGATGGACTTTCTTGGTGGTCCGGGGGTTGAGAATCTGCCTGATAATGTAGGGGGCGTGGGTTCCATCCCTGGTTCGGGAAGATCCTGACTGCCTTAGGGCAACAAAGCCCGTCTGCTACAGCTATTGATTCCATGTGTGGCAACTACCGAAGCCCCATTTTCCTCAACGAGGGAAACCACCACAGGAGAAGTCCACGTCCTGCAACGCAGAGTGGCCCCGACTTATTGCAACCAGAGAAAATCCCGTACACAGCAACGAAGACCCAGTGCAGTTAGAAATGCCGCATGATACTGAACGCGGGACCCTGCAACGGGGTGGGGGAGGAGCATTCCTTCCTTCATTCAGATGTGAATTCCATTTGCACTGACGGAATCTGATACCTTGGAATGTAGTCACATGGCACTCACGTCATTCCTTAGGCTGGCCCTCTGATACCTTGGGCTGGCTGATACAAACAGTCAACTCATTGGAAAAGACCCCGAAACACTGAAGCCAGGAGGAGAAGGGGCCGACAGAGGATGAGATGGTTGGACGGCATCACGAACACCATCATCACGAATGCCAACTCAATGCACATGAGTTCGAGTCAACTCGGGGAAACAGCGACGGACAGGGAAGCCTGGTGTGCTGCAGTCCATGGGATCCCGAAGAGTTGGACACGACTGAGCGACTGAACCACAACATCAGTGGAGACTCACGTAGCTTCTAGGATTATATAGAGTTTTACTTTCTAAAACCAGCTCTCCCTGCCTTTTTGCTTCTGCTACCAAACAGCTAGTCTTCTGATATCAAATCTAAAACTCCTCACACACTGAAACAGATTTAGAATATGCTTGTATTTTTCTCCGTGCTGGAAATAAAATTGCCAGAGGGAAATCTTCACTGACAGTCTCACTCCAGAGCTATTTTCCCCCTGGTTTTTCATTTATATTGCACTCTAATTTCCAACCTGCTTTAAAGTGTGTGGTTCAAGAAAATTCAAAAGCAAATGCTATTCTCTCTGTAATAAGCATTATGGGATTTGGTTTCCCATAAAGAAGCCAGTACTTATGTAAAGATGGCTTAAGAGGAGTTGAATAATATATATATATATTTTAACATCACTGAAGTAAGCCGTTTAAAGCCCCACTAGGATTTCAATTCAGGATTAAATAAGAGCTGAAACAGTCATGCATTCTATTGTTCTGAAATTTGGTTCACTCAAACATGAAAGAGATAGTCTAATTTTCAGAACTAATGTCCCAAATTAACTGTCCATCTGTGCAATTAGTAAATATGATTACTTCTGTTCTCCATATTTCTACCCTTCACTGATTATTAGCTATATACTTCAATAAAAGAGGAAAGAAACGAAGATGACATTCTAAAAATATCTCATTTTTCGTGATAAGACAGTTTAAAATGCCAGTTGAACTTTTGAAGCATTATAATCATTTAAACATCATCTTTACAGGTTATTGATTTCAACTAGTCTCTTACGGGGCTTACTGGTGGCTCAGTGGTAAACAATCCACCTGGCAATGTAGTGGACATGGGTTTGATCCCTGGATCAGGGAAGATCCCCTAGAGGAGGAAACGGCAACCCACTCCAGCATTCTTGCCTGGAGCATTCCATGGACAGCGAAGGCTGGCGAGCTACAGTCCATGGGGTCACACAGAGTCAGACACGACTGAATGACTAAGCATGAGATTACTACGTCTGCTCTTTTGCATTACACTAACATTCAGTCTGTGATATTCCATCCCCCACGTTTGCTAGGCTTTTGTATCCAACCCACGTTCATATAATGAATTGGGATTTGTTTTTATCATTTCCGTTTTCTTAGTGCCTCAACACCACAGTAAGCTCTGCTTGCTTTATCCCTTGCATAAAAAGTCCGCCAACGTGATGAGTTAGAAACTCCGTTTTGCAAATGGGATCTAATCAAACTTAAAAGCTTTTGCACAGCCAAACAGACTATAAAAAAAAAAAGCGAAAAGAGCATCTATGGTATGGAAGAAAAATCTGCAAACAATGCAAATGACAAGCGCTTAATCTCCAAAACACACAGACAGCTCATACAACTCAATAACACAGAAACAACTCAATCAAGAAATGGGCAGAAGACCTAGAGATCCATTTCTCCACAGAAGAATTATAGATGACCAAAAGACACGTGAAGAGATGCTCAACATCGCTGATTCTAGAGAAATGCAAATCAAAACCACAGTGAGGTCTCACCTCACACCAGTCAGAATGACCACTATTTAGAGTTTACAAACAATAAATGCTGGAGAGGGTCAGGAGAGAAGGGAACCCTCCTACACTGCTGGTGGGAATGGAAATTTGGTGCAGCCACTAGGGCGAACAGTATGGAGGGTCCTTAAAATAAACTAAAAAATAGAGCCACCTACCGTATGATGCCGAAATCCCAGTCCTGGGCATCTATCTGGAGAGCACCATAATTCAGAAGGATACATACACCCTAATGTCCATAGCAGTGCTATTCACAAGAGTTAAGATGTGGAAATAACTACGCATCCACAGATGAATGGATAAAGAATGTCACACACACACACACACACACACACACACACACACACACACAATGGAATACTACTCAGCCAGAAAAAAAGAATCTGACAATGTAATCTGCAGCAACATGAACGGACTCAGAGATTCTCATCCTGAGTGAAGTAAATCAAAGAAAAACACCATATGATGTCATTTACTTGCGGAACCTAAAATATGAGTATGTGGATCGCTGGGTCCATCCATGCTGCTGCAAAAGGAATTATTTCAGTCTTTTTCACAGTTGAGTAATAGTCTACCATACATATGTATCATGTCTTCTTTAATCTATTCCTCTGTGGGTGCACACTTAGGTTGCTCCCACGTTCTGGCTATTGGGAATGGCGCTATGAGTATGTCCTTTCAAATTATGGTTCTCTCTGGACATATGCCCAGCTTCTAGCATTTCTTTTCCCCCCAAAGAACCTCGAGTTTCCAGAAATAATGCATGCATTAACGAGTTAAAGGTATGCTTCAATCTGTTTCTTACGCAGGCCTCAGGAAGTCTTCCCAGCTACCACCAGCCAACCTGGAAGGGAAACAGAGTTTGGCTCAATTGCAGTCTTCCTCCAAAATACGTCTGCTGTGCTGGTTGTGACCCTGTTTTGAATATTTCCTGCAAAGATGCTTTATTATTCCAACACCTGAGGTTTCAAAACATCACATGCTTGTAGATGTCATTTGTAATCCACTGTGATATGTTCTAAGCTTACAGAAGATGAATTTTTCACATTGAAAAATGTTTAAAATGACAGGAAAGCAAGAAGGAACATGGTGGAATTCCAGAAACCATCATCTAGCATACATAGATGTAAAGCTGAGACTTTCCACTCAAATGTTTATTTTCTAAAAAAAAAGGTAACAGGAAGTATGCATTATTCTAATAGCAGATTTGTCCTCCTCCCAGCCTAGACAACCCTTTTCATGAAATTGTCTTGTATCATTCAAGTGAAGACACGGTTATTATTCATTGACTCATGAATAATACATAGGATTTTTGTGCGCTTTTTTTTACATTCTGATGAATGTATCATTCTGCATTGCCTCATTTCCACACAACACTGACTCATACATAACTAGTTTGCTCGATGAATTCATTTTCCATTTTCCACCGTTTCTACATGTATTGTTAATTTTGTCCCTGTTTCTATGTAACATGAAAGTTCTGTTTTCCTTTCATATTCCTCTCTCTTATGGCCCACACTGGACTGATCAAAGTTTGATTAGCACTCTTCACCTCTGAGTTTGTAATTTGATGTTTGTTTTCCATTCTTTAGGGGTTAATTCTCAAATTTTAATACATGCATACAAAAGATATAAGTAACTAACATGGTTAACTTTTTCCTGAAAGATTCAAGAATCTGAAAGTATTTTAAACATCATCTTCACCTGCCATCTTCAATGCATTATTTTCTAGGATTGTAAATCCAACATTTTTGCACATTATAAACAAAGGTAAACAATTATTTTCACCACTGGAGATATCAGATCATGGCTCAAAATGGCTCCATAAACAATCACATATTTTGCTCCTAGGTTTAACTGTCCTAGACTTCCCTGGTAAAGAGTCTGCCTGCAATGCGGGAGACCCAGATTTCATCCCTGGGTCGGGAAGATCTCCTGGAGGAGGGAATGGCAACCCACTCCAGTGTTCTTGTCTGGAATTCCACGGACAGAAGAGTAGCTGTCATGTTCTACAAACATACAGGCATTTTTCTGTATTGTGTATTGTACAGATTTATGCAACATTTTTATGTTCTGCAAGTAAATCCACTTTTTTTTTTAGAAATTGAAATTTTGTGGCAACCTGCAGTGTCAGATGATATTCACTATCGTTTAACAATAAAGTATTTTTTAATTAAGGTATGTAAGTTGTTAGATATAACACCACTGCACACTTAATTGACTACACTATAGTATAAACACAACTTTTGTATATGCTAGGAAATTAAACTTGTGTGACTCGCTTTACTGTGGTGGCCTGGAGTCAAACCCACCATAAGAGGGCATGCCTATGTTCTCTGGAAATTTTATTTGCCAGAGTCCCACGTAGCCCATATGCTTGAGTGTTTACATGCCTGAAAATATTTTATGAGCTCCTCGATCCTGACTGATACTGTAATTTGCTATAGAGTTGCTTTTTTGGTGTCTATTTCCATGCAACTCTTTGAAGCTACCTGTGGTAGGGGCTTCCCCAGTGGTCCAGAGGTTAGGAATCCACCTGCAAATGCAGGGAATATGGGTTCGATCCCTGGTCTAGGAAGATGCCACATGCCACAGGGCAACTCAGCCCGGGAGCCACCAGTCCTGAGCATACATGCTCTAGAACCCATGCTCTGCCACAAGAGAACCCACAGCAACAGAAGGCCCACATACCACGAAAGAGTAGCCCCCACTCGCCATAGCTAGAGACGGCCTGGGTGCAGCAACAAAGATTCAGCTCAGCCAAAAAGGCATTCAGTAGAAAAAGATATCTATGGTATCCTGTAATCTCAGATTGAATGAAATAATGTGCATTTTCATTTCTTTACCTGTAATTGTTTTTGAGTAACAACATCTCAGCTCCCGATAGTTTAGTCTGTTATTGCATTTTTTTTTTGCTTCTGCGTTGGCATTGGGAATTTCCTTTTCTTGCTTTTGAGGCCAGTCATGGTTTAGAATGTTTTCAATCCGGTCTTCCATGTCCACTGTCAATATGTGTTTGCAGTTCTATAGGACAGGTCTCCCCAACCTCTGGGCCACAGACTGCAATGTCCGCTCGGACCACCAGCGGTAAAAGCTTAGAAACAAAGAGCACAGTAAATGCGATGAGCTTGAATCATCCTGAAACCATCTCCCCTCCCCGGTCCGTGGAAAGACGTCTTCCATGAAACTGGTCCCTGGTACCAAAGATGCTGGGGACTGATGATGCTATCTGGGGTCTCCCACGTCCTTCACAAAGGATGCGATACAGCTTTTGCTAAACTGAGGCAATGACTTCTGTTTTCCCTGTCGACTTTACGAACATGTGTCCCTGCCTGGATACAAAGTTTCTGTTTATGCATCAAGCACTTTATCAGAAAAAGGTTTATAAAGTCAACAGAATCTAGGTCACTCCCCTCAAGGAGGTTAGACTATATACATCAACAAGTAATTAACTCTGTGGTTTTGATTTGATGCAATCATTGCTATGAGGCTGCAGGAATGCATTCTAGAGAGGAGAAGAGTGTTTACCTAACACTGGCCACCTTCCAAGTCCTTACCGTGTCCCTGAGAGTGTACAGTCAGTGGTGTCTGACTCTTTGCGACCCCGTGGACTGTAGCCCGCCAGGCTCCTCTGTCCATGGCATTCTCTAGGCAAGAATACTGGAGTGGGTTGCCATGCCCTCCTCCAGGGGATCTTCCCAACCCAGGGATCGAACCCGCATCTGGTGCATTGCAGAGAGACTCTTTACCACTGAGCCACCTGAAATTTCCTAATAAGTGGTATTTCAGCAGGAGAGAAACACAGTAGGAAAAACAGGCAGGCCCAGGTAGGTTTATGGAGAAAGGTGATTACACAGAGGTGTTTGGCACAGTGGGTGAGGGGTAGTTAACTGCGGCTTCTCATTTCTTTAGCAGTTGGGAGGCAGGGTTGGTCCCCACATTGACGTCCTCTTCCTGAAGCCTGGGACAGGCAGGGTAATGACTGTTATGCTCGTTAGAATGATCCTCTGAGTGTTGCAAACCATATCCTTATAACACTCGTAATGACACTGTGATTTATCCGCATTTTTCATGTATTCCAGGGAAGGACTAGACCCCACACTACAGAGAGATGTCCCAGCTTGCTGCAATTGGAGAAGGCCCATGTGCAGTAACAAAGACTCAGCACTGTCAAAAATAAATAAGTAAAATAAAATATACTGCAGAGAAAAGTGACTTGTATCACGATTGGATCATACAAGTCCTGAGAGAGGTGAAAGTCTCTGGAGTTATTTTGTGTGTCTAAAGGAGGACTTAGGAGATCCCACCAGTCCATCTTAAGGGAGATCAGTCCTGAATAATCGTGGGAAGGACTGATACTGAAGCTGAAACTCCAATCCTTTGGCCACCTGATGTGAAGAGCTGACTCCTTGGAAAAAGCCTGATGCTGGGAGGGATTGGGGGCAGGAGGAGAAGGGGACGACAGAAGATGCGATGGCTGGATGGCATCACCGACTAGATGGACATGGGTTTGAGTAAACTCCAGGAGTTGGTGGTGGACAGGGAGGCTTGGCGTGCTGCGATTCATGGGGTCGCAAGGAGTCGGACACGACTGAGATACTGAACAACAAGTTACCCTAGGTCGGTAAGAGAAATTTCAAACGTGGTTTTGCATGACTTAAGAGCTTTTAATCTGGCCTGCATGCCTGTCTGAACTCAAACTTCATCATGATGTAACTGCTGGCTCTTTCCCAGAGGAGCAAGCAGCCCTGATTCCTCTTGGGTCCCTACTGGATTTGCACTAACAGAAGACTAACTTCCTTTCTGAGAGTCCCTACCACGGTCAGGTGTATGAGCGGAGAGGCCAACGAACTCTTCGCATCAGGTGGCCAAAAGCTTGGAGTTTCAGCTTCAGCATCAATCCTTCCCATGAATATTCACAGCTGATTTCCTTTAGGACGGACTGGTTTGATCTCCCTGCAGTCCAAAGGACTCTCAAGAAATAAGTCAGAGAAAGATAAATACTGGATGACATCACTGAATGAAATAATGCCATTTGAAGCCACATGGATGGACCTGGAGATGATCATACTAAGTGAAGTAAGTCACACAGAGAAAGACAAATACCGTGTCATATCACTTATGTGTGGCATCTTAAAAAAATGATTTGAATGAACTCATTTACAAAACAAATTGAGGCACAGATGTAAAAAACAAACCTATGGTTATCAGAAATAAAGGAAGTGGAACATCAAAGAATTGATGCTTTTGAACTGTGGTGTTGGAGAAGACTCTTGAGAGTCCCTTGGACTGCAAGGAGACCCTACCAGGTCATCCTAAAGGAGATCAGTCCTGGTTGTTCATTGGAAGGACTGATGTTGAAGCTGAAACTCCAATCCTTTGGCCACCTGATGTGAAGAACTGACTCATTGGAAAAGACCCTGATGCTGGGAAAGATTGAAGGCAGAAGGAGAAGGGGATGACAGAGGATGAGATGGTTGGATGGCATCACCCACTCGATGGACATGGGTTTGAGCAAGCTCCCGGACTTGGTGATGGACAGGGATAAAAAATAAAAGGAAATAATACAAACAAATGAACCTACAAAACAGAAACAGACTCAGTCACATGGAAAACAACTATCTGAAACAAATACAACATTGTAACTTAATTACGCTCCAAGAAAAATAAAAAATAAAAGGAAATAATACAAAGAGTTGAACCTACAAAATAGAAATAGACCCACTCACACTGCAAACAACCTTAGGGTTAGCAAATGGGAAATGGAGGGAGGGATAAATTAGGAGCTTGGGACAAACATACACACACTGTATAAAATACATAAACAACGAGGACTTAATAGTCCAGGGATAGTACAGGAAACTAGACTCAGTATCCTGTGATAAATACTCAATATCCTGCTTTTCTCCATAGTGGAAAAGAGCATGGGAAAGTATATCTGTCACTCAATCACTGTGCCATACATCTGAAACTAAGACAACATTGCAAATCAAGTATAGCTCAATTTAAAACATAAAATATGGAGAAAAAAGCATCTACCATCTTTGCTGCACCATATTGGTGGCATTGCCGTGATGTTCCGTGGTTCTCAAAGTCCGGTCCTCCACACCTAAAATGATTGTTTAACATTTTCCAGGCAGCACCGTTATGTTTCTCCTCCCTGAAAGGCATTTGTTTGGTTCCGATTGCCTACAAACTAGAACATGAGCCTCATTTATCCAGGCCAGCAGTTTCTGCTAGCTGTCTATTCCTACATCCTTCCATGGAGGTTCCCGAACAGTCTAGTTACACCTCCCCAAGCGGAAGGCTGTTCAGCCCGTGTGGTCCTCTCAGTCTGGATTTTCCAACCCTCTTTCATCATTTTTAATCATGTTTTCCTTTTCAGTTTTAAACTTTTATTTCTTCTTTCTTTTGTAAATTATCAAAGGATGATAACACATTTGGAGGAGACCTGGAAAATACACAACAAAGCTACACATACTTCTGATGTATATTGCAATTATTTTTTAAGTAGATAAGTTAACATTTTTAATTTAATTAGAATTTTGACATCAAACTCTCTGAAATTAACTGACTATACAGAGAAGTAGAAGAATACAGTAGACCTGGACTAGTAGTATGAACCGATTCAACATAATGAAGCTTTATACAATTTTCACACAACAGGATACAAATTCTATTCAAGTTCCCAAAGAATATAAATCTGGAGCCACTGGAAGATATCCAGGGACATAAAACAAGGTGCAAAAATTTCATGGTCTCAAGGTGTTGAAATCATAGAGTCTGTTTTGTTATCAATGTAGAAGTATGTTATGAACCAATATCAAAAGATGCTGGAAGATTACCCACATATTTTCAAGTGCAATGGGACATTGATTATGAGAGATCTTTGACATAGCCACTGAAAACCTCAAGAGTTAAAAGACAGAAGAAAAATCAGATGGTGACTGCAGAGAAGCAATCACTGAAATAAGAAGTTAATATCAAAATGAGAAATTAATTTCAAAGTATGCTTTTGGTTCAATTGACACTGTTTCTTCTCTTAGCGGCTACTTTAGTAATGATCCGGTCTCTGCCTTTCATAAACATTGCCTCTGAGGAAGCTGAGATGGACCCAGTGTGAACAGGGTCCCACACCAGACCTACTGGGATAACAAGAACAGCAAAAACCAGGCGCTCTTTTCACCAGCAAAGGAATCCATTCAGAGGGTGCAAAGCTCTGCTTTCCAAATATAGAAAACCTGGAGCTCCAGGCCAGACTGGAGGCCAAATAGTATCAGAAATGTAACTAAGCGCTTCCTCAAATACTCAGGGTCTGGTCATCTCTCCTGTATGGAATGGCCCCACCCCAGCATGTTTAAAGGAAGTTGCTTTGTTTCCATTATACGTTCCAAGGGGGTATAAAATTTACTGAAAGGAATTCACACGTGTGTGCTTAGCTGCGTCCGACTTTGCGATCCCGCAAACTACATCCCACCAGGCTCCTCTGTCCCTAGGATTCTCCAGGCAAGAATACTGGAGTGGGTTACCATGACTTCTCCAAGGGATCTTCCCAGACCCAGGGGTCGAATCCGTATCTCCTGTTACTGCTGCACTGACAGGTTGATTCTTTACCACTGAGCTATCAGGAGAGGCCACTAAAAGGAATTTGCTGTTCAGTCGCTCAGTCGTGTCCGACTCTTTGCGACCCCATGAACTGCAGCACTGCAGGCTTCCCTGTCCATCACCATCTCCCAGAGTTTGCTCAAATTCCATCGAGTCGGTGATGCCACCCAACCATCTCATCCTCTGTCATCCCCTTCTCCTCCTGCCCTCAATCTTTCCCAGCATCAGGGTTTTTTCCAGTGAGTCAGCTCTTTGCATCAGGTGGCCAAAGTGTTGGAGCTCCAGCCTTTCTTAGAACCCAGGCTCTTAGAACTCCTGACCGCCTCCAGGCTCCTGTTGAAAAACTTCTCTCCACGGGATCAGTCCTGCCAGTGGCATTGTACAATCTCCCAAATGCCTTGGTTATGAAACTTCACTTTTCGATTTGCTTACATTGCTAAAAGACAAGCTAATGAATTCCTGGTGAACTGAATTGAATCCTTACATAGGAATTTTTATTAGAAGGTTTTACAAGATCTACAAATCACTGTTACGATGGGTCATTTGCTAGGGTGCAGAAATAGCTCTGTAATACAGAAATGGATGTTATAATGGTAATTATTCATATGATGCTGAGTGTAATATTTTATTTCTATATAATCTCTCTCATTGGGGTACATTTTACTTGCTTCACAAATATAAAATGAGGGAGTGTGAGTGCCAGAGACCGTGAACTTTTCAAGTCCGTGACCAAGTTCAATGCTGACTCTCTTCTCCGTGGACGATAAGCTGGCTAAGACTGATTCTGTGAACTTTAATTCCTCCATCTCTATAAAAGTTGAGAAAACTAGTTCTGTCGTAGAGATTGGGCTTCCCAGGTGGTTCAGAAGAAAAAGAATCTGCCTGCCAATGTAGAAGACCTGGTTGGATGCTGGGGTTGGGAAGATCCCCTGGAGAAAGAAATGGCAACCCACTCCAGGATTCCTGCCTGGGAAATCCCATGGACAGAGGAGCCTGGTGGGCTACCGTCCATGGGGTTGCAAAGAGTCAGACATGACGAGTAACTTGGCCTGCACCCACAAGTTCTGAGTCCCCTTTGTCCTGTAACAGATCTTGTAATTGTTTTCATTCCTTAGGAATCTATTTTTATTAGTTTTCTAATTTTAACTTCATAGACAAACTGCTTAATCACCCTTGCATATTTTGAAATTTAAATAATGAGCAATTTCCGGCAAATTGCTGCCTCCTACCCTTAAGAAATAGGCATGACCATCAGTTGGTTCCATGATGGCTCAGCTGGTAAAGAATTTGCCTGCAATGCAGGAGACCCAGGTTCGATCCCTGGGTCGAGAAGATCCAGTCCATGGGTTCGCAAAGAGTTGGACACAGCTGAGCGACTACACTTTCATCCTAATACCTGCAGACAATATGCAGATGATTTGATCACTGACCTTTCCAGACACCTGTGGTTTGTGTTGCTTATGTTTCTCGGTGGGTTTCCTATTTTCTATTTTATTGCTCTCCACTCTAATTTAGATAACTGATTTTCCTTAATTTGTTTTAGATCCAAATGCACGTTCTTTCTATGCTTCCCGAAGACACTTATGTTATCCTTTTTACATCTCTCTTCTAATATGTGCCTTTGATACTGTAAAAGTTCCATGAAACACGGCTTTCACTGCACCGTACATGTTTCAACAAGCTGTATTTTTTTCTCATGTGTCATTCAGAACTGTGTTATTTAATCTCCAGTGATTTGAGAATTCTTCATCTATCTTTCAGTCCCTCATTTCTAATTTGGATCCATGTATGTTAGGAACCTGTTTTCTATTTCTATTCTTCCACTGTGGGTATGTCATGTTTTATCGCCCAGAATATGTTCCCAGTTGCATGTGAACTTGAGGAAAATGGGTCTTCTGCTATGGTTGGGTGGAATATTCTATAAATGCCAATGAGATCAAGCTGAATGATCCAGCTGTTAAGTTGAGCGACGCCCTTACTGACTTTCTGCCCGAGAGATCTATCAGTTATTGATGAAGGTAAGTGGAACTCTGCAACTAGCAAGAGGGAATTTTTCTATTTCCTCTCTCACTTCTATAAGCTTTTACCTTCTGTATTTTTATACTCCTGGTGGGTACACATTTTAGATTGATAAATCTCCAAGGAGAACTGTCGACTTTAACATGTTTTAACTCTCAATACTTATCCTTGTTGTGCAATCTGGTCCCTCAAACATTAATGTATCTTTTGATTTCTTTTTCGTTGACTAGTGTAGACCTGCTCTATCTTCATTTTATCCTATCTCTGATTTTACATTTGAAATGGGTTTCCTTTAGACAACATATGCGTGTCCCTTAAAAAAAAATTAAACATGCTCTTACAACCTCTTAATCACTGTATTTAAAACTTTAACATGTAAAGCAATTATTGATATAGCTGAAATAATATCTAAGATATCTGTGGTGGTTAAGTTGCTAAGTCATGCCTGACTCTTGAGACCTCATAGACTGTAGCCTGTCAGGCTCCTCTGTCCATGGGATTCTCCAGGCAAGAATACTGGAGTGGGTTGCCATTTCCTTCACTTCATTCATTCTATTTGCATCTTGAAATATTTCCCTCATTTTCAGGCTTCTGTTTTCATTTGAGGGTTTAAGATCATTTCACTGTCTCTTCTGTCAACATTAAGTTAGATCCTAATATTTCCCCAGGCATTATCAATATGAATTTTTATCTAATATAGCTCTGTCTTCAAATACCACTCTATGCATACTCCAAAGACAGTCACAGCAGGGAAGAATTTTATCATATTTATCCTGATGGTTTGCCTACATTAAAAGCCTCTCAATTCAATTCTTTCATTAATTCAATAACATGTAAAGAACTATGTCTCTACTCTAGACATTTTCCTAGGTGGTAGGGATACATTAGAGGAGAAAAAAAGATTGACAAAGACCTCTGCACTTATGGAAGTTGTTTTTGATTCACCAGACACAGAGAGTATAACAAATGCATTATATGACATCTTTAAAAGTTATGGGAGTTGTGGAAATGCATACACGGAGTATGAGCAACTAGAAATGTAAGGATTGGGGGGGGGGTGTCAGATTTCAAACAGCATGCTCAGGAGAGGACTCCGAAAATAGGTTGTTTAAGAGTTCCCTGGTAGTCCAGTGGCTAAGACTCTGTGCTCGCAATTTAGGGGGCCCAAGTTCGATCCCCGATCAGGGAAATAGAGCCCACATGCTGCAACTAAGGGTTCACGGGCGGCCACTAAGACCCAGAGAAGTCAAATCAATACATAATTAAATGCATTTTTTAAAAAATGGAAAATGTGATGTTTGATGCGAGACTTAAGAGAAGGTTGAGTGTGACTCTGGTTAGAGGGAGACGTTTCGGGGAAAATAAATGGCAAGGATCACGTCCAGAGGTGCAAATCTTGCAGACTTGTTTGAACCACAGCTGGGAGGTAAGTGAGGGTGGGATGTGGTGGCTAGTAACAACAGGAATGGGTGATGTCAGCCCTGCGGTCATTTAGGCTGTGACCCTACAGAAAGAGGCTGTTGCATGTTCCACTGCAACACGGTGAAAAATAAGGGACACACACGGCTTTTGCTTTCTGAAGAGGAACCCCG
Organism: Muntiacus reevesi; assembly: GCF_963930625.1. Classification (NCBI taxonomy): domain Eukaryota; kingdom Metazoa; phylum Chordata; class Mammalia; order Artiodactyla; family Cervidae; genus Muntiacus; species Muntiacus reevesi. The sequence goes on from NC_089271.1 coordinate 2,058,299, forward strand.
GGCACACCACCAACAAGACGAACAGGAAACAGTGAAGACAGAGAGGCCAGTTAGCTGTTGAATTGATCGAGCTGGAGCTGCTAGATGGACCACCCAAGTGAACCAAGACACAGTCTGTCTTGCTTACGCCTCTGGGGTGTGGCTAAGGGATGCAGCGGGCAAGAGAGACAGAGAGATGGGCAAAGACCTAAAGGATACTTTGGCTGAGACACTGAAATGATCTATGGGATTGCCAAGTGGCTCAGTGGGTAAAGAACGTGCCTGCCAACGCAGGAGACACAGGAGACGTGGGTTCAGTCCCTGGGACAGGAAGATCCCCTGGAGGAGGGCATGGCAACCCACTCCAGTATTCTTGCCTGGAGAGTAGCATGGACAGAGGAGCCTGGCGGGCTACAGTCCATGGGGTTGCAAAGAGTAGGACAGGATTTAGTGACTGAACACACACACACACACACTAAAATAATGAAATAAGAAAGCACAGAAGTATTTGCATCTGTGTTCATCTGTGATACTGGCCTGCAAGTTTTCTTAAGTTCTTCTTTTTTGTAATATAGTTGTCTGGTTTTGGCATCTGGTGTGACGATGGCCTGCCTCATAGAATGAGACTCGGAGTTTTTGTTTCCAGACATGGAATGTCCATCAGCAGAGGAATGGATAAGTAAGACATGGTATGTATGCATGGTGGAATATTACTCGGCCATGAAAAAGAATGACATAATGCCATTTGCATCAACATGGATGGACAGAGTGAAGTAAGTCAGACAGATAAAGAGAAATTGTATGATACTGCTCATGCAGAATCTAAAGAAAAAAAACCAATGAAGTTATTTACAGGACACAAAGAGACTCATAGACATAGAAAACCAACTTATGGCTACATGGAGGAAGGATGGGGAAAGGGATAGTCAGGGAGTCTGGGATGGACATGGACACACTGCTGTGTTTAACATGGAGAACCAGCAAGGACCTGCTGGACAGCCCAGGGAACTCTGCTCAATACTCTGTAATAACCTGATGGTCACCAGGGGGAAGGATGGGGGAAGGGACAGTCAGGGAGTCTGGGATGGACATGGACACACGGCTGTGTTTAACATGGAGAACCAGCAAGGACCTGCTGGACAGCATGGGGAACTCTGCTCAATACTCTGTAATAACCTTATGGTCACCAGGGGGAAGGATGGGGGAAGGGACAGTCAGGGAGTCTGGGATGGACATGGACACACTGCTGTGTTTAAGACGGAGAACCAGCAAGGACCTGCTGGACAGCCCAGGGAACTCTGCTCAATACTCTGTAATAACCTGATGGTCACCAGGGGGAAGGATGGGGGAAGGGATAGTCAGGAAGTCTGGAATGGACATGGACACACTGCTGTGTTTAACATGGAGAACCAGCAAGGACCTACTGGACAGCTCAGGGAACTCTGCTCAATACTCTGTAATAACCTGATGGTCACCAGGGGGAAGGATGAAGGAAGGGATAGTCAGGGAGTCTGGGATGGACATGGACACACGGCTGTGTTTAACATGGAGAACCAGCAAGGACCTGCTGGACAGCCCAGGGAACTCTGCTCAATACTCTGTAATAACCTTATGGTCCCCAGGGGGAAGGATGGGGGAAGGGATAGTCAGGGAGTCTGGGATGGACGTGGACACACGGCTGTATTTATCATGGAGAACCAGCAAGGACCTGCTGGACAGCACGGGGAACTCTGCTCAATACTCTGTAATAACCTTATGGTCACCAGGGGGAAGGATGGGGGGAAGGGACAGTCAGGGAATCTGGGATGGACATGGACACACTGCTGTGTTTAACATGGAGAACCAGCAAGGACCTGCTGGACAGCACAGGGAACTCTGCTCAATACTCTGTAATAACCTTATGGTCACCAGGGGGAAGGATGGGGGAAGGGACAGTCAGGGAGTCTGGGATGGACATGGACACACTGCTGTGTTTAACATGGAGAACCAGCAAGGACCCGCTGGACAGCACAGGGAACTCTGCTCAATACTCTGTAATAACCTGATGGTCACCAGGGGGAAGGATGGGGAAGGGACAGTCGGGGAGTCTGGGATGGACATGGACACACTGCTGTGTTTACCATGGAGAACCAGCAAGGGCCTGCTGGCCAGCAGAGGGAACTCTGCTCAATACTCTGTAATAACCTTATGGTCACCAGGGGGAAGGATGGGGAAGGGACAGTCGGGGAGTCTGGGATGGACATGGACACACTGCTGTGTTTACCATGGAGAACCAGCAAGGACCTGCTGGACAGCACGGGGAACCCTGCTCAATGTCACGTGGCAGCCTGAGATCAAACCCAGGTCTCCTGCATTGCAGGCGGATTCTTTACGATCTGAGCCACCAGTGAAGCCCAGTGGAATGGGTAGGCAGCCCATAAATCCTTGTTAAATCAATGTGGAAAAGACTAATTTGACACAGGTCAGTAATAAGGGCTTGATGATGTAGGCAGTCTGACTCGTGGAGATTCAGTTGCCTGGAACAAGAAGGCGTTCCAAGCTCTAGGTTGGTAGCTGTGAAATCAGCGCCAGCAAGCAAATGTGTACGTCAGAAGGCACTGGGAACGTGAACGCATGCATGCGTGCTAAATTGCCTCAGTCGTGTCAGACTCTTTGTGACCCCGTGGACTGCAGCCCGCCAGGCCCCTCTGTCCATGGGATTCTCCAGGCAAGAACACTGGAGTGGGTAGCCATGCCCTCCTCCAGCGGACCTTCCCCACCCAGAGATCGGACCCGCGCCTCCTATGTCTCTTGCATTGGAAGGCAGGTTCTTTACCACTAGCGCCACTTGGGAAGCCCAAGAAATAGAAGCCTAGTTGAGAATTCAAATGCTATGTTTCTGACCAATGCAAACATGAGCCCTTGTGTGTTGGGGGTTAAAGGACAGAGGTTCAGACTTCCCTGTTGGCCCAGGGGTAAGACTTCGCCTTCCAATGGAGGGGGAACAGTTTTCATCCAAGGTCAGGGAGCAAAGATTCCATGGGCCTCTGGGCAATGAAAACTAAAATGTAAAACAGACGCAATATTGTAACAAATGCAAAAAAGACTTTAAAAGTGATGCATGTTTAAAAAAAAAAAAAAAGGACAGCGTGGCTTTTTCTTTCACATGCGCTAGGATGCTTCATGAGATGGGACCATGCCTCAAGGTCATGGACCTTACGGATGAGGGGAAGGGAAGTTGCCATGGCAACCAAGGCCAGCACACCAGTGCCTGTGCTGGGTGATACAGAGCGTTTTGGAGAAAAGCTGCCTGCAGCCGTAAAAAAATGTCTGAGACGGAAGTAGCACAGCAATGCGGCCTTTTCTCCAACTGGGTATCCCTGAACTGTTCTATTCAGGTAGCCACTGATGAACCCTAATCTTTTGTTGCGCGGTGAAACTTAAAGAGACTGTTAAATTCAACCCTCTGCGACCCCATGGACTGTAGCCTGCCAGGCTCCTTTGCTCATGGGATTCTCCAGGCAAGAATACTGGATTGAGTTGTCATTCCCTTCTCCAGGGGATGTTCCTGACCTGGGGATGGCACCTGGGTCTCCTGAATTGCAGGCAGATTCACCACTGAGCAACCTGGGGAGCCCCAATTGAGTGGATAGATCTCCTCTGTTCATCCATCCATCCATCCATCGATGGATATTTGGCTTGTTTCTGCCTTCTACCTCTTATGAATAATAATGCTACGCATGTTCCTATGAAAGTTTTACTCCGAACTGTCATTTTTCTTAGATACACATCAAGGGGTTAAATTGCTGGGTTACGTGGTAACTGGGTGTTCCACCATTGAGAAAGTCCCAAACTGCCTTCCAACGTTGCTGAAGCAGAGTCCGGAGGTAAAGGGGTGATTCCACTGGAAACATGATCAAAATGAGCATCAAGAATTATTAAACACTTCCAATGCTTAAATCATTACCATATGCTTCCTTTTGATTTCTCATTGATATTCTATAAATCACAGCTAGCTATTGACACAGATCATCTGGGTTATGTCCTAATTGATCTCCCGGGGATCTGATTTATCTATGAAGCTGAAGGTAGCTCTTTCAGTGGGACATCGTGCCTGTTCTAATGAGAGTGAGAATCCCATTTTTTTTTTCCTGCAACCAAAAAGGCATACCTCATTACACAGATACGAAGAAAAGATGACGATAGCTAATCTAATGTGGATAGAAATGAGCTACAGTAATCATTTCTTATTAAATATCTTCAAGTTGAAAGGAGCAATGTCAATTTAGGTATAGATGGCATGATATCCAATGAAAGAAATGACTATTTATTAAACTGCTTTGGTTTCCTGAGGACTCAATGATGAGATAATAGAAAAGTTGCATATGTATACTCGTGAAAGTGAAAGTTGCTCAGTCGGGTCCTATTCTTCACGACCCCATGGACCACACAGTCCATGGAATTCTCCAGGCCAGAATACTGGAATGGGTAACTGTCCCCTCCTCCAGGGGATCTTCCCAACCGAGGGATCGAAGCCAGGTCTCCCATATTGCAGGCAGATTCTTCACCAGCTGATCCACCAGGGAAGACCAAGAATACTGGAGTGGGTAGCCATTCCCTTCTCGAGGGGATCTTCCCGACCCAGGCATCAAACCCAGATCTCCCACATTGAAGGCAGATTCTTTACCAGCTGAGCCATCAGGGAAGCCCATTTATATTTATGGATGCTTCACATCGATGTATGGCAGAAACCAACAAAATACTCTAAGGCAATTACCCTCTGATTATAGCTTAAAAAAAAAAAGATAAATCCTAAGGGTGTGACGTACAGACTCGTGTCTGTAACTAACAATAGTGTATTGGATAGTTGCCAACAGAGGGGACCTTAAAAGTTCTCATTACAAGAAAAGATTGTAAAAAGAAAAAAAGATTTTAACTAGGTGCGGTGATGGATGTCAACTAGATTTACTGTGGTCATCTTTTTCAATATATACATACGTCAAATCAGTATGCTGTATACCTAAAATTAATATTAGTACAATATTATATGTGAGTTCTGTTCAGTTTACTGGCTCAGTCGTGCCCGACTCTTTGCGACCCCATGGACTGCAGCACGCCAGGCTTCCCTGTCCCTCACTCCCGGAGCTTGCTCAAACTCATGTTACTCACATCAGAGATGCCATCCAATCATCTCATCCTCTGTTGTCCCCTTCTCCTTCCGCCTTCAATCTTTCCCAGCATCAGGGTCTTTTCCAATGAATCAGCTCATCCCATCAGGTGGCCAAAGGATTGGAGTTTCAGCTTCAGCATTAGTCCTTCCAATGAACACCCAGGACTGATTTCCTTTAGGATGGACTGGTTGGATCTCCTTGCAGTCCAAGGGACTCTCCAGAGTCTTCTCCAACACCACAGTTCAAAAGCATCAATTATACATCATATATCATGCATCAGCTATATCTTAATAAAACTAGATAAAAAATGTTGTATATGCCATATATTATACGTCAGTTGGTTTAGACAGTAAAAGCGTCTCCATCTACAATGCTGGAGACCCGGGATCGATTCCTGGGTCGGGAAGATCTCCTGGAGAAGGAAACAGCAACCCACTCCAGTGTTCTTGCCTGAAAAATCCCATGGACAGAGGACCCTGGTAGGCTACAGTCCATGGGGTCGGAAAGAATCGGACACAACTGAGAGAGTTCACTTATATCCTAATAAAGTCAGAAAAAACAAATAAAAGCAAATAAAGAGGTTACTTGGTATTAGAAACAGAGAGAAAAAGTGTCTGCTACAATGAAAAGATGGAATAGAAACTTGCTACATTTTCTTTTTTTAACAATGTGGAGACTTGGAAATGAACAACCAGGAAGAAATGAGCACATAAGGATGTGTGCACTTTTATAGGACAGAGCCAAATTCTCCTGATGCCAGCATGGGTGTTTTTAATTGTGGTACCCAATTAATCACACTTAATTATGTCCATAACTAAAGGTGTTCAGAGGGGTCACTCCTGGACCTGTAAGAGTTCTGAGTTTAATTAGTCATCTGCTCTTTCTTTAATGAGACAAATTAGCCATTATCTAATCAAAATATTCAACCAAAGATGTCTAGAGAGATGATCCTGATTCTTCTCACATATAAACGCATGTAGAAATGGCTATGTGCATATTTGATGGGCCTTCCCAGAATTTCGTGAAGGAGAAAGAACACATCCTTAGCACATGCTCCATGATTCCCTCAGGGTTGTGTCTGTATTTCTGGAAATTTACTGACTGTGTGCTGAGTACCGATGAAGCTAATAATTGAGTTCATTAAATCAGGAAATCTGGGCTGATATGGATAGCAGTAAAGGCTATGTCGTCCTCGCCTCTGATTGACATATATCCTTAAACTTCAGACACCAGGCATTTTGAATGATAAAAAGTGAATATTCCTAGAAAATACAAAATGATTTGGGAAAAAATACATTTTAATTGAATATAATGAGGGAATATGAACTGATGGGCAACTGAGCCCACCTATCTTTCAGCCCACCCTCTGCAAGGCGAGAAGCCAATACAATGAGAAGCCTGCACATTTCAACAAGGAGAAGACCCCACTCGCCGCAACTAGAGAAAGCGCTCGCAAATGCAAGGACCAGCACAGCCACAAATAAATATGCAAATAAAATTCAAATAAAACATTTATGAGGAGTGGTACAGATGAATAGGGGCATAGTACAGGCGTAAAAAGAGCAACCAACCCAACTAAGAAGACAGCTTAGAAAGAAGCTGTCTTCTTAGAAAGAAGACAACTAAAAAACAGTTTCGTTTCCGTATTAACAGATCCATTAAATTACACTGGATATTTATGGTCTAAATATTCCAAGTTCTATTAAATAAACATATGTCTAGATTACATTAAAGAAACTAATTGCAATTCTATGCTGTCTACTCTGTCAGTAACGAAGGTATTTGAGAGTAGCTACATTCTAAGTAGAAGAATAGGAAAAAAAAATATGTCATGCAAATATTAACCAAGGAGTAATTATTCTCATGTTAGACTAGGAAGGCTTCAGGGCAATAAGGAGATTTTATAAGGGATACTGACCCATTCAGTAGAGACAGAACTATCTCAGAGTGGGTGATTTCAACACAATGGTCACAGAAACTGATAGTAATTTATGGTGGGGGTGGGGAGCGAATAGTCAGGATAAAGAGAATTTAATTGATAGGTTAACAATATCTGTCAAACTGACTGAACCAAAAATAAAGACTAGGCATTCCTTAAAGGTATATTTGGAAAAAATCATGTGAGATGAGAAATATACTAGGACATAATTCATGTCAACACACTGACTTAATTTTACAGTTCATATTCCACAGCCTTGGTAAAATTAGGTTAAACAACCATGACAAAATGACGATACATTTCCGATGATTTGAAAATGAAGAAATGCATCTCCAAATAACGTACAGATCAAAGAAGAAATCTCCATGTAAATAAAAACTGTAATATATAATAATAGCAAAACATATAATAATAAAAATCCAATATATGGAAGCGAATGCTATGGATTTCCAATTGAATGTGTTCAAAATACACGGACACCAGTATATATGTCAGAAAGAGAGAGTCTGAAAAATTATTTTGGAGTTAGGCTTGTATGCATGCTGCAAAGACAAACAAAACCATGCCCCTCCCCCCAAAAAAATAGCAAATATAATCCAAAAGAAAGTGAAAGTGAAGTCGCTCAGTCATGTCCGACTTTCTGTGACCCCATGGACTGCAGTCTGCCGGGCTCCTCCATCCACGGAACTTTCCAGGCAAGAGTATGGGAGTGGGTTACTGCTGTCTTCTGCATGGGAACTTCCTGCCCCAGGGATCGAACCTGGGTCTCCCAAACTGCAGGCAGAGGCTTCACCATCTGAGCCACCAGGGCAGCAAATAGTCCAAAGATTACATATATAAATCCAAGTCGCTGTTGCTTAGCTGCTAACTCATCCCCGACTCTTCACGATCCCGTGGACTGTGGCCGGCCAGGCTCCTCTGTCCATGGGGATTCTCCAGGCAAGAAGACTGGCGTGGGTTGCCATCTCCTTCTCCGGGGAAGCTGCGTGTCCCGCACGGCAGGCAGATTCTTTGGGAAACAGTCGTGTACTTTATAAATCTCTCATGAGGTCACAGCAGAATAAAAGAAAGATGATACCATTGCTCAAGTAAAATCTACTGAAGGCAATCTCTTGGATACAGGCTGCGAGCGTGAGTGATATATTAAAAGAACACCATGTGCAGATTTATGCTAATTGAATTGAAAACGTAGATGACATAGACAAGTGCATTCTATAAGTTACAAAACCTGACAACTGAAGAACAGAAACTGACTCCCATTCACTTTGCTATGATTTTTTTTAATGATATTTTTAAAACTTGCACAAAAGGAAATCCCAACCCAATGGATAGAGTGGTGAATTCTTCCGGCATTTAACGAAAAAACAAATTTTCAGATAAGAGAAAGAGAGAAGAAATACTTCCCCACTGGTTTTCTGAGGACATTAACAAATTTGCAGATAATAGAAAGAGGGAGAAAAAACTTTCTACTTATTTTATGAGAACTATACATGATCCTAAAAGCAAATCTGAAAATGGCATTAAATAAAATGTCCCTGGAGCATGGAGACACACATATGGTAATAAGATATTAGCAAACTAAATCCAGGGGGTATTTGTAAGCAGAAACATATCTTATTTAAGTAGGTTGTGTTTGAGGAATGCAAGGCTGATTTAACACTTAAAAACCTTCAATACAATTCTCCACACAACAGAAGCACAAATACATATAATCTTCTAAAGAGCATTTGATAATATCCATCACTGATTTCCAATAAAACTCTTAACTATAATGGTAAGAAAAAAATTCTCATCTGACAAAGGGTATTTCCAATATCTGCATATTTAGAATTATTTTTAACAATTTATTAAAGCTTTTCCATAAAAATTTGAAACGGGACAAGGATATCTGCTAGCGTAATTTTATTATTTCTATTTATATCTATACTGAGGTTTTCTCAATTTGAAGTTTGTAAAGCAGGTTATGAATTGCATACATGCAAGTAACTGACTTAATGGGCATGAGTTTGAGCAGACTCTGAGAGTTGGTGATGGACAGGGAGGCCTGGCGTGCTGCAGTCCACGGGGTTGCAAAGAGTCGGACACGACTGAAGGACTCAACAACAACAACAGGTGTAACTTGGACTGAGTAAACTATCTTAAAAGAAATATATTAATCATAGAGGCCATGAAGAGCTACAGAGAACATATAATAGAATCTGTAGAGACACCACGAGAAGTAATAACCTAATCTAGTACAGTGTCTCAACAGATAGCAGTATAAAGACATCAACTTCCACATGACAGAAAAGCAAATAAAAATAAAAGAAAACAATTTGTTAAAATATCAAAGATTTGACAATAAATCTGAGATCTGCTAGCCATTTAGGCTCTAAACTGCAAAACACATTGTAAGAAAAAAACACAAAATCTAAATTAAGGGAGGAAATTACCCTGTTCATGAATTGGGGTATCTCTCCCCAAAATTTATAGAGTTAGCCTAAACTATTAAAAATGTCAGTTTATTAAATACATATTGGTAAGTTTATAGCAAAACTTATCTGGAAATATCAAGGAAGGTGTATACACAAGATATCTTGAAACTTCAGGACTGTATTAAAAGGTTTGTATAAGCAGCTATGTCTAAGCTGTTACAATTCAATGGTATTTTATGGCCAGAAATGTAAATTAATTGGCTGATGAAACAGAACACAGAGAAATAGACATGATCCGAGATGTAAGCTCTTTGATGACTTTGACAGCCAACTACAAAGAGGAATACGGCCTTGAAAATAAACAGTGCTAGTTAAACACGACACTCTCGTGGGTGAATATGCATCTTGATTAATATTTTACATCGTTTACACAAATTCACTCTGGTTGTATTGTCATCCAAAGGCACAATATAAAATAGGGATGGTTTCAGGTGAAAACAGGAAATAGATTTATGACACTGATCAGGCAAAATTCCTTAAACAAAGTGGGCTAGTGATAACCATGATGGGAAATGCTGAGAAACTGCATTAAAATAAAATCAGGTTCTTCCATTTATCACACACACACCCCACTGCAAGAGTGAAAATGCAACCCATTAGGTGGGAAGAATACAAGCTTGAACAGATATGTGCAACAAAGGATCCTTCTTTGCTTCCTTCTCTCTTCTTGTGCTCCTATCACTCTACAATCTGCTTATCATCTTTCTATCTATTCCCCGTGGGCTTCCCTACTGGCTCAGCTGGTAAAGAATCTGCCTGCAATGTGGGAAACCCCAGTTCGATTCCTGGATTGGGAAGATCCGCAGGAGAAGGGATAGGCTACCCACTCCAGTATTCTTGGGCTTCCGTAGTGGCTCAGCTGGTAAAGAAACCACCTGCAATACGGGAGTCCTGGGTTCAATCCCTGGGTTGGAAAGTTTCCCTGGAGAAGGGAATGGCTATCCACTCCAGTATTCTGGCCTGGAGAATTCCATGGACTGTATAATCCATGGGTTCACAAAGAGTGAGACATGATTGAGTGACTTCACTTTTCTATGTAACGTCACCTAGCATCCATCAGTCAGTCTATCCATCCATCCATCCCTCCTACGAAAACCTCATGGGAAGACCAAGATGCCAGTGCAAGCATAGAAATTGACACGCCAACAGAAACCTATGAATGGGTTCTCCTCGTTACTTATCACCAAGGTAACAGGGTTTAGGGGCTCCCCTGGTGGGTCAGTGGGAAAGAACACACCTGCCAGCGTTCAAGAAAGGGGTTCCCTCCTTGGTCTAGCAAGATCCCGCATGCCGTGTAGCGGCTAAGCCTCCTGAGCGCATGGGCTGCAACTGCTGAAGCCCGCAGGCTCGAGAGAACAAGAGATGAGAACACCGCAATGAGAGGCCCGTGCACCCCAACTAGAGAGCAGCCCTCGCTCCCCGCAACTACAGAAAAGCCTGGGCAGCAATGAAAACCCAGCACAGCCAAAAAAAAAAAAAAAAAGACAATGAGATTTAAAACAAAGTTAACACTACTATACTGTTACCGAGAGCGTGGGGATAAAGCAGCAGCCAGTACCAAGTTTCAGGGAGGCTGATTTGAACTAGAACTATCTTACACAGTGAATCAAAGAGTACCATGATGCATGATGCACTCACATTGTATTCTGTCGTCCTGATCTAGCAAGTTCAGTTCAGTTGCTCAGTCGTGTCCGACTCTTTGCGACCCCATGGACTGCAGCACGCCAGGCCTCCCTGTTTATTAGCAACTCCCGGAGCTTGCTTGCTCAAACTCATGTCCATCGAGTCGCTGAGGCCATCCAAGCATCTCATCCTCTGTCTAGCAATCCCACCCTTTAGAATACAGCTCCTAGAAATATACCCATGTGCCAGGAAGCTTCCCTAAGAATCTTTCCTGGTGGCTCTGCGGTAAAGAATTTGCCTGGCAGTGCGGGAGATGCAGGTTCGATCCCTGGCTTGGGAAGGTCCCCTCGAGGAGGGCATGGCAAACCCACTCCAGTATTCTTGCCTGGAGAATTTGGACAGAGGAGCCTGGCGGGGCTACAGTCCACAGGGTCGCAAAGAGTCAGACACAGCACAGAAAATGCAAGCTGCCTTCTTCAATGCTCCCCGGGGTCTGCTGTGGAGGAGGAAATTTTTGAAGCTGTAGTGACTGCATGAGGCCCCTGGGTGACCACGTGGGACGCCAGTGCAGTCATTTGCCATAAAATACCTTTACGGCCTGAAAAAGTTAATGCCTCTCTCAAACTGCCTCCAGGAGAAGAAGAGAATCATAGCCTGAAAGAAACGGGTTCAATGCATGACTCCCCTGGCATCTTGCACACAGGCAGCAGAACCCTCATTGTCACCAGCTATTTAGGAAATGCCGACGTTCCCAGCCCCCAAGGCTGGTCCAACACGCTCAGGTCCAGCTCAGGGACCCGTGAGCGTGAGCGGAAATTTGAAAACCTAGCCGAGAGAGAAACTTGGCAACAGTTTCCCTGAAACTGGAACAGTGAAAACAGAGGCCGACCCTGTTTTCTCACGCCCCTAAATGCATATCAGGCTTCAGATCCATTTCATTCTGAAGATGAAATGAAATACCGTATTTAAAGGAGGGGAGTTTGGGGGAGAATGGATACATGTGTTATGTTTGGCTCAGTCCCTTCGCTGGGTCACCTGAAACCATCACAGTGCTATTAATTGGTTACACCTCAAGGCAAAACATTTTTGGTGTTAAAATAAATAAATAAAAAATTTAAAAAAACTAAAGTGCATACAGAGAATTATGGCTAATATCCTGTGGCAAATCATCATGAAAAAACAAGTTAAAAAAGAATGTATATATAACTGAATCACGTTGCTCTACATAGAAGAAATTAATACAACATTGTAAACCAACTGCACTTCAGTAGAATAAATGAAAGTCGTGTCTGACTCTTTGGAACCCCATGGATTATACAGTGAATGGAATTCTCCAGACCAGAATACTGGAATGGGTAGCCATTCCCTTCTCCAGGGGATCTTCCCAACCCAGGGATCGAACCCAGGTCTCCCGCACTGCAGGTGGATTCTTTACCAGCTGAGCCACGAGGGAAGCCCAAGAATAGTGGAGTGGGTAGCCTATCCCTTCTCCAGGGGATCTTCCCGCCCCAGGAATCAAACCGGGGTCTGTGGCATTGCAGGCGGATTCTTTACCAGCTGAGTTTTAGCAGGGAAGCCCAAGATTGTAAATCAACTACACTTCAATAAAATAAATACTGATTTAAAGAAAGGGCTTAGTGGCTTCCCTGGTGGTTCAGTGGTTAACACTGTGCCTTCGAGTGCAGGTGAGGGTTGGATCCCTGGTTGAGGAGCTAATATCTCACATGCCTTGTGGCCAAGAAACATAAAATGGAAACAATATTGCAAAAACTCAACAGAGGCTTAAAAAAAAACTCTTTAAAAACATGTAAAAGGTGTATAGAAGAATGTTTAGCATATACTTGGGAGATTCATGAATACCCACGACTCATGAATTCAGAAAGTACTTTTGAGAGCTTATTTATGGTCTGCTGTCCATCTTGGAAGACATAGATAGGGGATGTACCAGCTGTTACAGTGCTTCTGAATCAAACAAGACTTTTTATACATAGAATTTATACATAAGAATTTTATACATAAAATTCATAGTAAAATTTTATTTTTTTAAAGTTTCAATTGGAGAATCGTTGATTTACAATGTTCTGTTAGTTTCAGGCATACAGTGAAGTGACTCAGTTATATATATACATGTATTGATTTTTTTTCAGATTTGTTCCTCATATAGGTTATCACAGAAGGCTAAGCAGAGTTCCCTATGCTACACAGTAGATCTTTGTTGCTTATCTATTTTATATTTAATAGTGGGAATATGTTAATCCCCATCCCCTAATTTATACCCCACTCTTTCCCCTTTGATCACCACAACTTTGTTTTCTGTATCTGTGACTATTTCTCTTTTATAAATAACTTCATTTGTATCACTGTTTCTCGGCGCCGCATATAAGTGTATACCACAATACTTGTCTTCTGCCTGGCTTCCTTCATTCACTGTGATCATCTTTAGGTCCATCCACAGTGCTGAAAATGGCATTATTTCATTCTTTATTATGGCCGAGTGATAATGCACTGCATACACTTGGAACATATTCCTTTATCTGTTTGTCTACATCTCCCTTATCTGTTGATTGACAGCTGGGGATGTGACCACATCTCGAGGTCACAGCTCGGGATGGGGTGGTACTGGCATCTGGTGAGAAGAATCAAGGATTTTCTAAACACTGTACAGTGAAGAGGACACACCCTGCAAACAAAGGATCATTCTGCCCATAATATTAATAGGGCCACTGTTGAGAAGTCTGATCTTGCAGATGGTATTACACTCAGTGGTGCTACAAGCTGCTGAAACAGAGGTGGTATGCAGAAGAAAAGGAGACAGTTATTGAGTAGGTGAAAAAAATCCTTCTTCACAACGTGATGTCTTCTGCAAGGACTAACCAAATAACAAATTTATCATCTCTCCCGGAATGATATTTGGACAGGAAACGCTGAAAACCAAGTTGATCTTGGGAAATAGCATCAGTGTTTTGAAATCTCATGAGTCAGCGCACAGAATATGCACGATAAGTTCAGAAATCCAACGTTTCTCTGGAGGGCAACCTCACACCTGCTCACAGAAGTGTGAAGAGGAAAAAACAGTTACATGCTGTTGCAATTATTGGTTTTCTTAAGGAGTGTGGTTAAATCCCTGGGCAACTATTTTAGCTATGGTACATTTCATTAAAAGATGAGCTTATCAGGATTATTCACGAGTAAAGACATCCAATGGCAAGACGTTAGCTTAGGATTCAATATTAACCTAGCATGTGACCAAATTCAGCTTCTTAATGTTATGGGTTAAAGTGTCTTCCATAAAGATATCCTGAAATTCTAACCACCAGCATTGTGAACCTGACTTTACTTCGGAAACTGATCTTTGCAGATGAGACCATGTTAAAATGCGGATATCTGGGTGGGCTTTAAAAATTGATAATATGTGGGGTCTTTAGGAAAAGGGGAAACTTGGAACAGATTTGTAGACGGAGACAAAGTTATATGAATGCAGTGATGCCAAAGGATGCCAAGAATTTCCTACATTCTCCAGCAGAGAGAAAAGTTGAGGAAAGATACGCCACAAAGTCAGAGGGTTAGGGTTAGCTTGGACAACATTTTGATTTGAGGAAGGATTCGACCCAAAGTCTCAGAGGGTTAGGGTTAGCTTGGATCACATGTTGATTTCAGATGGCTGATTTTCAGAACTGTGCTATTGTGGGCAATTTGTCATATATTGTTATAGCAGCCCCAAGGAAAATGATGCACTTGAAAAATACATGCATGCATGCTAAGTCGCATCAGTCGTGTCTGACTCTTTAAAACTCCATGGACTGTAGCCCACCAGGCTCCTCTGTCCATGGGATTCTCCAGGTAAGAACACTGGAATGGGTTGCCATTTCCTTCTCCAGGAATCAAACCTGTGCCTCTTATGTTTCCTGCATGGAGAGGTGTATTCTTTCACACTAGCACCACCTGGGAATCCAAAAATATACATACATGGGTATGTGTGTGTGTGTGTATGTGTGTTTACAGAAAGAAAGAAAGTGAAGTCCCTCAGTCGTGTCTGACTCTTTGCGACCCCCATGGACTGTAGCCTACCAGGCTCCTCTGTCCATGAGATTTTCCAGGGAAGAAGACTGGAGTGGGTTGCCATTTCCTTCTCCAGGGGATCTTCCCAAACCAGGGATTGAACCCGGGTCTTCTGCATTGTAGGCAGATGCTTTTACCATCTGAGCCGCCAGGAAAGTCTCTCTCTCTATATATAAAAATATATTATATATTAAAATATACATATATTTTTAATAATACATATTTCAATATTTTTTAAAGCCAGTGCTGTTTCCTAACTTTAATTTTATTAACACACAGATATACCTCACTTCATTAGTATCACTTAATTAAGAATAAGTCATTATACTTCATTAAGTATATTGAAATTTATATAGAAATATTGGCAAATACTTAGTTTTAAAACTGTACTTTGCACTTCACTTACAGTCGTGGTATTTTTTTTTAAATAAAACAAAAGTTCTGGCTTTAAAATAACATAGGTATATTGTGAAATGGCAATAATTTACATCGGTAACTTCAAATGGGAAGACAAATACAGAAGCGAAACAGGAAGAGAGGCATTATCAGGTCATGTAACTTGTGGATTTCTGCAAGTAAACAGAATCTTGACAGAACAGTGAATTCTGGATCATGGAAATGTTGGCAGCAATGTTCCAATCTCAAATACAAAGTGAAAGGTACATAATATCAGGAAATCTAACACAGGATTGGAATGCAGACACTTCTTAAAACGGGAGATTTATTTCTGTCCAAGTGCAAATAAGGATAATCCTTGACCAATACAAGTTTGCATTCTGGCCTCTTGAGCAAGATTTAAAGAACTGAGCATCAGAACACAAAATAGTAGAAGTTTTCTGACTTCTGGAATCCTTCTGGAAGGTGTGGGCTTCCTCGGTGGCTCAGATGGTAAAGAACCTGCTGGCCAGGAGAGGAGACCTGAGTTCGATCCCTGGGTCGGGAAGATCCCCTGGAGAAGGAGATGGCAACCCGTTCCAGCATTCTTGTCTGGGAAATGTCACGGACAGAGAAGCCTGGCGTGCTGCTGTCCCTGGGGTCACAAAGAGTCGGACACGTCTGAACAACAACATTCCGGAAGGTGTAAGCCCAGGTACGCCGCTCACAAGACTCAGCTCTATTTTGGAAGCAAACGTGCGAAGCTCAGAAAAATACGCTCATAAAAGAATACCACTAAAAGCTATGTTGCGCCATGCTCAGAGACACGAGCTATTCCCTGCTCAACCTGTGTTAAATCAACGTGTTTGTCTTCCAGTAACTTGACAGCAGAAGAATAAATGAAATGATAATTTGATTAATTAGAATTTAATTTCTCTATGTTTACAGTGGTGATGCCTGTGTGGAAAAAAACAATGCAACAAATCAGTATTAATGTAACTGGGAAGCCTGGTACAACGGTAGACAGTATTTTAATGAATATCTGCTTTGAGCTTCTGATACACAAATAGCAAAATTGACATGACACATACTCCACTGTAACTTCTTTGTGGTTCTGCAGTTGCTAAGTCATGTCTGATTCTTTACGACCCCGTGGACTGTAGCCCGCCAGGATCCTCTGTCCATGGGATTCTCCAAGCAAGAATACTGGAGTGGGTTGCCATTTCCTCCTCCAGGGGCTCTTCCCAACCCAGGGATCAAACCTGCATTTCCTGCATTGTGGGTGGATTCTTTACCACTGGGTCACTAGTGAAGCCCCCATTGTAAGTTTACCTCCTCTATTTATTTCATATGCTTTGACTCTTATGTAAATATTGTGACATTGTTGATGTTAGATAAGATGACAGCTATAAAGGGGTCTAAATAATGGATTCAGATCAAATAGTAACAAAGCAAGTATATTTCCATCAACATGGATTTCCATCCACATACTGCCATATTCTCATGGTTCTTGTCTCAGATTTTCTCCTACTCAACAATTGAAAGACCCTTTCGCCAGAGTAGGAAATATTAAGATGTCAGTTGAACAATGATAAGTAATAATAGAGTCTCTATCTTACCAAAAGATAGACACGTTAGATGTCCAGTCACAGAATTTCTTGCAAGTACCTCTGATTATTCATAGATTAACTTACACACGTGTATAGCAAATAAAGTATTTGTGATGGTTTAAACCTATATATCCCCAAGGTACTCAGATATTTGGTCAAACAATAGTTTAGAGGTTATTTTAGAGTTTAGAGGTTTAGAAGGTATACTCTGAAAGTGAAAAGTGAAAGTTTAGTTGCTCAACCATGTCTGACTCTTTGCAACCCCATGGACTGTAGCCCACCAGGCTCCTCTGTGCATGGGATTTTCCAGGCAAGAACACTGGAGTGGGTTGCCGTTTCCTTCTTCAGAGGATCTTCCTGATCCAGGGATCAAACCTGGGTCTCCCGTATTATAGGCAGACGCTTTACCATCTGAGCCACTAGGGAAGTCCTTATGATGAGTCCTTAAAGTATGAGACTGAGATTTAAATTAGAAGGCTGGGAGTAAAGCATATTACCCTCCATAGTATGCTGGTGGGTCACATCAAAGGTGAAGTCATTGAGAGGGGGAAAAAAAACCCCAAGGCTCCCTGTGGAAAAGAGAATTCTGCTACCAGACAGACTTCAGACGTGAACTGAAATATTAACTGTTGGGTCTCTGGACTGCTTGTCTGTCCAGCAGATATCAATGTGCCAATCTGCACAATCACGTTAGCAAACTCCTTAAAATAAATGTCTCTCTCTACATATAGGAAACCTACAACCAACCAACAGCCAATTGAAAAGCAGAGACATCACTTTGCTGACAAAGGTCCATATGGCCAAAGCCATGATTTTTCCAGTAGTCATGTATGGATGTGAGAGCTAGACCATAAAAAAGACTGAGCAATGAAGAATTGATGCTTTTGAACTGTGGTGTTGGAGAAGACTCCTGAGAGTCCCTTGGACTGCAAGGAGATCCAACCAGTCCATCCTAAAGGAGATCAGTCCTGAATAATTCATTGGAAGGACTGATGCTGAAACTCCAATACTCTGGCCACCTCATGCAAAGAGCTGACTCATTGGAAAAGACCCCGATGAGGGAAAGATTGAAGGCAGGAGGAGAAGGGGAAGACAGAGGATGAGATGGTTGGATGGCGTCACGGACATGAGTTTGAATAAACTCCGGGAGTTGGTGAAGGACAGGGAAGCCTGGTGTGCTGCAGTCCATGGGGTAGCAAAGAGTCGGACACGACTGAGCGACTGAACAATGATAATATAGATGCACAGATATTCTGCTTCTCTGGAGAACCCTAACTAATACAGTGGCTAAAAGTCAAATTGTTGGTATGCAACTTTATATCTTTACAAGATTTCAATGACTTTTCTGATATGGATGGTGCTATTCTACATAACTGGCCCTGAAATCCACAGACACATCCACTGAAGGAAACTCATTTTCCTGAAGTCTCAGAGGACGCTGCACTATTTCATGACATTTTCTTCTCCCCGCACAGCTTTCATTACAGTTGTTTAGAAATACAGCTAAGCAAACAACGTTCTTCAGATAACCCGAGTGGTGCTGGGAAGTGATGGGAATTACAAATTACTGTATTTATTTCTCCCATATGCTGGGGTGGCCTGAGGCACATTATAACGTGCATTCAACAAGCTCTTTCTTTTTTCTTCTTTTTCAATCAGAGGGTATAAATCCGACAGTGTATTGACATTTTGGAAGAAAGGGAAAAGTGGAGCATGGTGGGTCAGGGAGGAGGTGGTATTAGAGGGAGTTAAAATGAAGCCTGTATACTCTTGAGAAGACATCCTCAATGTTCTGAGCTGGAAAATGTGAAGTTTGAATTCACAGAGGTGACACAGTTTAGAAAGCTTACTGAACTGTTTACATCAAAATGGATGCTGAAGAATCGTGACTATAGATGCTCAGTCATGTCCAACTCTTTGCAATCCCAGGGACTGAACTCACCAGGCTCCACTGTCCACATGATTCTCCAGGCAAGAACACTGGAGTGGGTTGCCATTTCCTTCTCCAATGCATGAAAGTGAAACGTGAAAGTGAAGTCGCTCAGTCGTGTCAAACTCGTAGCGACCCCATGGACTGCAGCCTACCAGGCTCCTCTGGCCATGGAATTTTCCAGGCAAGAGTACTGGAGTGGGGTGCCATTGCCTTCTCCATCTTTACTATTACATCACCAAGAAACACCAAAGAATCATGAGTACTACTAGGAAAATATAGTCAGAAACACTGCACTCAAAAGTCCAATGCTATGTACAGATAATTAACTTTACATTGCTCTACATTGGCATCCCTGCCTGGAATGCAAGAGACCTGGGTTCAGTCCCTGGGTTGGGAAGATCCCCAACCTTTCCCAAAGGTTGTGAGAGGTACTGATCTGTTTTTATCACTCTATTACTTTTCCCTTTTCGGTAGAATGTAGTGTTCTTGCCCGGAGAACCCCAGGGATGGAGGAGCCTGGTTGGCTGCCATCTATGGGGTCTCACAGAGTTGGACACGACTGAAGTGACTTAGCAGCAGCAGAAATGGAATCACTGATAAACAGACTTGATCGAGATGTAAAATATCAGTTTGCATTTGTGTCTGGCTTATTTTCACTGAGCACCATGTTTCCGAGATTGACACACACGGTGTGTGCTTTATTAGTTTGGCTTGGGTTATAACTGAGTATTCCAGCATGGGGTGTCCCTGATAGCTCAGACGGTAAAGAATCCAGCTGCAATGCAGGAGACCCTGGTTTGATTCCTGGGTCAGGAAGATCCCCTGGAGGAGGGATAGGCTACCCGCTCCAGTATTCTTGGGCTTCCCTCGTGGCTCAAACGGTAAAGACTCCACTTGCCGATGCAGGAGACCCAGGTTCAATCCCAGGGTCAGGAAGATTCCCTGCAGAAGGAAACAGCAACCCACTCCAGTATTTCTGCCTGGACAGTCCCACGGACAGAGGAGCCTGGCAGGCTACAGTCCGGGGTGTTCAGAGTCGGACATGACTGAGCGACTTTCTTTCTTTCTTCTTTCTTGTTGTATTAATCACACACACAAACTCCAGTGCATGTACAGAGCGCATTGGACTAGGGCAGGGGCAAAAAAAAAGTGCCAGGAAGCAGGGTTCACTGGCAGCTAAGCTAGAGGCTGGATACACATGTACAATTTCACTTTTCACCTGAGTTAAGAGTCCTATGGTTCTTAGGAAGTAAAGTGAGCCTTTTTCCTCCAACTATGCCAGTTGGAAAAGCAGTCACGTGATGGTAATTGCACACCAAAGGTCGGGAGGTTTATTTTAATCCCCACATAAGAGACTGCAATATTTTGTAACCTCAGCCCCTGCAGTGATGGGAGACATTGATGAGGGTATCTTTACCACGATCATCAAGGAGTGTCTGGGGCTTCCCTGGTGGTCCAGTGGTTAAGAATCCGCTGTGCAATGCAGGGGACGTGGATTTGATCCCCGGCTGGGGAACTAAGATCCCGCACGCGAGGGAGCGAGGAAGTCCGCACTCTGCAACTACTGATGCTGTTCACCACAATGGAGAGTCCATGCGATGTGTGAAATATACCACATGATGCAAAGACGTTCAGTGTGCTGCAGCAACGACCTCATGCAGCCAAATAAATGGATATTTTTCCAAAAACCTTTCTTTAAAAAATAAAAAAAAAGCAGTGTTTTCATGAAAAGATTTGAATATATGTAAACCCAATGAAGTGATGTCAAGGTCACTCGGTCGTGTCTGACATTTTGCAACCCCATGGAATAGTCCATGGGATTCTCCAGGCCAGAATCCTGGAGTGGGTAGCCTTTCCCTTCTCCAGGGGCTCTTCCCAACCCAGGGATCGAACCCAGGTCTCCTGCATTGCAGGCAGATTCTTTACCAGCCGAGCCACAGAAGAAGTCTATGTAAACCAAAGCACTCCAAAATAAGGCCAACTTGTATTAAGTGCTGATGGGACAAACTGGGTCATCATATCTCTTTTTGTCGCCCACTGTTGGAAATTGGAGTTAAATCAGAATGTCACGCTTTCAGACAATGGTCTGGACTTGCAGCTGGCGGTACAGACTTACTACAGAAATGGCCAAGGGTCTCTCTCTTCTTACGACTTCATATATTATTCACTTTATCACAGCAGTAAAGAAACAATGGCAAACAAAAAGTAGCGGCAATTTTGACGAGATACTGGGATCTTAAAAACCGTGAGGCATGCTAAGGAGAACCATTTTATTTCCCACTCACAAGCGCATCTTGGAAAGGTACTTAAAACCAAACGAGTGTAACTAAATTCGCAAACGTAACATTAGAGGCTATTTCCACTTCTGTGTTCAATGTGTGGAGGAAAAAACACTTTGTGGTAGCTGTTATCTGCCTGCCACTTCCTATCAATATTCTGGGCTCTTTAATATTTTTTGTGTTTATTTGTTTTCTGGCTGTACTGAATGACTTGTGGGATCGTAGGTCCCTGACCAGGGATCAAACCCAGGCCCTGGAAACTTTGGAAGCTCCGAGTCCTAACCACTGGATCACCAGGAATTCCCATTACTCTGTATTCTTTCACACACATAGCACATTACTTTGCTTCCTTTTCTTCCAAGTGGTTGAGAGATTACAACTATGATCACCACCGCAAGAGTCTGTCCTGCCTCAAGAAACTCGAGCAAAATGCAACGAACCTAATCAAATAATCTGATAAAGACATAGCGTAATGTGTTTAGCAGAGTGTTTTCAAAATAATTATCCCTTTGAACATATTCCCAAGACTCATTTCTATATTTATATATGTATTTCAACACATTTGAATTAACTTAGTCATTAAAAGTTGTTAGAAATTTCCCCTTTCAGTTACATAAAAATTTCAGTCAAAATTTATTGGGAGAAAAGAAAAATCTTTAATTATTCTAACAGTCAACACAGCTTTGAATGAAAATAACTAAATACCTCTTTAGTTATTTAAATTTGCCTGCCTTAAAAATACACTGAATATCTACAAGTTCCTTTCTATATTAAGTCTGTGAATATGGTACACATTCTTACTTTTTTAAAAAAACTTCTCACCAAAAATAAACGTTCATTTATTTTTTAACCTGTTACTGCACTATAATAGGACTTCAACTCTGCTTGGAACTTTTATACTAGTAGGCAACTGTAATAAAACCAATGAAAATGATTTTCCTGAAAATACAACTTACTGAGATTTTAGTGCAAACTTCAGTCTCTTTTAAAAAGTACAAGGTGGAAGATTTTAGTAAACTCATTGAGAACCACTTTACTATTAACACTGGTTTCAAAACACATGGACGGAGGAGCTTGGTAGGCTACAGTCTACGGGGTCACAGAGACTCGGATACGACTGAGTTACTTCACTTTCTCTCCTTTCCACACACACAGTCAAACCAGCCGAAGTTCTCATTTTGTAGGACAAGCACGGAGACATTCTATTAATACAATCGAATCTTTTAACTACTCCTAAAAATCAGAGGATGAGATGGTTGGATGGCATCACTGACTCAACTGACATGAGTTTGAGCAAGCTCTGGGAGCTGATGATGGACAGGGAGGCCTGGCGTGCTGCAGTCCATGGGGTCACAGAGAGTCAGACACGAGTGAGCAGCTGAACTGAACTGTAAACAATAATGTTTCCAATACCTAGCATACTGGCCAAGGGATCTTCCAGACCCAGGGATGGAACACATGTCTCTTGCATTGTAGGCGGGTTCTTTACTTTCTGAACCACAAACAGTAATGTTTCTGACATCTAGCATACCGACCAAGGGGATATTCCCCACCCAGGGATGGAACTTGAGTCTCCTGCATTGCAGGCAGATTCTTAACCGTCTGAACCACAAATAGCAATGTTTCTGATATCCAGCATACTGGCATATACGCTATACCCAGATAACATGACGACAATGAAGGTTTTAATTTTTGGTAGAGATTTAGAATCAGTGAACAGGATTCTTGTCACCGATGCACATTAAGACAGAAGTGATGATGTATGTGTGTGTTTATATGTGTGTGCTAAATTGCATCAGTCATGTCTGACATTTCTGCGACCTCTTGGATGGTAGCCCACCCTTCCTCGGTCCATGAGATTCTCCAGGCAAGAATGCTGGAGTGGGTTGCCATTCCCTTCTCCAGTGGATATTCCCAACCCAAGAATCAAACCCACGTCTCCTGCATCTCCTGCACTGGCAGCTGGATTCTGAAACATTCCATCATAAAGCACAACATTATAATTTTGTTTTATTGAGTGCTTAGCTTATATGCACATCCGTTTAGGTTCTGCTAGAAAAATGTATGGAAAAACAGACGCCACTTTCTTTCCGATAAACACTGCATTTCCATTTGCAACCCACTAGAGCAGAGGATTGGCAAGCCTTTTCTTTAGGGGGCCAGCATGAACGGAGAAGGAACACATCAGTCACCCCAGGATGGTGTCAGGTTACAGCCGAAGAATGCAAGTCCTAAGACTTCAGCTCAGAGCTAGGAAGATGCTATGCAGCCTTTCCACTCCGAGTGCTGCAAGGAATTCTGTTCCTAAAAACCCTGACTCAGAAATCAGGATCAGGTCTTTTCTATTATGTTCTCACTTGCACATTTACATCTGCTTGATAACACATTTCTTCTTCAGAGTTTCTCAGACAGCAAGGAGATCCAACCAGTCCATCCTAAAGGAAATCAACCCAGACTATTCACTGGAAGGACTGATGCTGAAGCTCCAATACTTTGGCCACCTGATGGGAAGAGCTGACTCCTTGGAAAAGACCCTGATGCTGCGAAAGATTGAAGGTGGGAGGAGAAGGGGACGACAGAGGATGAAATGGTTGGATGGCGTCACCGACTCAATGGACATGAGTTTGTGCAAGCTCCGGGAGATAGTGAAGGACAGGAAAGCCTGGCGTGCTACACTCGGAGGGGTCGCAAAGACTTGGGCACGACTGAGCGACTGAACATTTCTTCAAATGGAAACTTTAATAAATCTTATCACTTTGTCTGCAAAGTGGAAAAGCTGCTTTCAGTAGCTGGCATTTAAGGATGGATAGTGATGTAATATTCTTCTTTTTTTTTTTAATTTGGGGAGGGGGCTCAGATTTCCTTTTCTCTCCTACAGCAGGCATCTATCAAAGAGCCTTTTATTCCCAAAGCCAACTTTTGTTGGCGTTATCTCCTTCTCCTTCTTGCCTACCCTTATCTTTTCTTCACAAACTTTAACCACCAAAATGCAATGTGTTTTCCTTTTTTTAATCCTCGTGTTCACTGCTATCTACCTTAAGTTATCATTTAAACCTTCTTTCTCTGGATGAGAGTTGAGCTTTCGAAAGAAAGAAGAAAAGAGCCTATCTTACTTCTTTGCTGTGATCTAAGGGGGGCACTCTGTTATCTTTTGGCATCCGTGACCTTTCAAGCCATCTCACCCACCCTCATTTACAGTCAACAATCTGTTCTAGAAATAAGTACAATTCTATCCATGAAAGCTTATATACTGATGCCACACCCTACAATCACGTTTCATGTAATGACCATAGAGCTCATCAAATGAGTTCAGTTAATGTCAATCTCAACTTCTTTTTTTCAGGCAAGAATACCGGCGTGGGTTGCCACTTCCTCCTCTGGGGGGATCTTCCCAAACCAGGGATCAAGCCCACATCTCCTGCATTGGCAGACGGGTTGTTTACCACTGAGCCATCAAAGAAGCCCTAAGTGTTGTTTCTTAACTCCATAATGAATGCAAATATAAATGACATAGCTCAGCTTTACTTCCCAAATGGCCCTGAACTATTGCTATGACCATTATCATGCTTCTAATTATTGGTATTCTTACTTACCAAACCCCGTGTTTTGACTTGCACTGTTCAATAGCCGAAATGGAAATGAAGGGTAGAACTGGAATTTGAATGCAGTTACATTCCCTCTGTTTCACAACCAGGCTTCTAAATGCTTAGACTTCTTTATGCAACACGTAATGTGATTTAAAAGAACTGCAAGAACTATGACCCCTGATAGTCTTCTGTTTCTTTCTCATAGTGTTAATCAACTCCCAGTGGAAGCATCTTTAGAAGTAATCTTCTAAATGCTTTTATTTATTCATTTTTTAATATTACTGGCTAATCAGGTTTAACTGTTAAGAGTCATTTAGTCCAAAGGGAAGAGATCTCTTTTATATACATGGCGTGTGTGCTAAGACACTCAGTCATGTCCGACTCTCTGCGACCCCATGGACTGTAGCCCGCCAGGCTCCTCTGTCCATGGGATGCTCCAGGCAAGAACACCAGAGCGGGTTGCCATTCCCTCCTCCAGGGGATCTTCCCAACCCAGGGATCGAATCCGGGTCTCCTGCAGCTCCTGCATGACAGGTGAATTCTTTTATAGCTGAATCACCCCCAGGGAAGCCCCTATTTCAGTTTTTCTTAGCCAATTATTCTTATTCGGATGTAGGTGGATTTTCTTTTTGGTTCTACTAGTATATAATCTCATTCTGATTAGTTACTCTGTGTTAAACCAACCATCTATTCCTATGTTTAAACCCAACTTAGACACTCATTTTTATACATTGCTGGATTCTACTTAAAATATTTAGCTAAGGATTTTTACACAAAGATTTACTACGGGTATTCCTCTACAGCTGCATTTTATTGTAATGTCTTTTTCATGCTGTGTTGGTATAATACTCGCCTCCTCAAATGAGTTAGAGAGCATTTTCTCATTTTCTATTTTCTAGGTGACTTTGCATGTATTCTGCATTTTTATTCCATAAATTTTCATTGTATGTTTCACCTGATAAGCCATTTCTTCTTCAAGTCTTTGGAAACTCTTTTATTTTTTACTGCAAATTATATTTGTTAAATACACACAGGTTTATATGCTTAACTTTTTCTTCTTGCATGAGTTTTAGTAATTTGCAACATTAATACATCTTCATTGATTCTCCAAGTTGTCAGATGTGTTGGTATTAACGTGTTCATAATATTCACTAATTATTACATCAATATTTATGAAGCCCTTAACAGTGACCCTATTTCCTCTATTTGTGTCTTATCTCTTTTTTTCCTGACCAGATGGCTAGAAACTGCATAATTTTGTTGAACTTTCCCACAGACCAGCTTTTGATTTAATTGGTTTCATCCACTGTTTTAACAGTTCTGTCTCTCACTGATTTTTTTTTTTCCTGGTCTTTATAAATTCTTTCCTTCCATTTACTTGGGATTTAATTTACTCTTATTTTTATGGCTTTTAAATCAGAAGTTTAGCTATTTTCTCTGAGACTCTTCATTTTTTTTCCCCTAATGCAAGAACCGCAAGCCCAATTTTTCCTGCACCTCCCAAATCTCAGTGTGTTTTGCTTTCATTTTCATTCAGCTCCAAACAGATTTGGCGTTACAAATCCCATCCAAAATACTCCCTTTGATGAGAAAAAGAAAGTGCAGCTCCCTCAAAAAATAAACGGAAGAATAAAATTTACAAAGGGGAAGAAAACGCCACGTGGGTATTTTCTACACACCACCAGCTCCAATTCTTTTTAAATGTTTTAAAAAGCAGTATTTGTTTGGGGGCTTCCCTGAGAGCTCAGATTTTAAGAATCCACCTTCAAAGCAGGAGACCCCAGTTTGATTCCTGGGTCGGGAAAATCCGCTGGAGAAGGGATGGGCTACCCACTCCAGCATTCCTGGACTTCCCTGGTGGCTTAGCTGATAAAGAATCCTCCTGGCAATGCGGGAGACCTGGGTTCGACCCCTGGGCTGGGAAGATCCCCTGGAGAAGGGAGAGGCACATGGGCTCAGTAGTTATGGCTCCCAGGCTCCAAAGCACCGGCTAAGTAGTTGTGGTGCTGAGTAGTTGTGGTGCTTAGTAGTTGTGATGCTTAGTAGTTGTGGTGCTTAGTACTTGTCCCAGGGCATGCAGGATCCTCCCAGACCAGGGATCGAACCCATGTTCCCATCGGCAGGTGGATTCCTAACCACTTGATGGCCCATCAAGTCCCTAGCTCCAAAGCTTGTGAAAGACAAAGGCAACCCATGACGAGCTTCCAGTCTCCCAACCAGCAGACAGGCAGTGGGTGACACATTTCATGCCCGGGGGCCAACTCCCGCCAAGTGTTCAGAAACCCCTTCGGACCGAATGGTCTTACCTGGTTATCTGAATTGCGGATCACGCCACAGTGAGATAAATTACAAGCTGGCGTTTCAACGTGTAAACCAGGCTTGAGGTTTGCTACACGCACAGAAGAAATCTTTCTCCCCGGGGGTCTTCTCTGCTTCCTCGACTCCCCGCAGGTAAGCGCAGAGTGACTGGTTCCAAGAAGGATGGCGGTGATTACAGTGTCCGACTGGCTTCTCCAAGCTGTGCAAACAAACGCAAGCAATGGGAAAAGACAGAACAGGGACCAGTCAGCATCTCCTTAAACTCTGCTCCTGCCTAATTTAGGGCGTCTTGGGTGGAAGACGGATCTGTGAGTCTACGGGTAGCCGGGGGAAGGCGCTTTCTGCAGGGGCTTCGAGCCATGCTTTTCATCTGCATTTATCCCTCAGGAATTTCTTTCTTTCTTTCTTTTTTAAAATCAGAACCTGGGATTTTCACTGATGCACAGGCTGTGATTTTCAACTCTAGTTCAGTGGACATTTTTCCCCTAGATCTTTGTATCAAGTTAAGGCGCGTTTTTTTTATTATTACTAAAAATTCTTATTGGAGTATAGTTGATTTACAATGTTGTGTAGTTTCAGGGGTACACACCCAAGTGAATCAGGTATACACATATCAAATCTTTTCTAGATTCTTTTCTCGTATAGGCCATTACATAGTACGGAGTGGGGTTCCCCATGCTATGCAGTGGGTCCTTATTAATTATCTATTTTATATAGTAGTGTGTGTATCTCAGGCTCAGTTTTCCAATTAATCTCGCCCCAGTTTATCTCCAGGGAACCACAAGTTTGTTTGCTACATCAGTAACTCTGTTTTGTAGATAAGCTCATTTGGACCCTTTTTTTTTTTTTAGATTCCACATATAAAGTTAATACATTTTAATAGAGCAACAAAAAAGATACCCGAAGTTAAACTTGTAGACATTTAAATAAGTGTTATTGTTCAATGATTAAGCAGTGTCTGGTTCCTTGTGGCCCCATGGGCTGCAGCAAGCCAGGCTCCCCCATCCTCCACTATCTCCTGGAGTTTGCTCAAACTCATGTCCGTGGAGTCGGTGATGCCATCCAACCATCTCATCCTCTGTCGCCCCCTTCTCCTCCCACCTTCAATCTTTCCCAGCATCAGGGTCTTTTCCAAGCAGTCAGGTTTTCCCATCAGGTGGCCAAAGTATTGGAGCTTCAGCTTCAGCATCAGTCCTTCCAATGAACATTCATGACTGATTTCCTCTAGGATGAACTGGTTGGATCTCTTTGCTGTCTAAAAAACTGTCAAGAGTCTTCTCCAGCACCACCATTCAAAAGCATCAGTTCTTTGGCACTCAGCCTTCTTTGTGGTCCAACTCCCACATCTGCGCATGACTACAGGAAAAAAAATCACAGCTTTGACCATATGGATCTTTGTCAGCTAACTGATGTCTTTGACTTTTAATATACTGTCTAGGTTTGTCATAGCTTTTCTTCCAAGGAGCAAGCATCCTTTAACCGATTTTGCATTTACTTAAATAAGTGTATTTATTCAACTGGATGTATTTCAATCCAAATATTTGGATACATTTCAATCAAATATTCAATCAAATATATCCAAATGTCTGGATATATTTCAATTTTTTTCCATTCACAGTTTAAATATATATTAATCCATAAATAGTTCAATGTTGCCATACTTTTAGCATTAAGAAATAACACACCACATGCAGATGTCTGAAGACTTGTAATACTTGTTAGATAATAAAGTGATAATTGCTGTCTCACATTTGTGCCACAGACATCATTTTCAAATTGGCTTAAAATTCCTGAGTCTTTTTTAATGTGTTGTTTATCATACATTTAAGGGAATTTATTTTCACTATTTATTTCAGCTTCATTTAGGAATAAATGAGAAATAAAATCATACTTATAAACTTCACAACATGATCAAGTGGTTTACATACACATTCTGACATGGTTAACACAATTAAGCTAATTAACACATTCAGCACCTCACTTTGTTATTACTTTTTTTCAGTTAGGGGAAATTCTTAACTTGACCTGGATCTGATGTCAATTTGTGATTAGGAATAGACTGATGATGACAAATAAAATCTCCGCATAAAAATACATGTTGCTCATATCTTCAGACACCCTATTCCTCTCTAGGGAGTGCAGTGTAAAATGATGATTTTAAAAAGGAGTGGTCTTTGATAACGAGAAAGAATAAAGCTCAAAACCTAAGTTCATCTGCGCTTGGGGAAACTGGGTTACGTTTGTTGGAGCACGAGACATAAATTGCAAAACTCGGGAGAAAACTAGGTAGCAATTCTGGGTTAGGTGTACAGACCCCACAGAAGGCAGATCAAACAGTAAAGAATCTGCCTGCAATGCAGGAGACCCAGGTTTGATCCCAGGTTGGGAAGATCCCCTGGAGAAGGGCATGGCAACCCACGCCAGTATTCCTGCCTGGAGAATCCCACGGACAGAGGAGCCTGGTGGGCTGCAGTCCACGGGGTGGCAAAGACTTGGACACGACTGAGCATCTGAAACGCAGACACATATTGAAAAAAATACACGTACACGGAAGATCACAGAATCAGCACGCATAACAGTGAAAGCTGGAAGCGGTTCAGAGGATCATCAACAGATGAGCAATGTACCAAATGTGGTCCATACGTTCAATGGAATGTAGGTCACTCACAGAAAAGTGGGTCACTGCAAATGTGAAAACACACGCTGAGTTACATGAGCCAGACACACAGGGGCAAGCCCAGACAGACAAGACACAAGGGATAATTGCATTCCTACGGAACGTACTCGAGAAGGAAACACACACTGCTGAATGCCAGGGGCTGCAGAGGTGGTTTTTTTTTTGCAGTCAGTCATGGTCTCGGAAGATCCCACACACCACGGAGCCTGTGAGTGTGTGATCTCACACACCATGACTAGTGACTCCCCTTGCTAAACCTGCTGAAGCCCGTGGGCTACCATCTCTGCACTGCAACGAGAGAAGCCCCCGCAGTGAGAAGCCCGTGAGTCACACCCAGGGGGAAGCCCACACAGCAATAGAGACCCAACACAACCACAAATAACCAGGCGACGAAAAGAAAAGGAAGCGGTTCAGTTTTCTCTTCGCCAGCTCCAGGCAGACCCGGGTCTGCCGTCCCATCTCTGTGGGTTCGGCGGTCCTACAATTAACAGCAAGGTCCACACACGCTCACCAGCAAGGACGAAGTGAGACCAGCATGGGGAAGACCTCGTGGCTTTCTGATTGCAAGCCGGCAACGTCAGCAACTGAGGAATGTTCCACACGAAACGTTACTCTGCTCCCAAGAAAGGCAGAGCGCGGCGTGTGGAGAGCTTCCCGCTCTATTCCAACCTGCCCTGGACTAAACAGCATCCTGAGAACCCATGTTTGCGTTTAAGAGCAGAAGGGGGATCTTTTTCATTTCCAGTGGCATGATAACACGTATAGACACGCGATCGTGAAGCCAGCTACCATTCAATCCAAAGTAAGACAGGCTTTGTCTCCGACCCTGTTGGTGGGGATGCAAATTAGCGCAGCCACTATGGACAAGAGTTTGGAGGTTCCTTGAAAAACTAAGAGTAGAACTATGATACGACTGGGCATATATCCAGACAAAACCATCATTCAAAAAGATACATGCATCCCCATGTTCACTGCAGCACTGTCTACAACAGCCAAGACATGGAAATAACCTAAGTGTCCATCAACAGGTGAATGGATAAACAAGATGTGATACCTATATACAATGGGATATTGGTTTAGTCACTAAGTAGTGTCCGACTCTTGCAATCCCAGGTACTGTAGCCCGCCACGTTCTTCTGTCCATTCTACAGGCAAGAATACTGGAGTGGGTTGTCATTTCCTTCTCCAACAATGGAATATCACTCAAGTCATAAAAAAAAGAATGAATGTCACCTGCAGACACCATGGATGGACCTAGACACTGTCATTCTAAGTGAAGTAAACCACACAGATAAGATCAATATGATCATGTGGAATCTGAAAAGAAGTGATACAACGAACTCATAAAATAGAAGCAGATTCTCTGACTTACAGAATGAATTCACGGTTGTTCAAGGGGAAGGATGGGGGAAGGGATAGTCAGGGAGACTGGGATGGACATGGACACACTGCTGTGTTTAACATGGAGAACCAGCAAGGACCTGCTGGACAGCACAGGGAACTCTGCTCAATACTCTGTAATAACCTGATGGTCACCAGGGGGAAGGATGGGGGAAGGGACAGTCAGGGAGTCTGGGATGGACATGGACACACTGCTGTATTTAACATGGAGAACCAGCAAGGACCTGCTGGACAGCACGGGGAACTCTGCTCAATACTCTGTAATAACCTGATGGTCACCAGGGGGAAGGATGGGGGAAGGGACAGTCAGGGAGTCTGGGATGGACATGGACACACTGCTGTATTTAACATGGAGAACCAGCAAGGACCTGCTGGACAGCGCGGGGAACTCTGCTCAATACTCTGTAATAACCTGATGGTCACCAGGGGGAAGGATGGGGGAAGGGACAGTCAGGGAGTCTGGGATGGACATGGACACACGGCTGTGTTTAACATGGAGAACCAGCAAGGACCTGCTGGACAGCGCGGGGAACTCTGCTCAATACTCTGTAATAACCTTATGGTCCCCAGGGGGAAGGATGGGGGAAGGGACAGTCAGGGAGTCTGGGATGGACATGGACACACTGCTGTGTTTAACATGGAGAACCAGCAAGGCCCTGCTGGACAGCACAGGGAACTCTGCTCAATACTCTGTAATAACCTTATGGTCACCGGGGGGAAGGATGGGGAAGGGATAGTCAGGGAGTCTGGGATGGACATGGACACACGGCTGTGTTTAACATGGAGAACCAGCAAGGACCTGCTGGACAGCACAGGGAACTCTGCTCAATACTCGGTAATAACCTTATGGTCACCGGGGGGAAGGATGGGGGAAGGGATAGTCAGGGAGTCTGGGATGGACATGGACACACTGCTGTGTTTAACACGGAGAACCAGCAAGGACCTGCTGGACAGCCCAGGGAACTCTGCTCAATACTCTGTAATAACCTTATGGTCCCCAAGGGGAAGGATGGGGGAAGGGATAGTCAGGGAGTCTGGGATGGACATGGACACACGGCTGTATTTAACATGGAGAACCAGCAAGGACCTGCTGGACAGCACAGGGAACTCTGCTCAATACTCTGTAATAACCTTATGGTCATCAGGGGGACGGATGGGGGAAGGGACAGTCAGGGAGTCTGGGATGGACGTGGACACACGGCTGTGTTTACCATGGAGAACCAGCAAGGACCTGCTGGACAGCACAGGGAACGCTGCTCAATACTCTGTGATAACCTGATGGTCACCAGGGGGAAGGATGGGGGAAGGGACAGTCAGGGAGTCTGGGATGGACATGGACACACTGCTGTGTTTAACATGGAGAACCAGCAAGGACCTGCTGGACAGCACAGGGAACCCTGCTCAATGTCTTGTGGCAGCCGGGATGGGAGGGGAGTTTGGGGGAGAATGGATACGTGTGTATGGATGCCTGAGTTCCTTTGCTGTCCACCGGAAACTATCACTACATTGTTAACTGACTGTACCACAATGCAAAATAAAATTTAAAAAATGTTAATTTAATTGTAAAAAAGGACTTTCTGTTGTAACATTATGGTGTGATATCCTCTGAAATGGATTTATCAGAATATGTTGTAGATCCTCGGACATTCTTTGCAGATCAAACTATCTGCAGAAGAATATTGATTTAATGCAAACAAAGGCACTAGTAAAATAAAGCCCAATGGATTTACACACAAATCATGAATCACTTCACCAGAAAGATTCTCAAGTGTTTTTCTGTTACATGTTTTAATAAGAATTCCTCCTTTATCTTAGGGTTCACTCTCATAAACAGTAAAAAAAACCCAACACGAAAAACCACCCAAAAATAGTGCAATTTCAAATATTCCCAAATTCGACTTTAATTTAAAAAAGTCTTGATTTTGAAATTTTATTTACTATGAAACCATTTGAAGACTTTGTCTTGATGACCCTCTCCCAAATGTCTCTTCATTAAGCTTGTTTGCACTGATTTTCAAATTCTAAAGTGCTCATTTTATTTGAGGCTGTGAACATTTTGTACTGTGAAAACATTTAATGGTTCTTCAGGATGCTTCTAAAGCTACTGAAAAATGGGGAGAAACACACACACTGGCAGGACCCTAGGAGATCATAAAGCCTACGTTTAATGCTAGAAGATGAAGTTCCATTTTAACACTTGCTCTAATCTACTTTTCTAATTTATGATAAATAATTTCTCCCACTTAATTGGCACCGCAGTCTCTAAACAAGCCATAAAGCAAATTTGCTATGGGTCCAGAAGGCTCAGAGATACCGTACATACAAACTACTATGCATAAGATAAAGAAGATACAACGTCGAACACAGCTAATAATTTATAATAACTTTAAATGGATTATAAGCTATAAAATACCGAATCACTATGTTGTCCACCTGAAAGGGATATCATATTATAAGTGAACTCTGATGTTTAAAAAGTCCATCAAGTCACATCTGAAGACACTGTCGGACATCCATATGCAACAGGGCGATGCTTAACCTTTCGGAAAAGAACATGGGTACTGAGGAAGGTCTGCATTGGAGACCAGAGTCTGGGAGCAGGTTTTGGAAGAAGGAGTTGAATGCACAGCATTAGAAAACACGTTACCGGGACGGACGTAGGAGATAAGATAAATGTTAGGATTCAGAGGGAGTCAGAGCTGTTCCAACATTTTGGGGCTTCCAAGGTGGTCCCAGTGGTAAAGAACCCAGAGGCCAATATAGGAGATGTAGGAGACGCGGGTTCAATCCCTGGGTCGGGAAGATGCCCTGGAGGAGGGCATGGCAACCCACTCCACTATTCTTTGCCTGGAGAATCTCAGGGACAGAGGAGCCTGGCGGGGCTACAGTCCATGGGGTCCCAAAGAGTCAGACACGACTGAGTGACTAACACAAGACTAACTTTGGTGAGGAATCTTTCTGCAATGCACGAGATGCAGGTTCAACCCCTGGGTCTGGAAGATCCCCTGGAGGAGGACATGGCAACCCACTCCAGTATTCTTCCCTGGAGAATCCCATGGATGGAGGATCCTGGCGGGATACAGTCCATGAGGTTGCGAAGAGTTGGACGTGACTGAGCTAGCACGCATGCGCACACACAGACAACATCTTGAGAAGGATAAAGGGAAACCAGAAGCAGGTTCAACTACAAAGAAATCAGGTAAATATACAACGAGACAGGCTTGTGCATGTGTTCATTAGTCTTTCAAGGGGATGAAATCCAGGAGAAAATGGAAACGACAGAAAAAGTGAGCAAAGAGGTCGTTCCCCAATATCACGCGCATCACCAAGAGGGATTCCTTCAAAGCAGATGAGCAAAAAACAGGCATGGAACAAGGAATAAAGGCAGATGGTGGAGAAAGAGGTGAGGGCCGTTGCCGCTTGAAATCTCTGTAGAACGGGGAAGTCTGGTATTGGCACGGTTTGGAGTTGCTATGAAAGGTGATCCTGTGTGACCGGTGATCTTCTGTGCCAAATGGAAGCTGTGGCCTGGGGACATTCATAAACGGAGCAGAAGGACAGAAAGAAACCAAGGAGCAAGGACTAAAAGAGCAAGTACTCGAGGAATAGAAAAATGATACCGAGGAAGGAGTTCTCTTGTACTGTGGGTAGAAATGTAAGTTGGTATAGCCAACATGTAGGGCAATGTGGAGGTTCCTGAAAAAACTAAGATATAGCTACCATGTGACTGACCCAGAGGGGCTGCCTAGATGGCGGCTAGTGGTAAAGAGCCCACCTGCCAATGCGGGAGACCCAAGAGACGTGGGTTGATTCCCCGGGTCGGGAAGATCCCCTGGAGGAGGGCATGGCAACCCACTCCAGTATGCTTGGCTGGAGAATCCTATGAACAGAGGAGCCTGGCGGGCTACAGTCCATGGGGTTGTAACGAGTTGGACATGACGGAATGACTGAGCATGACCTAGCAATTCTACTATTGGGCATACATGTGGAGAAACCCATAATTCAAAAAGATAGATCCCCACCCCCCCCACCCCCCCCCACCCCCCCAGTTTTCACTGGCTATTTACAATAGCCAAGGCATGGAAGCAACTTAAATGTCCACCAACAGATGAATGGATAAAAGAGGATGTGGTCCATATATACAATGGACTATTACTCAGCCCTGAAAAAGAAGAGAAAGCATGCCATCTGCAGCCATGTGGATGGACCCAGAGACTATCACACCACGTGAGTCAGAGAAAGACAAAAATATATGACATCACCTACATGTAGAATCTAAACGATGACACAAAGGAACTTATTTAAAAAACAGAAAGAGACTCTCAGACCTCAGAAAGAGAGTTGCCTTCGCCAAGAGGCAAAACAGAAGAGGGAGGGATGAAGTTGGGGACGGCAGTTAGCAGAAGCCCACTATTACACGTAGAATGGATAACCAATAAGGTCCTCCTGTACAGGCCCGGAAACTGCATGCAATATCCTGTGATAATCCATGGTGGGAGTGAATATTAAAAGAATACACACAACTCTCTATAACTGAGTCAGAACTTAACGTAACATTGTAAATCAACTATAACACAGTAAATTAACTTTAAAAAAAAAAAAGGAAAAAAAAAATATCCCACCAAGGAAAGAGTGAGGCTCATTTGAGCCACTGGCTTTTGTGGAATCCTCTGTAGTACAGTTGATTATTTTTTTCTCTCAAGTCTGATTTCCAGCGAAAACTCTCAAACGGAGCAAAAACAGCGCTATCGTCTCGCTCTCAGCCTTTGGCAAATGACCCTGCTCGTCAAGCAGAGACGTCCAACCTAAGTCCTTGATTCTGAGCAATTCACTCAGGAGGCCTTCATCAATGTTAACTTATGAACATTTCACGTTTCCGTCTCTAAGTCAATGTACAAATGGAAATTACATCCTAGAAAATTATCTGGCAATGATGTCAAATCGTATAACACACATTAGTATCATTTAACCCGTATATCATGAGCGGAGAATTTGCAGTAGTGGAAAAATATATGTGTTATGCACCCAATCTCTCGCGTTTATGCAAAAATCTCCTGCAGCTAATTTTTCAGTGGATCAGAGAAAATACCATTCATTGCAGGATTGAAAGCTTCCGTCAGTTTAATGTATTGGAGACCTTGTCTTCAAAAGCAAAATTTCAGGGAGAATACGTAAGCTTAAACTGTAATTTCTGTGTGTGGAAGTCTGTTAGTGGCTCAGTTGTGTCTGACTCTCTGCAACCCCATGGACTGTAGCCCACCAGGCCCCTCTATCCAGGGGATTCTCCAGGCAAGAGTACTAGAGTGGGTTGCCATGACCTCCTCCAGGGGATCTTCCCACCCAGGGACTGAACCTGGGTCTCCTGCATTGCAGGCAGATTCTTTACCGTCTGAACCATCAGGGAAGCCCCAAGCTATGAGAGGTTAGTAACAAAGCTTCTTTTACGGAGACATACTCCAGTCAGTGGGGATTCCCAGGCATCGCTTGGGGAGGCATCACCCAGGGGTGAATAGATGCCTGCCAAGAGATGTGGGTTTGATCCCTTCACTGTCCATGTGAATTTACAACACCATTGAGTCGGTGACGCCATTCAACCATCTCATTCTCTGCAGTCCCCTTCTCCTCTTGCCTTCAATGCTTCCCAGCATCAGGGTCTTTTCCAGTGAGTCAGCTCTTTGCAACAGGTGGCCAAAGTATTGGAGTTTCAGCTTCAGCATCTGTCTTTCCAAAGAATATTCAGGACTGATCTCCTTTAGAAGGGACTGGTTGGATCTCCTTGCAGTCCACGTGACTCTTAAGAGTCTTCTCCAGCACCATGGTTCAAAAGCATCCATTCTTCAGCCCTCAGCCTTCTTTATGGTCCAACTCTCACATCCATATGTGACTGCTGGAAACACCAAAGCTTTGACTAGACGGACTTTTGTTGGCTAAATCATGTCTCTGCTTCTTAACATGCTGCCCGGGTTGGTCATTGCTTTTCTTCCAAGGGGCAAACTATCTTTTAGCTTCATGGCTGCAGTCACCGTCCACAGTGATTTTAGAATCCAGGAAAATAAAGTCAATCACTGTTTCCCGCATCTATTTGCCATGAAGTGATGGAACCAGGTGCCATGATCTTAATTTTATGAATGTTGAGTTTTACGCCAGCTCTCCAGCTCTCTTGTGGTATGTGTGTGTGTTAGTTGCTAAGTCATGTCCGACTCTTTGCGACCCCGTGGACTGTAGCCCACCAGGCTCCTCTGTCCATGAGATTCTCCAGGCAAGAATACTGCAGTGGGTGACCATGACCTCCTCCAGGGGATTTTCCCAGCTCAGGGATTGAACCCAGGTCTCCTGCATTGCAGTCAGATTCTTTAGCGTCTGAGCCACCAAAGATAATAATCCCCTAATGTGAATCTATATATTTTATGTATTTCTGATGCCTCAGAGTAAATGGTAAATATATACTTTCTAGTGGGGTGACAAGCCTCACTGAGGTCAGAGAATTCAAAATCAGGCGTCTCCTCTATGGAGTAAACACAAAGCTTCAGTATCTTGGTTTCCTGCAGGTTACCTGCCTTACTCCTTCCGATTCCACTTTATCAGGTACAAATGCTTCCAGCACTGGCAGGGCGTCTGAAGATATAAAACCTTCAGGAAGAAACCATATTTCAGTCTCTTATTAATGTTCCAAGGTCTGTGTATTTTTCATGCCTGCTGCATTTTGAATGTTACGAACTGCAGGCATGAAAGATGGTACACAAATATATCTCAGCCTATACATCACATTTGGTGGCTCCCGCTGGAAAAGTAGCAGTGTTTTTTAGGAAGGTGACGATGTCAGTTTGGAGACATCTTTATGAAAGTGAAAGCGTTAGCCGCTCAGTCATGTCTGACTCTCCGTGACCCCACGGACGGTAGCCCGCTAGGCGCCTCTGTCCACGGGATTCTCCAGGACAGAACACTGGAGTGGGTTGCCATTTCCTTTTCCAGGGGATCTTCCCGACCCAGAGATCGAACCCAGGTCTCCCACATTGCAGGAAGATTCTTTACCATCTGAGTAATATAACTGGAAGCCCAGATATTTTAAAACCTCCTTCTAACTATATTACTCTTTGGGTTGGCACCAATCCATGTATGCAGACTTTGCCCAAAGGAAATCTGACCCAGAGCTTACTTAATGAAGCTGTATTTTTTTTTACATTTGCTATGCTGGGAATTCTAGAGAAGGAAACCTGTAGATGATTTCTGCTAACAGATACACAGAGAAGGCAATGGCAACCCACTGCAGGCAACTCTTGCCTGGAAATTCCCAGGGATGGAGGAGCCTGGTGGGATGCCGCCTATGGGGCTGCAGAGTCGGACACGACTGAAGCGACTTAGCAGCAGCAAATACGCAGATGGCTCTGAGGTGGTCCTTGACCGTGTTTGTTGGGCTTCAAAGGGGTAGCGTCTTACGGAGAAACAGAAATAATGACCATGCTGCAGTACATATGCATTTATTCAACCTAAAAGTCATCTTCTTTATAAACCTATAGGAAAGAACTTCCCTGGTGGCCCAGTGGTTGAGAATCTGCCTGGCCGTGCAGGGGAAGGGGGTTTGATTCCCGGTCAGGGAACTAAAATCCTACCTGCCCTGGGAAAATTAAGCCAGCATCCCAACCAAAGATCATGCATGACACATGAAGATGCCAACTTACAAAGCCAAATAAACAAAATTTTTTTAGAAAACAATCTATATAAAAATGAGAAAAACATATGTATGCAGAGATAGCCCTATGACAACCTTCTCCCACCCCAGTAGACCATAATTTTCAAAGGGGCAAGGTTTGCAGCTACACGAAATATTTGCTCAAAAACGATTTAAAACAGAGTGAACAGAACCTCAATGACATTTTTAGATACAGTATAAAAGTTTATAAAATGTGTAATCATCTATGATTAGAAGAAAGTTTTACAGGATGAGCTTCAATGTCAAAGTGGTTAAAAGTCTGCAAGCAAAGCAAGGAGCAAATGCGAAAAAAAAAGCAACATCAGTATAAATGCAGATGACCTTGTATCATGAAAACAAGAAGGCTGATGCTGCAACTCATGGAAGCAGAGTAAGTAACTGGTTTTTAGGAAACAGGAAGAATGTTTTAAACTATTCAGAATGACTAAGTTGTCTATGATCACAATTTGAAATCAGTTAGTGTCCACATCACATCTATTTTTAGGATGTGATGAATATTGTGTTGTATTTTGATGCATTATAGAACAGCGACTTTTCCTTTTTAATGCTCAATAAAGTTGAAATTATCAGAAAATTTGTATAAAGTATATACATCGTTGATCAACAACCCTTCCTAACAGTTTTCATGACTGTAATATATTGGATTTATGGCAAGTATGAAAATTCAAATGGAGTATGATAATTTAAACTATCCCACAGCTGTGATCAGAAACAGCTATTCAAAATGCCAAGTCAAATGTACCCATGCTCAAGATTGTGCATGTTGGGAATAAAATGGTTCTGTCAAAAGTCACACGGTTAAGAAGGAAAGGAGACCCCATAAATAGTAACCCATATGTGCTTTACTTAAAATGAAAAATTCACCATAAATATCTTGTTCATATTGAAAATAGTTATTTCCTAGTTTCTGAAAGTTGTAGCCAAGATAATTTGGTTTAAAACACTTTTCCAACACAAAGAGTCGGACACAGCTGAAGTGACTTAGCAGCAGCAGTTTTCCAACACACCTTTCTGTTTCTCCCTTGCCCCACTTAAAAATGAAGACAGTTGAAAATGCTCAACAGGGAATGGAAAAATGGGAACCCTCTCACACTGCTGGCGGCAATGTAAATGCGTGCAGCCAGCATGGAGGACAGGATGCAAGTTCCTCAGAAAAGCTAAAAGTGGAATTACCATATAATCCAGCAATCCCATTCTAGCGCATATATTCAAGACAAAAGCATGATTAGAAAACACATGCATGCCAGTGTTCATCATAGCTCTATTTAAAATAGTCAAGATATGGAAGAAACCTAAGTGTCCTGTGACAAAAGAATGGATCAAGATGTGGTACATATATACAATGGAATATTACTCAGCCATGAAAAAGAAAGAAATCACGCCACTTGCACCAACATGGATGGGCCTAGAGATGATCATACCAAGTGAAGTAAGTCAGAGAGAGAAGGACAAATACTGTAGGATATCATTTATACATGGAACCTAAACTATGACCAAAATGAATATAAGTGAAAAACAGAAATAAAGTCACAATCAGAGGAGAGATTTGTGGCTGCTAAGGAGGCAGGGGGAAGATGGGGCTGGGAGTTTGGGGTCAGCAGATACAAACATTTATAAACAGGATGGATAAACAGCAAGGTCCTACTGCAGAGGACAGGCAGTTATATCCAATATCCTGGGATGAACCATCATGGAAAATAATATGGAAAAGAATATTTCTATAACTAATCCACTGTGCTGTAACACAGAAAATGTATGCTTAGTTGCTCAGTCATGTCCCACATTTTTTTGACCCATAGCTCTTCTGTCCATGGGACTCTCCAGGCAAGAATACTGGAGTGGGTTGCCATCCCCTTCTCCAAGGAATTTTCCTGACCCAGCAACTGAATTCAGGTCTCCTGTACTGCAGACGATTTCTTTACCATCTGAGCCACCAGGAAAGTCATTGTAAATAAACTATACTGCAAGTAAATAAAATTAAAAAACAAAACAAAACAAAACAACTTACCTGTTGAACCTCATCATAATAAGCAAAGGTGTTCAAAGTTATATTTTCAGAAGGGAAAAAAAACCCTTAGTAACAACAACAAAAAAATGTTGAGGTAGAAAGAAAATATCACTTAATTGACTTCACTTTCTGTGAAGATAAAGCAACAAAAACTTCCTTATGGTGTGCTGAAGAAACTGAAGATTCCACGTTGATAAGGAGCCAGTTCTCTATACTGTGCACTTGTTCTGGATTTTTTATAGTATTTTGACATCATTTTATTCAACACATAAAAACTATGAATTGAAGACATTAAACAGCTCTGAGTCTTCAGAGCAAGCAGTCACAATGGTTCTCTGATTTCAGTTGGACGATCTTCCAAGTATTTCACAGTCACTCTGTATGTTATGAAACATGAACTCTCTGAACTTCTCATTTAGAAGGGGAAAA
Source organism: Muntiacus reevesi (assembly GCF_963930625.1). Lineage (NCBI taxonomy): Eukaryota > Metazoa > Chordata > Mammalia > Artiodactyla > Cervidae > Muntiacus > Muntiacus reevesi. The sequence goes on from NC_089271.1 coordinate 2,099,852, forward strand.
AAAAATATTGAAGGGCTCCCCATTCGCACATTTCAAAGCAAGCATGAAAAAAACACGAATGCGTCCATAGGTTCGTGGATTTATCTCTGGGCTTTCTATTCTGTTCCATTGGTCTATATTTCTGTCTTTGTGCCAGTACCATACTGTCTTGATGACTGTGGCTTTGTAGTAGAGTCTGAAGTCAGGCAGGTTGATTCCTCCAGTTCCATTCTCCTTTCTCAAGATTACTTTGGCTATTCGAGGTTTTTTGTATTTCCATACAAATTGTAAAATTATTTGTTTTAGATCGGGATGTGGAATGCATGTAAATCCATGGCTAATTCATGTCAATGTATGACAAAAACCACTACAATATTGTAAAGTAATTAGCCTCCAACTAATAAAAATAAATGAAAAAAAAAAAAAAAACCACAAATGCTACTTTATTTACTGCCAGCAAACTTTCAGATGGAGAGCTTCAGTTTTAAAAAGAAAAGCATCATATCCTAAGGGAAATTTTAGGAAGATAAGAAAGCCAAATATATTCCCATAGAAAAATATATTAGTAGTTTAAAAAATGTCTTCAACATTTTATTGTTGACTGCTTGATTCCACTTGATTTGAGTTACCCAGGATAGTCAAATTCATAGAGTCAGAAAGTACACTGGTAGATGCTACAGACTGAAACAAGATCCAACCAGTCCATCCGAAAGGAAATCAACCCTGAATGTTCATTGGAAGGACTGATACTAAAACTGAAGCTCCAAGACTTTGGCCACCTGATGCAAAGAACCGACTCTTTGGAAAAGACCCTGATGCTGGGAAAGATTGAAGGCGGGAGGAGAAGGGGATAACAGAGGGTGAGATGGTTGGATGGCATCACCCACTCAAAGGCCATGAGTTTGAGTAAGCTTCAGGAGTTGGTGATGGACAGGGAGGCCTGGCGTGCTGTGGCCCATGGGGTCGCAAACAGTCCAACACGACTGAGTGACTGAACAACAAAAAATACAAAAAGACTTCACTTACACACCACTGCACTGGTTTCCTTCTTCATACCGCTAACAGTATGAAAACTTCTTCACCAGGTTGCAAAGAATGCAACTTGTTTCTGTTTAAATATTGTTAAATGCTATCACTATGATGTATTCCTGCCAAGCGGTCTGAAATATAGTATGTTTCCTAAGAATGAGTGATTCCACTCATTTCTGGTTTTTATTTTCTCAAAGCCTTCTTCCAAAACAGTATATGATCTTTAGGGGGTAAGCAAAAATAAATTGAGGTCCCCTGAGGACTGGGGCAAGCTTTCCTTCTTTATAAATAGGATTATGTTTCACTGCTGGAGGTTTATAACAAAACTCACTTCTTCAAAGCTGTGTCTATTTATGTCAAAACGCCCGCTCTCATACAAGACAGACTGTGAACATCTGAATAAATGCCAAGAGTTCAGATCAGACTCCTTTAAAGCCATGATGGGGAGTCTGCTCTTGTTGTATCACAGCATCTCACACAACACAATCTTTGAAGATCCATCTCTTTTATAATTAAATCGTGCCCTTAAAACTTCCCAGTCCCAGTCTTCATCCTTTTCTAATTTCAGAGCAGTTTTAGCAAAAGCACACATCTGATCATAAAGCACACTTCAACACAGACTTATTGACTGAGAGAGCAACTTATGGTTCCCAGGGGGGAAGGATGGGGGAAGGGATAGTCAGGGAGTCTGGGATGGACGTGGACACACGGCTGTGTTTAACATGGAGAACCAGCAAGGACCTGCTGGACAGCCCAGGGAACTCTGCTCAATACTCTGTAATAACCTTATGGTCACCAGGGGGAAGGATGGGGAAGGGATGGTCAGGGAGTCTGGGATGGACATGGACACACTGCTGTGTTTAACATGGAGAACCAGCAAGGACCTGCTGGACAGCACAGGGAACTCTGCTCAATACTCTGTAATAACCTGATGGTCACCAGGGGGAAGGATGGGGGAAGGGATAGTCAGGGAGTCTGGGATGGACATGGACACACGGCTGTATTTACCATGGAGAACCAGCAAGGACCCGCTGGACAGCCCAGGGAACTCTGCTCAATACTCTGTAATAACCTGATGGTCACCAGGGGGAAGGATGGGGGAAGGGATAGTCAGGGAGTCTGGGATGGACATGGACACACGGCTGTATTTAACATGGAGAACCAGCAAGCACCTGCTGGACAGCACAAGGAACTCTGCTCAATACTCTGTAATAACCTGATGGTCACCAGGGGGAAGGATGGGGGAAGGGATAGTCAGGGAGTCTGGGATGGACATGGACACACTGCTGTGTTTACCATGGAGAACCAGCAAGGACCTGCTGGACAGCTCAGGGAACTCTGCTCAATACTCTGTAATAACCTGATGGTCACCAGGGGGAAGGATGGGGAAGGGATAGTCAGGGAGTCTGGGATGGACATGGACACACGGCTGTATTTAACATGGAGAACCAGCAAGGACCTGCTGGACAGCTCAGGGAACTCTGCTCAATACTCTGTAATAACCTGATGGTCACCAGGGGGAAGGATGGGGGAAGGGATAGTCAGGGAGTCTGGGATGGACATGGACACACGGCTGTGTTTACCATGGAGAACCAGCAAAGACCCGCTGGACAGCCCAGGGAACTCTGCTCAATACTCTGTAATAACCTTATGGTCACCAGGGGGAAGGATGGGGAAGGGATAGTCAGGGAGTCTGGGATGGACATGGACACGCTGCTGTGTTTAACATGGAGAACCAGCAAGGACCTGCTGGACAGCCCAGGGAACTCTGCTCAATACTCTGTGATAACCTGATGGTCACCAGGGGGAAGGATGGGGAAGGGATAGTCAGGGAGTCTGGGATGGACGTGGACACACTGCTGTGTTTAACACAGAGAACCAGCAAGGACCTGCTGGACAGCACAGGGAACTCTATTTACTGTCACATGGCATCCTGGATGGGAGGGGAGATTGGACCCATGGACGTGTATGGCTGAATATCTTTGCTTAAACCATCACAACATTGTTAACATGCTACACTCCAAGACCAAACAAAAACTTCAAGAAAGTAAATGTAAAAAATCATAAATAATCATGGGAAACAGAACACTTTGAGTGGCACAGCAAACACGAAAATTTTTGAAGAGTTAAGACTTGAGTTCGGCACTAGTAGTATTAATTATGTTTTCAAGTACTGTGCTTTCTCTGGGGCAGCATTTTCGTCTTGGGTGGTTATCAGCTCAACACTTAAGAGGTGATGAACCATTCTCGAAAATGTTCCCAGGTGAGCTTGCTCTGGGGGTCCAGAGTCTTCTCTTAGCTTCCCATAGAAGTTCTCAGAGATTCTTTATCCACAGTTGAGTGTGTATCCTTGTGTGTGTAGACAGATGGGTTGAGTCCAGTCCGAGGAGGGCATCCCTGCACGTCATTTCATGACTTTCTCTCCTGCACTTGTGTCTGTGTGTCTGCCTGAGCGTGGGCTTCCCTGGTGCCTCAGCTGGTAAAGAATCCGCCTGCAGTGCAGGAGACCTGGGTTTGATCCCTGGGTCGGGAAGATCCCCTGGAGAAGGGAAAGGCTACCCACTCCAGTATTCTGGCCTGGAGAAGTCCATGGACTTTATCATCCACGGGGTCGCAAAGGGCTGGACATGACTGAGCGAGTTTCACTTTCACTGCCTGAGCGTGGACCTCCCCGCGATGGAATGATTTCTGTAGTCCAGACCCAGATGCCAACACGTCTCATGTTTGCTCCCACCCCCTCAGCTAAAGTAGGGTTATTTTGAAGGAGGGCTATTTTTTTAAGAGCCTCACTTGCAAATAAAGAGATGTTTAAGTAATCTAGTATTGACTTTATAGGTAGATAATAGAGGACGCATAGATATGTAGAGAGGTAATAGAAGGAGAATAGGCAGAATATAGACATGGACGTTTAGATCATCTAGCATTTACTCTTGTGCATGACCTAAAGGTTCAAGCAGCTATTTCTTCAGAAGAAATCAGCCTGTTCCTTTGAACACTGTTATTTCGTAAACATGTGAAGCCCTACATTTATTCCACATCCAGCTGCCTTGCAGCCTCTTCTTAAGAACCTCTCTGCTGCTTCTCAAGTGTTCCTTTTAATTTCACACACACGCGCGTGGGTGCACACACACACGCGCGTGGGTGCACACACACACACACGCACACACACACACATATCAGTCATTCTCCCCACTGAAGCTGTAGTGGCAACAGAAGCAGGTGCATGGACAGGTGCTTAGCAGGACATGTTTCTCCACGTCCCGGACTCCGGCGGGGGGGCGGGGGGGGGAGCGGGCAGCGACACGCAATCCTGGTATGCGTTGCAGCTCAGCGGACAAAGAGGAAAACGAGTGTGTGCCCAAAGCAAAAGGTAGGAGGCATGCCTTTCCCCGGGTGCAGAAACTCTGCACCATGTACTGGGAAAGCAGCCTCTCTGGGAGAAGGAAAGTTAGCAAGCGAGTGCATCCATCATGTAAGAAGGAAGTGGCACATGTAATACTCAAGGGAATATTACTCAGCCAGCAAAAAGAATGAGCTGATGCTAATTGCAGGAACATGGGTGGAGCTAGAGATGATCATAGTGACTGAACTGAGTCAGAAAGAGAAATGCAAATACTGTATGATACCGCTGATACGTGGAATCTAATATATGCCACAAAGGAACTTATCTACGAGACAGAAAAGAGAGTCACAGACTTGTGATTGCTGTCGGGGAGGGATGGAGGGGGAGTCTGGGTTTAGTAGAGGCAGACAAGTGTGTATATAAGATGGGCTAATGGCAACGTTCCCCTGTAGCGTACGGGGAACTATCTTCAATATCCTGTGATAAACCATCATGGAAGATAACACGAAAAAGGTTTATATCTATAAAAAATAGTATATTTTAAATGACAGACTATATAATTACAGAGATCAGATGGGTAAACTGCAAAATAGGACTAAACTTTTGGGATACTGAATGAAAATACAGAGTTTTGTGGGTGTGGTTTTAAAATTGTTAAGGCAAGAAGGGTCAAATGCTTTAGAATTATATAACGGATCACTGATTTTTAAAGACAGTGCAGTTTTTTAAAAAGTGAAGCTAAAAAAAAAAAAGTGAAGCTAAAAGTTGGTTAGAAAAAAAGAGTTAATGCAAAAAGGATAGTAAAGATAAAAATATTCTAAGGACCAAATTAAACTATATAAAAAAAAAAAAAAACTGAATCACTTTGCTCGACAGCAGAGAGTAACCCAACCTTGTAAATCAACTATACGTCAATTAAGCAACGCTGAAACACGAAACACGGCATCAGTGGCTTGATGGGACACGAGTTTGGGCACGCTCCGGGAGCTGGTGAAGGACAGGGAAGCCTGGCGTGCCGCAGTCCACGGGGTCACAAAGAATCAGACACGACGGAGCGACTGAACTGAACTGAAAACATGAACAGGTGACCAAGAACGTCCATCGTGGCTAGCCTGCGGCGGTGGAGGCGACATCTGTAGATGGCCACGGAAATCGTGTACCTGTTAGGTTTGAAGAGGTCCATGTAAAGCGATCTGAAAATAATCAGAGGGCTTCCCCCTTGATTCCAGGTTTTCCAAGAAGCAGAGAGGAGACCAGAGCTCCTAGGAGAAGCCAGGATTTATGGCTTTCAGAGGAAAGGTCATACTGGCTGAGGCCTGGCAACATTGAAGAACAGACCACACACTCTGCACTCTCCAGAGAGCCCCGTCCCTTGAGGACAGAGGAGAGAAACATGGAAAGAAATGTGGCAACAACACAGTGAACAAGTTGTGGGTCCAGTTCCTATCAGAATGTAGGTGTTTTTTCAGTCTTCTTTGGAACGCGTTTCTCTTTCATCACCCGTCTCTTTTTATCCCTTCAATTTTCTGCAGTTCCCCTGTGGCTGCTACACATTTGTATACATTTACATAGCTGAGACTACTTTAAATGCTCGGTGGCAGACTTTTTTCACTTAAAAATCACAGCACACAACGCCCCTTTAATTGATTTCTTGTCGTTCAGTCGCTCAGTCGCGTCCGGCTCTCTGCGCCCCCCGTGAACCGCAGCACGCCAGGCTTCCCTGTCCTTCACCATCTCCCCGAGTTTGCTCAGATTCGTGTCCGTTGAGATTTATACCTGGACACGGAGATGATTTGTAGCAGGTCTGCATTCAAGATGCTGTGAACCTTCTATAGTAAAAGCACTCGGCTCTTGGGCTCATTTCTAACGATAAACTCCTAGGCGTGGAATAAGAGAATTTTACAAAAATAACCATTTCTGAATGCCTTCATTATCACGATTTTCTCTCAAAAATATTGATGATAGCAACACATATTACATTTACAGCGATACCGTGTTTTGATTCACCTTTTTGTTCACATATAGAGCAACTAACATTATCAATGTATTTTCTTTTAAAGCATCAGTGATGGATTCTCAGGTTCATCAGACAGAAGGAGACAGCATTAGATACATATATGAATTTTTTTTTAAAAGCATCAGTGATGTATTTCAGGTTCATCAGACAGAAGGAGACAGCATTGGTACATATATGAGCATTGTACAACACCACTATATTTTTGAACCGGTAGCTGTACAAAACATAATTATTTCCAGCATGTTGACAAGCTTCAAACTAACAGGCACCTGAAGGTCGAAGGCAGCTGCTGACGTTATTCATTAATGTCAAGTTTGACCTTAAGTCCTTAGTCTCAGGGTGATCAACATGAAATTTGGGGACCTTGACAACCTCCCCACCCTGGGTGTGAATTTCTATGCAACAGTTCTTAAGGTTTAAAACTGTGTCTCCAACTTAACTTCTTATAAAGGATCAAACTGGTGTTTGTTTCATATCTTTTGGGCTGTGTAAAAATTTTCAAGTTTTATTTACAGTGAGGACACAATGCCATTTATATATATATTTTTTTTCTCTTTGTATCAGTGATCTGTCTCCAGTGAAACATGCTTAGCCACAGTCATTTTGCTAACCACCACCCTTGCTCCACCCAATCCAATTTAATCCCAGAGACTAATCCGTTCACTTGTTAAAAAGGTGGCTATGTTATCAGTGCACTCATTTCTTTTACATATAGACATAAAACATACAATGCTGAATATTCATTGGACGGACTGATGCTGAAGTTCCAATACTTAAGCTAACTGATGTGAAGAACTGACTCATTGGAAAAGGCCCTGATGCTGGGAAAGATTGAAGGCAGGAGGAGAGGGGGGTGACAGAGGACGAGATGGCTGGATGGCATCACCGACTTGACGGACATGAGTTTGAGCAACTCAGGGAGTTGGTGATGGACAGGGAGGCCTGGCGTGCTGCAGTCCATGGGGTCCCAAAGAGTCGGACACGACTCAGCAACAACATTATTAGGACACATCTCATCTAGTGGAGAAATGAGTGGTGTACCATTAATTGTCTAGAGCAGAGATTCTTAACAGGTGCAACTTTGGTCCCAGAGCCGGGAGTACATTTAGCAGCGTGGGGGTGCAGTTTAGGTTGTCCCAACTGAGGATGCTACTGGCATCAGAGATGCTGCTAAATATATCCAACCGTGTGCATCCCCTCAACATAGCATAAAATTAGCCAGCATCAAACGCCAGCACTGTTAAAGTCCAGAAACCCTGCTTTAGTACTAAAGTGAAATAAGACATGTGCAGAACGCGCTTATAAACACCATACGTCTGTGAGCGTCTATAAAGAGGAGCAAAGGTCTGCGAGCTTTAGAAAGACAGTGAGGGTATAGACAGGAAATCGAACTGTAGCTGGGTCTTCTTACCTTTGGGTCCTCAAATGAGCGGTCTGCATTTCATGAAAAGAGGACCATTGAAGGTAAAGAAAACCGGATTCAGGGGGTCCTGGGTTCAATGGAGCAGGCTTACCTTTGCGGGACCGCGCGATCAGCGGTGCGCGGGCGCAGATGGACACCAACCTCCCGGCAGAGTCTATAGGCAGACAGAACCTTGTGGTCAGTGAGAAGCTACGGATGTTACGAGGGCATTGCATGAGCCCCCGGAAAACGAGTAATATCCACCGGCAGGCAGACGATGAACCGCGGTCATATTCCAGCGTCAACCTAGGCGAAGTCCTATTTGTAAGGACAGGAGTGGAGTTAGCAGGCTGTCTAACAAACAGGGGTTCCTTAACAACCTGGAGGGGACGGGTGGGAAGGGAGATGGGAGTGAGGCTCAGGGCGGAGGGGACATCTGTGACTGATTCATGTTGGTATTTGGCAGCAAACCACCGAATTCTACAAAGCAATTATCCTTCATTAAAAAAAAAAATACACAAAATCAGATTAAAACAACAACAGTGTTTTAGACGGAATTAAACCTGAACTAGAGGCTTCCCTGGTAGTTCAGCTGGAAAAGAATCACAGAGGCAGTGAAATCTTTCAAACGGTGCCCCTTGTCCAAGGCCGGGCACAGAGTCGGCGGCAGTGGTCTTATGGCTAAGACTCTGTGCTCTCAATAGCAAGGGGCCCAGGGTTCAATCCCAGGTCAGAGAACCATGATCCCAGATGCCCCAAATAAGACCCAGCGCAGCCAACACAATCCCATATGCCCCAAATAAGACCCAGCACAGCCAAATAAATAAATATTTTCCTGAAAAACAAGAGTGCGGTCCATGGTTAAACGGCAAAGAAGCAGGTTTTCGTGTTTTGCTTTTCCCTGACGACATGGGTAGAATATCTCTTTTGCAGGAGCGTGGTTGAATCTACGTAGATTTCCTTCCTTCACCTTGGGTATACATTTCAAACGGTTGATATGTATCATTGCTATCGGCTCAGTGGTAAAGAATCTGCCTGCAATGCAGGGAATACGGATTTGATCCCTGGGCTGGGAAGATTCCCCTGGAGAAGGAAATGGCAAACCACTGCAGTAATCCTGCCTGGAGAATCCCATGGCCAGAGGAGCCTGGCAGGCTACAGTCCACAGAGAATTGTCACTTGTCACTTGCGTTTTCTTAAAGTATAAAACTGAGATGCTGAGTGTGTACACACACACACACACACGCAGAATGTTATACCCAAGCAATGCTGTTCAAATTAACTAGGTACATTTGAAAGAGAGATCAATGTTATATGATACCATTTATATGTGGAAACTGAAAAAAATGATACAAATCAACTGTTATTTACAAAACAGAAGTAGACTCAGAACCATAGAAAATAAACTTATGGTTCCCAAAGAAGGATGCTTGGGACAAATTAGGAGTTTCGGATTGACACATACAGACAGCTACATTTGAAACAGATGACCAACAAGGATCTACCAGATAGCACTGGAATTGCATTCAATAACCGATAATGGTATGGGATATGAAACAAAGAATATGTGTATTTTGCTATTGTTTAGTCGATTCGGTTGTGTCCATCTCTGTAGCCAACCAGGCTCCTCTGTCCATGGGATTCTCCAGGCAGGCATACCGGAGTGGGTTGCCATGTCCTCCTCCAGGGGATCTCCACAACCCCCCAGGGATCAGACCTGATTCTCCTGCATTGCAGGCAGATTCTTGAACATCTGAGGCACCAGGGAAGCCACAAAGACTGCTATTACCATCTATGAAATCATCTCATTTTCTGCCGCAAATGGCCTGCAAGGACGCCTTCGTTTCAAAGCCAACACTTCAAAGACAACAAATCCTGTTTTTGTCACGGACACAGCTGACACGCAGCAGATACTAGTGGCTCCGTTGCTTAGAACAGGTCGGATCCAAAAAAATTAGCCAAAACCCCAACCTGTCTCCTTCTCAAACCTCAGGCTGTCTGCACAAGACACTCTCTCCTAGTCTCATATGTAGATTTACATGCAAAACCCGGAATATGTTTTGCTTAATTAGCTGATATGCTTAAGTGATTCTGAGCCTAATGTTTTCAATGCTGCAGTGAAGAGCTTCGTAAAGTTACGTGTTAATGTCGTCTCCTACGCATGCCTGCTTACGAAGCCTTCTTCCCTAGCCTCCAGTGGGTCCAAAAAGTGACTGATTACATGAGGAAACAGTTCCTCGCATAGGTACTAAAGACAGGGCTTGCTTCTCCTTGTGATTTTCAATTCTCTCCCACTGATGCTAAATAGTAAGACATGCTATATATAAAACACCCAATAGGCCTTTCCGTTGCTGTACCTGCAAAAAAGAATTTGCTTTGTTGCTCGGTCGCTAAGTCACATCCGACTCTTGTCGACCCTATGGACTGCAGCGTGCCAGGCTTCCCTGCCTTTCACTATCTCCCAGAGTTTGCTCAAATTCATGCCCAGTGAGTCTACAGATTTTCATAATTTTATAGGATGCTGCGTGATGGTTAGAACTCAGTGGGTACAATGAAAGGCATTTTGCTGTGTGTCTTACACACCCAAGAACAGGGTTGGAAGAACCCCCAGGCCCACTTTAAACAGGTGTCTGCTATGTTCATTCCAGATTCTGGAATTGAGCTTTTAAGGTTGACTGACGCAGGAGATCTGCTTTGGAAAAAAAAAGAAAATATCGAAGTAGAGCTGTTTACAATATTTCAGGTCAACAGCAGTGTTTTCGTTATATTCTTTTTCTGATTCTTTTCCATTATAGTTTATTACAGTATGTTGAGTATAGTTCTCTTTGCTATGCAGGAGGTCTTTATTTTTCATACAGTAGGATCTGTCTGCTTATCCCAGATTTGTTCCCCACTGGTAAGCACAAATCTGTTCTCATGTCTGTGAGTCTGTTTCTGCTTTGGAATAGTCACTAGTTTTTTTGCAACGGATCCAATTGTATATATAGATAGGTAGATAGATAGATAGATAATTGAGTCACTTAAACTTTAAAATACATACATACATACATTTTCAAATACTCCAAAATACATGCATACATTTACTCATATAAAATACTTTAAAATAAATACATGCATACCCTTATCCATATAAACACATGTATACCTATTGGTGTCATGTAAATACATATATACCTATAGGTATACACCTGTATTCATTGGAAGGACTGATACTGAAACTCCAATACGTTGGCCACCTGATGCGAAGAACTGACTCATTGGAAAAGACCCTGATTCTGGGAAAGATTGAGGGCAGGAGGTGAAGGGGACGACAGAGGATGAGATGGTTGGATGGAATCACTGAATTGATGGACCTGAGTTTGAGCAAGTTTCAGGAGTTGGTGATGGACAGGGAGGACTGGTGTGGTGCAGTCCGTGGGGTCGCAAAGAGTCGGACATGATGGAGGGACTGAAATGAACTGATATACCTATATAATACACACACACACACACACACACACACACACACACACACCCCTTTCCACAAAGTCCAGCCCCGATGAATTTGACCAAATATTTTGAAATACAGGAAGTTCATGAACTCTTCCAAAAACGAGACAAGGAAAAAAACTCTCTGCAAATTCATTCCACGAGGACCACACTGCCCTGATACCAGGGCCAGGAGACACTACGAGAAAACAAGTCAGGTGCCTGATGAACATCCACATAAAAATCCTCCATAAAGTCTCATACATCAAACGCTTGTGCGCTGTCGTGTCCAACTCGCTTGACCCCGTGGACTGTAGCCCACCAGGCTCCTCTGTCCATGGGATTCTCCAGGCAAGAGGACTGGAGCGGGTTGCCATTCGCTCCTTTGAGGGATCTTCCCGAACCAGGGATCAAAGCTGGGTCTCCTGCATTGGCTGGTGGATTCTCCACCACTGAGCAACCAGCGAAGCCCCAAATCTCAAATGGCATGGTTCTCTGCGTGTAAAGTAGGCGCATCCTCCGCTCTACTTTAAATCATCCCTAGATTACTCATCACACCTAATATAGCATAAATACCATGTATATAGATTTAAAGACAATGTAAATGATGGTTAAAGAGTTGCCACTATGTGGCAATTTCAAGTGTTGCTTTTTAGAGCGTTCAGTTTTTCTCCCCCCAAATGTTTTCAGGCCATGGTGGACGGCTCATTGCAGTCTAAACATAATGGCACACTCTGCAGCTTTATATGAGTACTTGATGCTTTTGAGGACACATACTTGCTTCCTTCTACCGTTTACATACTTCCTCATGTTTAGCGCACTTTGACACCCCCATTCACAGTTTATTCTTTGCAAAGTAAAACTCCAGATTGGAAATAACTCACTAAATCATCATTAACAGTATTGTTTATTATCACCTGCGATGCCGAAAACCGACGCTCTGGATTTCATGGGTTTTGAGTTTCTCTGCATCTCCTTCCCCGTCTGCACCTGCTCCCCACTCCCCCACCCCTGACCTTTGCATGACCTTCTCTTGTGTCTCACCAACCAGCTTCTAAATTTCTCTTTGGTTTCCTCTGCTTTAAATTACTCTAAGTTTAAGGAACTCTAAGTTACTCTAAGCTACTCCAAGTCACTTTAAATTACTCCAAGTCACTTTAAATTACTCCAAGTTACTCTTAAGTTACTCTAAGTTACTTTAGCAACTTTAAGTTACTCTAAGTTACTTTAGCAACTTTAAGTTGCTCTAAGTTACTCTAAGTTACTTTAAGAGTTGCTCTAAATTACTCTAAGTAACTCTAAGTAGCTGTAAGTACCTCTAAGTTGCTCTAATTTACTCTAAGTTACTTTAAGAGTTACTCCAAGTTACTCCAAGAGTTACTGTAAGTAGCTTTAAGTTACTCTTAATTTACTCTAAGTTAGTTTAGCAACTTCAAGTTACTCTGAGTTACTGTAACTCTAAGTTACTGTAAGTAACTGTAAGTAACTCTAAGTTGCTCTAATTTACTCTAAGTTACTTTAAGAGTGACTCCAAGTTACTCCAAGAGTTACTGCAAGTAGCTTTAAGTTACTCTTAATTTACTCTAAGTTACTTTAGCAACTTTAAGTTGCTCTAATTTACTCTAAGTTACTTTAAGAGTTGCTCTAAATTACTCTAAGTAACTCTAAGTAGCTGTAAGTACCTCTAAGTTGCTCTAATTTACTCTAAGTTACTTTAAGAGTGACTCCAAGTTACTCCAAGTTACTGGAAGTAGTTTTAAGTTACTCTTAATTTCTCTAAGTTACTTTAGCAATTTTAAGTTACTCTGAGTTACTGTAAGTAACTCTAAGTTACTCTAAGTTGCTCTAATTTACTCTAAGTTACTTTAAGAGTGACTCCAAGTTACTCCAAGTTACTGGAAGTAGTTTTAAGTTACTCTTAAGTTACTCTAAGTTACTTTAGCAACTTTAAGTTACTCTGAGTTACTGTAAGCTACTCTAAGTAACTGTTAGTAACTCTAAGTTGCTCTAATTTACTCTAAGTTACTTTAAGAGTGACTCCAAGTTACTCCAAGAGTTACTGTAAGTAGCTTTAAGTTACTCTTAATTTACTCTAAGTTACTTTAGCAACTTTAAGTTACTCTGAGTTACTGTAAGTAACTCTAAGTAACTGTAAGTAACTCTAAGTTGCTCTAAATTACTCTAAGTTACTTTAAGAGTTACTCCAAGTTACTCCAAGAGTTACTGTAAGGAGTTTTAAGTTACTCTTAATTTACTCTAAGTTACTTTAGCAACTTTAAGTTACTCTGAGTTACTGTGAGTAATTCTAAGTTACTCTAAGTAACTCTCAGTTGCTCTAATTTACTCTAAGTTACTTTAAGAGTTACTCTAATAACTCTAAGTAACTCTAAGTAACTAAGTTGCCGGAACCTGCCGGCAAACGAACAGGTCGAGGACGCAATCACCAGAGCACCTGAGAAATAAAAGACTCGGAAAGATGGGGTTGAGAGGGACGGAGTCCGCTGATTCCGACGACTTTATTGAGGGCTAACATACATATACATGCTAACAGGACTCACTAAATTTAGATCAAAGGCATGCATACGTGCAGAACTGCAGACACTAGTTTTCGCTCAGGAATTTGATCTCAACTCTTAGACTAGCAGAGCAAGTCACTGGCGTCTTAGTGAGATTACAACCAGTTAAAGATTGCCTAGACATAAACCAGACACAGGAGCCTGACAACCTCATCAGAGTCAGGAGAATGGGTAAAAGGTGGCTGCAGCAATTTCCTCGAGGGAGGTGAGAAAGGCCAACCTGCACTTTAATAAATCAGGGGTGGCGGGACAGAGAGGGACCTCTTGATCTCTCTCAGGGCCGAGAAGGCGCCTGAGCAGCTAGGCCGGCTCCCCGCACTAAGAAACTAACAGTTACTCCAAGAGTTACTCTAAAATTTATCCTAAGAGTTGCTCTAAGAGTTACTCTAAGTAACTTTAAATTACTCTATATTAATTTAAGCAGCTTTAAATTACTCTAAGTTACTTTAAGCAACTGTAAGTTACTCCTTTTGTTCTTCCCATTCAAACTGTGTTTCATTCTTGTTTTTTATTTTTTCGTTCCTTTTTCTTCTTCCTGCCCTAAGCGCTAAAGGCAGAGTATCGGATTGTGTTTACTCCAACTCCTGTTTTTCCTGATTTAACATCTCAGTATGATTCAGCAGTTCAGACAATAAAAAAGAGGCGAATTCTTTTTTTAAAAAAAAACAGTCAATGGTGGTTTTCATAGGCTCCGGACAGCAACATGAAATGCAAAGAAATAGATTCCCTCACAGAGGAAGCTTTTTGAGAATCCACTTTTGTGTCATCTAAAAGTGGCATAAATACCGTAGGAAACACTGCCTGACTGAGTTTGTACTTAATTGCCAGATACAGTTCTCGAAAATGTTCTCATTAGTGGATAATGTGAGGGGGAAAAAAAAAAATCCTTCAAACCAAAAATAGAAATAATGCATGTTTATTGCTGATTAACGATCTTCAGCAATTATACAGAACAATAAAATTCAATTTAGGCCACTAATACATCTAGCTAGAATTTAACTGGGAGACAAGCTAAATTTCAGATTATTGTTGCTGTCTACAGTATGGGCTGTTTCTGTCCTTTATTGTGGCCAAGTCTGCATGAAATGTTCCCTCGGTATCTCCAAACAGTATGTCAGCTCAAAAACAGTCCTTTTGTTCCAGTTTAAATGCAGTACAGCGCCTTTTTTTTTTTTTAAAAGAGCAGAAAAATAAATAAGCATAGATTTTTATATGCCCACAACAAAAGACTCACATAATGGGAAATGTTACTTCTCTAAATGAAAATATATGCCTGGAAATTTAAGGTTTGTTCTAATAATTACTTATAATTGCATTATGGTGAGCAATTTTTATGAAGGAGGTATAATATAGAAGAATACTTTACACTGTGAAGTTGAATTTGTAGCTTTCTTATCTGTCTTATAAAAATGTTCTCCAGGGTACTTTGCTGGTGGTCTACTGGTTAAGATTAAGTGCTTCCACTCTAGAGGGCGTGGGGTCAACTCCTGGTCAGGGAACTAAGATTCCACATGTTCTGTGCCTTTGTGGTCAAAAAGAAAGTATTCCAAGTGATCCTATGACATTTTTTTGGGGGGTGGGGTGTATTTTTGACCCAGTTTCCGTGTCAGATTAGTGAAGGCTTTCAGAAGTATAAGTGTGTGGAACCAAATGATATCAATGTGTGTGTTACATTTATTCGTTAGAAATAACACTGCTTCTCCAATAAAGAGTACCAATTTGCTCTGTCACTAAATAGATACCAGGCCGTCAGACATGAAGACTCAGAGGCTTTTTGGTTGTTGTTTAGCCACCAAGTCATGTCCAACCCTTTGCAACGGCGTGGACTGCAGTTCACCAGGCTTCCCTGTGCTTCACCATCTCCCAGAGTGTGTGCTCAAAGACAGTTCCCTTCAGCTCTGAATTCACATTCTCGCATCCCTGATACTTAAGAAGCTAAGAGGTGGAAGACGGACACGGGGGTGGATTGTTCCTCATGCTGAGCCTGGAAAAGCGTGAAGACACTTGGCAACAGAAAACTGTTGTCCTGTTACACTTGGAGATTATCAGTGTCTTTAAAATCTATTACCACGTTCAAAAATGACAGCTTTTCTTGAAAAAAACACACAATGCAAAAGGATACATGTAATCCCAAACTTCATAGCGGCACTATTTAAAATAGCCAGGACGTGGAAGCAACCAAAGTGTCCACCAACGGAGGAACAGACAAAGAGGAGATACGTACATACAGTGGAATATTACTCAGCCACGAAAAGGAGCGAAATAAAGCCGTTTGCAGCAACAGGCATGGACTGAAAGATACTAAGATACCACTTAGATATTTAGATTGGCCCCTTAGATCAGATACTTAGATTATCCACTTAGGTACTTAGATTATCATACTAAGGTTCTATTCATATGTGGGATCTAGTGGTTACTTTTAAAAAAAGAAAACTTTTCTGCTTTTAAAAAAGAAATAAATGAACTTATTTACCACACAGAAACAGACTTACAGATATTGAAAACAAACTTATACTTCAGTTCAGTTCAGTTCACTCAGTCATGTCCGACTCTTTGCGACCCCATGACCTGCTTATACTTAACAAAGGGGAAAGAGATAAAATTGGAGTTTAGGATTAACAAAGACACATTACCATGTACAAAGTGGATAAACAACAAGCGCATATTGTATGACACATTTAACTCTACTCAATATTCTGTGATAACTTCTGCTGAAAGAATCTAAAAAGGAATGAATATAACTGAATCACACTACTGTACCCCTGAAACTCATACAACGTTGTAAATCAGCTCTACGCCAATAAAATAAAAAATGAAAAATACATCACAACAAACGATAACCTTTCCCTACACAGGGTTCCTGGGACGAATGATGAGGCCTTTCTGTGTCTGAAAATCTATCAACATCAATATGATCTATTCATTCATGCAAGCAGAATGCAAGCAGAATCTATTCAGCCCATGCCAGTAGAATCTACTCAACCCATGCAAGCAGAAACCCACGGGATTATAGCAACAGACATGGAAAATGCACTTGAAACTAGTTAGGCAGCTCAAAGCAGAAAGGTAAAAAGAAAATAATGCAAAACAAACAAACAAACTAAACTCACATAAAAAAAGCATCTTCTAAAATCGATACCAGGGTCAGATTTAAAAACCAGACAGATGTACCTTCTCTTTCCATTATACCAAATGATTTTTTTAAAAAAAGATTTCTTGAAAATGCAATGAGGGGAGTAAATGAAAATGTGTTATCAGTATTGGAAAAAAAAAACAAACAAAATGGGACTCTAACTCATAGCATGAATGTGTACCTAAGAAGGTGTATTAAAATCCTATTAAGAGGGAAAAGGCAATTTGGTTACAATGCAGAACAGGAAATAAATTAAAAAATTTTTTTTTAGCTTTTGTCCTATACTAGCAATAAAAGCCTAGAAAGAAATATGGACAGATTCTATTCAAAATCCAATAGGTATATAAAACATTTGCAGTGCATTTAATAAGGAAAGGCACTGTGAAGAAACAGATCATATCTCATTAAAGAAAACAAAACAAAATTTGGGCCAATGAAAGTACATGCTATCTTTTCATATGCTTAGATTTCATCTTATGTAAACACCAACACAGATTAAAAGGCTTAAAAGTAAACCATCTAACAGGAGATGGGGGCTCAATCCCTGAGTCAGGAAGATCCCCTGGAGAAGGGCATGGCAACCCACTCCAGTCTTCTTGCCTGGAGAATCCCATGGACGGAGGAGCCTGGCGGGCTACAGTCCATGGGGTCTCAACAGAGTCAGACACAATTTAGTGAGTAAACAACG
Organism: Muntiacus reevesi; assembly: GCF_963930625.1. NCBI lineage: Eukaryota > Metazoa > Chordata > Mammalia > Artiodactyla > Cervidae > Muntiacus > Muntiacus reevesi. Next base: position 2,117,487 of record NC_089271.1, read on the forward strand.
ATAACAACTTGTCTAATCAGGAAACTAAGATGGTATGTCCTCACTTTGAGGTGTCAGGTTTGAGAATTTCCTTTAGATATCACTTAACACATTAGCAATGCTTCACTATCTGCCTATGAGTTGAACGGGAAAAAAGCTTGATTAAAAATCTAATTACTGGGACTGAAAATACAGTAATCATTAAGCACTTGGACGCTGAGCTATTTGCTGCTGAAGGAGCACTTGGAGATGAAAAAAAGAATCCACTTCTTTTTAAAAGAAAGCAGAGCCTTTCATCCCGAGCAGTGATGAAGTGGGCTGTTCAAGAGAAAAATAAAAGAACTCCAGATTAAGATGAAGAGCGGACTGATCTGGTTTCTTGAGAAACTCCAGCCTCAAAACGAACACAGCTAACACCATTTGGGGATAAAAGTTTGTCTTTCTTTCCTCAAACGTCTACTATTTGACAACATCAAGAGGATCTGTCTCCCAGATCTAAGTGTTCACCAGCGAGATCTCTTTGAACACGTCAAGACAAATCCCCATCTATTTAATGCCTTTTCATCGTCATGTTTTTTTTTTTTTTGTGTGTGTGTGTGTGTGTGTGTGTATGTGTGTGTGCCCTAAATTCTAACTGCTGGAAGATCAGAGACAAATTCCAGCACTGGTTTCTTACACGTGATTTTTCTCCCGGTTGTGGTTAACTGGAATTGTGGCTGATCAAGTTTATGGACTCGTGAATAATATCGGATTGCTGATGCAACCCACACATTAGAGGGGAAAGGACAGCAAGCTTTCTCTGCATTTGTGTGGTTGTTATTTGATCTCACCACTTTTGACGGACAGTGGTTGACACACACAGACAGCCTTGCTGTTTCTCCACGTTCCACCTGGACCCAGCATAGCCCCACGTTAATTAAAAACATGAAAATGTGCCAGGATTCTCAGAACTCACACCCGCCTCATTTCGTCAACCATGACAGCTACTTAGGGTGCAGTCTGCCTCCTAAATCTCCCTGGTACCCCGGTGCTGGGAAAGATCGAGGGCAGGAGCAGAAGGGGTCGACAGAGGATGAGATGGTTGGGTGGCTTCACCGACTCAATGGACATGAGTTTGAGTCAACTCCGGGAGTTGGTGATGGACAGGAAGGCCTGGCATGCTGCAGTCCATGCCAAGAATAGGACATGGCTGGGTGATTAAACACACACCTCTTCTTCAAGGAGATAACCACCATTGGGTTCTGGCCATCATCTCTGGACTGAGAGAGCCCCTTTTCCTTCTAAAAGTCCCCGAACTGAGCATCAGACAAGATCAAGCCCAATCTCCAGTCTTCCCAGGTCTCAAGGGCAGGGCTCTTCACATCATTTCAAAATCGGCCGAGGGGTTGACCTCTCTGGTGCTCCAGTGGTTAAACTCTCTGTGCTTCCAACTGCGAAGGGTGTGGGTTCAACCTCCGGTCAGGGAGCTAAGATTCTGCAGGCTGGCAGGGTGCAGCACCCCCCGAAATAAAACAATGAAGTGAGGGGGTTCTTTCTCCAAAGACCAGTATGCCAAACGGACAAAACTGGACTCTGGGAGAGGTCTGCTGGGTGGCTCTCTGATCTCACCAGATTTGTAATTCTCATCATCCAAGTCCACCTGACACCCATCATAAAGTGCTATGACCTGGGCTTCCCTTGTGGCTCAGCTGGTAAAGAATCTGCCTGCAATGCAGGAGACCTGGGTTCGATCCCTGGGTTGGGAAGACCCCCTGGAGAAGGGAACAGCTACTCACTCCAGGATTCTGTCCTGGAGAATTCCCTGGACTGTATAGTCCATGGGGTCGCAAAGAATCGGACAAAACTGAGCGACTTTCACTCACTTACTCATGGTGTGATAGGGTTTGTCATAGATCAACATTGCGTCTTAGAAAGAAAAGGTCGTTACATTTTCTGGCAGCCATGTTAAAACATATTAAAAATGAACATGTGGATCTAACTTTAAAGTATGTTATTTAACTGACCATATAGTATTCAAGGGTTTCCCAGATGCCACTTTAACAAGTTCACATAAAAGTGTTAATGAAATGCTAGTATTTCAGAATAGGATTCTCTGAAATAATATCGGAAAAGAGCTCTTGTAAAACGCTATTTCTCCATCACTGGTAAAAATATGTTTATCATTGCATGTGTACATCTTAAGTAGCTCAGTCCTGTCTTGACTTTTTTTGACTCCAAGGACTGTAGCCCACCAGGCTCCTCTGTCCATGGGATTCTCCAGGCAAGAACACTGGAGTGGGTTGTCGTTGCCTCTTCCAGGGGATCTTCCCCACCCAGGGATCGAACACACGTCTCATGTCTCCTGAACTGGCAGACAGATTCCTTACCACGAGTGCCAGCTAGAGAGCCCAGTAAAGCCCTGGTCTGACCTCAGAAAGGAATCTGAAATCAAACAGAAAAGCAATGGAGAGACGGGGCCAGATTCAGAGATCCTTAAGAGACGTGACTGCTCTGCTTTATGTAACAGATATGACTTCATGACCCTGAGGGCGTCTGCAAGCAAAAAGTGCGATTTTTATGGTGTCAGAAAAATAAGCTTCACTTTCATGAGCTGTGATAATAAAATTGGCACTTAATCATATGGCCAAATAATGTCATTTGCAGCCACATGGAGCGACCTAGAGATGATCACACTAAGTAAAGTAACCCAGAAAAGGACAGATATCCTGTGATGTCTCTTACCTGTGGAACCTAACGTAAGGCACCAATGAAGTTATTTACAAAAGAGAAACAGACTCGCAGGCATAAAGAGCAGACCTGTCGTTGTCAAGCAGAAGGGGAGTGTGTGAGACGGGGGCTGGGTTAAGTTTGGGGTGAGGAGATGCAAACTGCTACATGTTACATGTAGGATGGATTAACAAGGTCCTACTCTATAGGGAACCATACTCAATATTCTGCCATGAAACATAATGGAAAAGTGTGTGTGTGTGTGTGTGTGTGTGTGCTGTGGTCTGCTTAGTAGCTAAGTCGTATCCAACTCTTTGCGACCCCGTGGACTGTAGCCTTGCAGGCTCCTCTGTCCCTGGGGTTCTCCAGGCAAGAATACTGGAGTCGGTTGCCATGCCCTCCTTCAGGGGATCTTCCTAACCCACGGATCGAACCTGCATCTTTACCATCTGAGCCACCAGGATTCTTTACCATCTGAGCCACCAGGAAGCCCAAGAATACTGCAGTGGGGAGCCTATCCCTTCTCCAGGGGAATGTCCCAACCTAGGAATCGAACCTGGGTCTTCTACATTGTAGGTGGATTGTTTACCGCCTGAGCTACCTGGGAAGCCCATATTTATATATATATTTAAATATATATATATATATGTATGGATTCATATATATGTATGGATGTGAATGAATATATGTACAGACGTGAGAGTACAGGACCATATGTACAGGACCATAAAGAAAGCTGAGCGCTGAAGAATTGATGCTTTTGAACTGTGGTGTTGGAGAAGACTCTTGAGAGTCCCTTGGACTGCAAGGAGAGCCAACCAGTCCATCCTAAAGGAAATCAGTCTTGGATGTTCATTGGAAGGACTGATGTGGAAGCTGAAGCTCCAATCCTTTGGCCTCCTCATGGGAAGTGTTGACTCATTGGAAAAGACCCTGATGCTGGGAAAGATTGAAGGCGGGAGGAGAAGGGGGCAACAGAGGATGAGATGGTTGGATGGCATCAGTGACTTGATGGACATGAGTTTGAGTCAACTCCGGGAGCTGGTGATGGACAGGGCGGCCTGGTGTGCTGTGGTTCATGAGGTCGCAAAGAGTCGGACACGACTGAGCCACTGAACTGAGCTGATATATTTATATATACACACATACAACTAAGTCATTTTGCTGTACAGAAAAGTCCTGCTATGACCTCAAAAATGTATGTGAAATCTAATACAAACGCAATGTAAGAGTCTCAACATACTGTTGACCAAAGATTCTTAACACATTATTAACACATCTTTTGTTACCCAAACGCTATTGACTGAACGCAGATCAATCCATTTTTGGAGAGTGAGACTATGAATATCACCGTGAGAAGGTGTTACAGTCTAAAACTGATTAAGGGATCATCCCACCATATGTAACTGTTGCTACATTCGCATTTTGCTCCATTTGAGTTTTGTACCGACCTTGTGCATGTTATAAACATAAAATTACCAAAAAATGAGGCACTGTGAAACTTTGAAGAAGAATTTTTTCGGTGAACTTTCTCACACTTTCTCCGCCCGTCTGAGCAACAAATACAGTGGTGTCTCAGAAGACGATAGCTCTTCAGAATATAGTTCTGACTCAGACGATGAAAATGTTAGCCCAACAAAGACAGAAACCATTGGTCAGGGATTCTGATATGGAAAGTGACCAAGAAACAGAGGTTGATGGAGAAGGCTTTACATGGGTGCCAGTTGTAACTACTGAATGTGATAACAAGTTTTACTGAAATAACAATTTTTGGCAAGCCAAAATAAAAAATTGCCTGCTACAGGCATTGGTTTCTGCAAAAATAGCCTAGTCAAGTGAGTTGACAGATATAAATGCTCTGTGAAAAGTAACAGATATGACTGGATTCCACTGAGGAAATATGCATGGAAATAATGTGATTTTACGACATCAGAAAAGTGAGCTTCATTTTCATCAAGTGTGGTAAACTGCTGCCAGAGAGGAGAGCAAAGTGAAAGTCGCTCAGCGGAGTCCGACTCTATGTGACCCCCCGGACAATACAGTCCATGGAATTCTCCAGGCCAGAATACTGGAGTGGGTAGCCTCTCCCTTCTCCAGGGCATCTTCCCAACCCAGGAATCGAACCAGGGTCTCCTGCATTGCAGGCGGATTCTTTACCAACTCAGCCACCAGGAGAGCCCCCAGACAGGAAGTGGTCTTTTATTTTTTGGAGATGGATACTAATGTGTATCAGGAATGAGATGCTATGACATATTTACTTGACTTGGTTATGATGAGGTTTCTGCAATATACCATACCACACATCCATATGTTTATAAATGAATACTCTGTTTATAGTCCAGAAGTGGTTCTCCCTCCAGTGGGCATTTCTGATTGTCTGTAGACATTTTTCTACAGGGCAGGGACCCCATTCTACCGCTTTCCAGTTGCCAGAGGCCGCCAAGCATGCTGACCCCTGTACAATGTCCAGGACAGCCCCACAGAACAGATTCATCAGCCTTTATCTTATCTAGCCATCCATCCACCTACCCATCAATCATCCATCCTCTCTCTCTACGGCAGTAGTTTGCAACCAGACATGATGTTACTTCCCTAGACAAACTGGGTGATGCCTACGGACATTTTTATTGTCGCAGCTGGGGGGGCCTATTGGCACCTGGAGGACAGAGACCAGGGATGCCGATCCATACCCCACACTGCACATGACACCCCACGTAGCCTCACATATGACAGCATAGACTTTAGCAGTCCCCTTATCTATCTATCTAGCGATCTATGTATGGATCTACATAGCTATGTATCTATCTCTATTATCTATTATCATTTACCTGTTATCTATCACCTGATAGCTCAGCTATAAAGAGTCAGCCTGAAACATACGCAGTGGTCATGTATGGATGTGAGAGTTGGACCATAAGGAAAGCTGAGTGCCAAAAATGGAGGCTTTTTTGAACTGTGGCATTGGAGGATACTCTTGAGAGTCCCTTGGACTGCAAGGAGATCCAACCAGTTCATCCTAAAGGAAATCAACCCTAAATATTCATTGGAAGGACTGATGCTGAAGCTGAAACTCCAATCCTTTGACCACCTGATGGGAATAACTGACTCAGTGGAAAAGACCCTGGTGCTGGGAAAGATTGAAGGTGGGAGGAGAAGGGGACAACAGAGGATGAGATGGTTGGATGGCATCTCTGACTCAATGGGCATGAGTTTGAGTGAACTTTGGGAGCTGGTGATGGACAGGGAGGCCTGGCGTGCTGCGGTTCATGAGGTCGCAGAGAGTCAGACACGACTGAGTGACTGAACTGATGCCCCTATGTATATATCTATCTATCTCTGTTATCTGTTATAATTCTATTATCATTTATCTGTTATCCATCACCTGGTGGCTCAGAGTAAAAGGTCTGCCTGCAATACAGGAGACCCAGGTTCGATCTCTGGGTCAGGAAGATCCCCTGGAGAAGGGAATGGCTATCCACTCCAGTACTCTTCCTGGAGAATTCCATGGACTGAGGAGCCTGGCAGGCTACAGTCTGTGGGGCTGCAGAAACTCGGACAGACTCAGTGACTAACACTTTTACTGTCATCTATGTATCTGTTTATCTATCTAATAATCAATCCGTATACACACATATGTATGCAGTAGCAATTATGGGGGAATGTCAACTTACTCTTGAAACTATATGATGCCTATTCAACGCAGTATTCTTTTAAGGTTTATCCAACATTTAAAATTTAAGCAATTAACAAGATAATACTTGGCTCCAGGGGGGGAAAAAACACTTATAAAGCAACTTAGGTAAGAAAAAAATAATAATAAAATAAAGCAACTTAGGTGACCACTGACAGACGAATGGATGAAGATGTGATGACATCCACACTCATAAAGAGCGGAATGTCGCTCAGCTGTAAAAAAAAAAATGAAATAATACCGTCTGCAGCCACCTGGATGGACCGAGAGATGGTCACACTTAGTGAAGTCAGAAAATGAAAGGCAAATATTGTAGGCTGTCCCTTAGCTGTGGAACCTACAATCCGACACAAATGAACTTAGGTACAAAACAGCAGCGGAGTCGCAGACACCGACAGCAGTCTTGTGCTTCCAAGGGTGGGCGCGGGGGTGTTGAGGAGGTGCGGAGTGGGAGTTTGCGATGAGCAGATTGCAAATTATGACACAGAGGATGCGTAAAACCTCAAGGTCCTAACAGTAGAACATAGGGAACTATAGCAAGGCCCTACAGGGAACTATATTCCACAGCCTGTGATTAAACCATCACGGAAAAGAATATGAAAAAACAATGTGTACATGTGTATAAGGGAGTCAGTTTGCGGTACAGCAGAAATTAACAGCATTCAAAACATCAACACTAAACCTTTAAAAAAGAAACGCTTATAAAGAAATACATGCCATGATGAGAGTGTAAACACAGACAGCAGGAATAAGTGTCCGCTGTCTCAGGAAAATCAGATTATTTGGCATAGCTGGCATGCCGAGCAAATAGGAAGCACCCCAGAAGCTCTGGGTCTGGGGCCAACCCCATTAAATAACCACAAAATAAAATAACCATCACCTTGGTGTTTACAAGCCAGAACACAGAACAAAGGTCCTGTAAGAATGGGGCAAACCCCATTAAATAACCACAAAATATAATAACCGCCACCTTGGTGTTTACAAGTCAGAACACAGAACAAAGATTCTGTAAGAACTCCGTACATATTTCAATCAAAGTGTGCCAGAAACAGGCCTGTAAGAATGCTACCAGACCTCACCTTGAAGAGACCTACAGGAAAAGAAATAACCAGTGTTGATTAGACTTTGGAAAAGCAATCTCTGTTTTTTTGTTCTTTTTTTTTTTAAACACAGCTGAGCCCAGGTGGAAGATATCCCAATCATTCCAGGAGACAGAAGAATACAGGAAACATTTTTCCTACAAAAATAAAAAAAAAATTACAAAAGATCTAAACATATTCAGAGCCATAACTTAAAAGCATAGATGAAAGCCTGTGTCTACTAGTACAGAAAAGAAATCGCAATTTAGAATGATTCTGTAAGTCATATTGCTGAGCGAACAATTGGATGCCCGTAAGAGCAGGCTCCTGAAGCAACTGAGAGAGGTGCCTCAAGTTCCCAAGATTAGGGACCTTCCCTGTGGTCCAGCGGTTAAGAATCTGCCTTCCTGTGCAGAGGGCATAGGTTCGATCCCTGGGTGGGCAACGAAGACCCCTCGCCAGGACTACGGAGCCTGTGCTTTGGGATCTAGGCGCCACAACCAGAGAGTAACCCGTGCACCCCAAGGAAGACACACCACAGTCAAATAAACAAATTAAACAAATAAAAATAAATGAAAACCTAAGTTACCAGGAGAGTGAAGCTGCAGATATTTCCAACATGTGACTCTAGACCAGTGATTGAACGTCCACACATTCTGTTTATTTGGGTTTTCTAGGACTCTGGGTAAACTCGTGATCTTAGCCAAAAGGCTGAGAAGCGATTCTGGGCAAACTCTGATTGACTGGCAATGTTTCCTGGCTTATACGCCGAATGTGCATAATTCATTTACTTACACCATTTGGGAGTAAAAAAAAATAGAACTGTGGCAATTTTTTATTAAAAAATGGACATAAACGAAAAAAATAATGATTTGAGGAAGGAGTCTACCCCAGTGGGTCAGCAGTAAAGAATCTGCCTGCAATGCAGGAGATCCAGATTCAATCCCTGGGTTGGGTAGATAACCCTGGAGAAGGGAATTGCAACCCACTCCAGAATTTTTGCCCGCAGAATCCCATGGACAGAGGAGCCTGGTGGGCTACCATCCATGGGGTCGCAGAGAGTCGGACTCTGAAGCGACTTAGCAAACACACAATGAGGAATCTCAAACACCTGCACATAGGTGTGCATCTGTCATACCAAGAAAAGTACACCATCACCATGCAAAAACAACAAAAAAATCACCTTCTACTCACTGTCTTTATTCTCAGAAGTAACCACAGTGATTCAACACTCTGGGTTAGCTCTGCCCATGTCTGGAAACATGTATGAACAGAAAGACATTATGTTTTTCTCTTATCACTTAATGTGTTAGAATTCATCCACTTTCTGTCTACAAACCACTTTTCCTTTGAAGTACTGAAGAGTATTTGACTATGTGAAAACTATGACAATTTGGTTGTCCATTTTCTCGTTGAAGGACATGGGGGTGCTTTTATTTAGGGGCCATTAAGAAGAAAAAGTTTATTGAATCCGTGAAGAGTGAACTTCTTTAAACTTCCTTATCTTGATCTAAAAAAAATTTGTATGGACTGTTTTTTTAAAAAGTTTTCAATGAGTTCTGTGCCAGCATTGCTATTGTTTTATGTTTCGGGGTTTTGGCCGCGAGGCACGTGGGATCACAGCTCCGTGATCAGAGAATGAACTGGAAGGTGGACACCTAACTACTGAACCAACAGGGAAGTCCTGAAACTTTCTAACTTTGAAATGGAGACACAGGACAAGCTGTGAAACGGATGCAGAGTCATCTGTATCTTACCCAGCTCATCAAAGGGTAATATCTCATTCCCACAGTACAGTATCAATACCAGGACCCTCAAATTGACACAAGAGTCTGTCAACTAGACTCCAGATCTTATTCACACGTCACCACTTTCTACATTATAAAGCTTTATGGGTGGGTGGACAGCAGCTGGCTCAGTGGTAAAGAATATGCCTGTCAACGCAGGAGACGTGAGTTCGATCCCTGAGCCGGGAAAGATCCCCTGGAGGAGGCCATGGCAACCCACTCCAGTCTTCTTGCCTGGAGAATCCCATGGACGGAGGAGCCTGGCAGGGCTACAGTCTGTGGGGTCCCACAGAGTCAGACATGCGTGAAGGGTCTGAGCACACACAGGCACATGTGTGTTTGTGTAGGAGATTCAACTTAGGGTTTTGTTTGCTATTTCAATGAGTAATATTTCGTTTATCATTTTTTTTTTTGTTATTTTCCATTAAACTTGGTTTTTTTTTTTTTTTTGCTAGCTAGGTGAAAAATGAGTGGATTTTACATATTTTTATATTTCCCTGAAAACATTTAAAGAAACATTTTCCTCCATGTCCCGGTTTGCTTACAAAGCAATAGATTTTAATCCATCTTAATTTCAATTTAATTCAGTTCAAAATACCTTTAAAAGTTCCCCAAGGACATTCTCTTTTGATCAAAATGAACGCAGAAATGTGTCAGCGCCTAAATATGTGGAGAGTTTCTACAAATGCAATGTTCATCAACTTCTCATTTAATCCCACTGTGATCTATAATTAGGATGAAATGCAAGAAAATATTTGATTCAAGATAACAAACAAATAAACCCAGCAGAAGCAAAGAGTGCTATTTAAAACTGGAAGGGAGATTAGGAGAGAAATATAGAGAACATATATTCCAATTTTTGAAAAATACCTGGCAAGCTTTCAGGTGATAGTCTTATCAAGACTATGAAAAATGAAAAAAAAAAAAAAAAAAGACTGAAAAACGTTGAGCTTGATAATAGTGTAAGTAAACTACAATGCAGCAGCATGTGGATGATCTCCAGAAAGTGATGAGAAGTGTGTGTCTGTTTTTTCTTTTTTATAGCTTATTATCAAGCTGCTGGGAAATCCTTAGGGTTGCAAAGAAAAGTTCTTTTCCCCGCCTTTTCCCTATTTCACATGACTATCCACAGCTTGCATCAATCCATAAACGACATGATCACTCCATAAAGTTTTAGCTTGCTTGGAGCAATATTTTACCTTCTTGAGAAAGCTGAAATGACCAGCCAAATTGCAATGAAAATCAACCCACAAAGGGTAGAAGCCTGCCTTTCATTTTTCAAAGGCAGGAGGGTAAAGTGCTCATTTCACCGCTCGTTAAATCTGGTTCTTAGACGCGTGACGGGAAGGAAGAAGGAGTTTCGTAGCATCTGGCCAGAACTGAGCATAGCCCGGGCACTGCATGCCATTCCAATTACACATTTTAAGATGAACACGGAGAAACCGTCTAATTCTAAGCTAGGATTCTTCCAGGAGTCTTGTACGCATGTGAGAGTTGGACCATAAAGAAGGCTGAGTGCCGAAGAACTAATGCTTTTGAACTGTGGTGTTGGAGAAGACTCTTGAGAGTCCCTTGGACTGCAAAGAGACCCAACCAGCCCATTCTGAAGGAAATCAACCCTGAATAGTCACTGTAAGGACCGATGCTGAAACTCCAATACTTTGGTCACCTGATTTGAAGGACGGGCTCATTGGATAGGACCCTGATGCTGGGAAAGATTGAAGGCGGGAGGAAAGGGGATGACAGAGGATGCGATGGTTGGATGGAATGACCATCTCGATGCACATGAGTTTGAGCAAGCTCTGGGGGTTGGTGATGGATAGGGAGAGCTGGCTTGCTGCAGTCCATGCAAAGAGTCAAACATCACTTCATGCCTGAACAACAACAACAAGGAATAATAACCCTTGCAAGGCCATCCAGAAGCCACCGAAGGTGTTAAAACAACCGGTCGCTGTGTTGACAGGGAAATGGAGAGAAGTTCCTTCTCAGGACAGACTGTGTGGTTTGTGAAAACTGTCCTTGAGGAGAGGAAACAGTCTGGGGACGCTGAATGCTAAACACAGTTTCTAAGGGAGATCCCCGGAGCACCCCTTTCCCTCTAGTTATGACGACAAGAAACGAGCCCGGAATACAGAGTGAAGCAAGCCAGAAAGACTGAAACAATTATCGTCTATGAACACAAGTGTACGGAATCTAGAAAAACAGTACAGATGAACGTATTTGCAGGGCAGGAGCAGAGATGAAGGCGTAGAGAACGGAAGTGTGGACCCAGTGGGAGAAGGAGAGGGTGGGATGAGTACATATATACACCGCCGGGTGTAAGATGTGGCCTTGAGCTGCTGTTTCCCTCTGCGGCTGGACGGTCCTCCTGTGACCGTGACGCAGCTCCTCTTTTGGCCTTTGGCATGAAAACCTTGTCCACGGAAGAGGCGAACCTACTATGACAACTTCAGCACCACGGGATCCGAGTCTGGGGAAGGTTTTTGCATCCTCGCCCCACGCCTGCTCGCTTTTGAAGGCAGCAACAGGGCTGTTGAAATTAAACCCGGGGTTGTAGGTAACAGGGGAATAGAGACAGGATCTGTCTGCAACAGCCCCTGAAAGGCAGCAAGATTATCCATTTTGGGTCCAGGGCGTTGTAAACATAAGCAATGTCTTAGAGTGACGGTACTGCGCTTATTGGCTCATTCGTGTCTGACTCTGCCTGACCCCATGGACCCGAGCCCGCCAGGCTCCTCTGTCCGTGGGATTCAGGCAAGAATACTGGAGTGGGTTGCCATGCCCTCCTCCAGGGGATCTTCCCAACCCAGGGGCCGAACCCAGGTCTCCTGCACTGTACGTGGATTCTTTACCGTCTGATCCACCAGGGGAGTCGCTCAGAGAGACTGGGATGCTCAAATAAATGAAGCTGTGCTGAGGAGCCAATTGTGATGTCAGGGTCAGTGAGCCCTTTTACGTCTTCCTGTATGCAATAATGTGTGTATCACTAAATCTATGAGGTTCGAGGTGCATCTGGCCGAACACCTCATTTACTTTGACGGCAGGCACTTATGGCTTTACCCTACATGTCCCATGGACCAGGAAACGGCAACCCACTCCAGCATTTTCACCTGGAAAATATCATGGACAGAGGAGCCTGCTGGGTTGCAAAGAGTTGGACATGACTCAGCAAATGAGGAGCAAATGTGTGCCAACATTCAAAACATTAGGACATTTTGTCAATTATGAAAAAATCGGGGTCCTTACTTATCATGAAATGGAAAAATGTTCCTGGGCGAAAACAGCAGGAAATCTGGGTTGGGACTCATGGCGTATGTACTATTCTGGCGTGAATCACTGTGATGCAGGCAGTGTTGGAAGTGTCAGTCACTCATGCATGTCTGACTGTGTGACCCCATGGACTGTCGCCCACCAGGCTCCTCTGTCCATGGGATTCTCCAGGCAAGAATCCTGGAGTGGGTTGCCATTTCCTTCTCCAGAGGATCTTCTAGTTCAGGGATCAAACCGCAGTCTCTTGCACTGTGGACAGATTCTTTACCATCGGAGCCACCAAGGCCCCTACTAAGATAAAATGTATATCTAAAATATAAGTATTACTATGGGCAAGTAAATGGCAACCCACTCCGGTATTCTTGCCTTGGAAATCCCATGGACAGAGGAACCTGGCGAGCTACAGTGCACAGACTTGCCAAGAGTCAGACACCACTGAGCAACTAAATCACTACCACCACGTGTATTACTGTGATACAACGAAGACCTAGAGAGGCTCAAGTAATCTTCTTTGTCTAAATTTGGATCAAGAATACCAGTGTAATTCCTGGCAAACATTGATTCTGTTTCTGTTCATGTGAAATAGCACGTTTGCTGCTCAGCTGCTCATTCGTGTCCAGCTCTTCGCCGCCCTTTGGACGGTAGCCCACCAGGCTCCTCTGTCCATGATATTTTCCAGGTGAAAATGCTGGAGTGGATTGCTGTTTCCTCCTTCATGGTACAGGTATAGAAAAGCTGTAAGTGTCCACAGTGAAAGTAAATGAGGTATCCGGCTGTCCAGTTTCACCTTGATAAATTTAACACATCAACTCCTTCCTATTTATATACAAGAAACCACTCATTATCATGGGCTTACTCAGTGGCTCAGTGATAAGGAATCTGCTTGCGATGCAGAAAACGCAGGAGGCAGGGGTTCCATCCCTGGGTTGGGAAGATCACCTGCAGAAGAAGGGAATGGTGACCCACTCCAGCATTTTCACCTGGAAAATATCATGGACAGAGGAGGCTGCAGTCCAAAGGGTCACAAAGAGTTGGTCAGGACTGAAGTGACCTAGCACGCACATACACACATATACACACATTCATTATCATGCTACTAGTAGTATTCCAATTTGTAGATAAGGAACTTGAATCTCACAGCTTAACATTTTCATCTAGCCAGTACGTGATATCTCAGTGCAGGAGTTCTTAGCCAGAATTCTGTGTTTTGATGAGAATTACATACTGAATTACATATTAAATGACATCGTTAATGATGCACTTTTAAAATCCATTGCGTTGACAACGAAATGATGCTTTCACACTGTGGTGTTGGAGAAGACTCTGAGAGTCCCTTGGACTGCAAGGAGAACCAACCAGTCCATCCTAAAGGAAATCAGTCCTGGGTGTTCATTGGAAGGACTGATGCTGAAGCTGAAGCTACAATCCTTTGGTGACCTGCTGTGAAGAGCTGACTCATTGGGAAAGACCCTGATGCTGGGAAAATTGAAGGCGGGAGGAGAAGGGGATGACAGAGGATGAGATGGTTGGATGGCGTCACGGACTCAAAGGACATGAGTTTGAGTAAAGTCGGGGAGTTGGTGATGGGCAGGGAGGCCTGGCGCGCTGCAGCCCATGGGGTCGCAAAGAGTAGGACACGATTGAGCAATGGAACTGAACTGACTGAATGCCAACTATGGATCTTGCTGCCATTAGAACTTCTCCATGGGAACTATACTTTTAATAAACTGGTACACTTAGACAACGTGATTTCAGAAGCTAATTCAGAGCTCCCCTGGTGGCTCAGGGGTAAAGAATCTTCCTGCAAACCCTGCAACTAGAGAGTAGCTCCCATGTAGCAGCAAAGGCCCAGTGCAACCAAACATAAGCAAGTCTGGACAAATCAGTCCCAACAATTAAAGAAAAGAAAGATGCAATCCTCCTTCTACTGTCTATAGAAGGCAATTCCACTGTCTTCCCAAGTTAAGACGCCAACAACTCAAAAACTTTAGCAACGGAAAAGACTAGAACGGAGTCCATGACTATTTGCCCTCCAGTCGACACTGCTGGCCATGAGCAGAGCCCAAGCCTCAGGTTCTACCTGGGCCATTTTTAGCCAACAAAGCAATTACTGGCCAACGTACCAGTTTTCTGACCAAGTTCAGAAATAACCAGTCATTTCCCCCTTTGTATTCAATTTATCTTCGGCGCCATTTTACTATGTAGGGTTCACCGCTAGCTCAGAGGGCATAGAATCTGCCAGCAGTGCTGGAGACCTCGATTTGATCCCTGAGGTCAGGGAGATCCCCTGGAGAAGGAAATGAGCACCCACTCCAGTATTCTTGCCTGGGAAGTCCCATGGACAGAGGAGACTGGTGGGCTACAGTCCACAGGGTCCCAAGAATCCGACACGACTGGGCCACTTTCACTTGAAGCCCTGTCATAGATCATAGGTGGGTAATGCAATCTTTACAAGGAGCTTAAAATCAACCTCTGGGAAAAACAAACAGAACAAACTGGAACATTGCACAATCATGATCTTTACTACCATGAGCTAAAGTCCACAGCCATCTAGTCCCAAGTGCCACACAAGGCAGGGTTTTTAAGGAAAGTGTTGTATATGAAGAATGCCAAAGGGGAGTGATATTCCAAAACACGAGTTGTCTTCCAAAAATCAGGTCAGCACTCCCAGATCACATTTCGTCTGAAAACTGTGTTTTTCTTTTCTCTCTCTCACTGGCTTTCTCTGCCTGCTTCCTTTCTTCTCTTGAAGACTCTCTTTCTTGATCGTTCCTAAACAGAGCGCTTAGTGACATTGTGTGTGATTCTTGGCCTCATTCTTTAGAGATTCTGCTCAAAACGCCTACCCATCAGTCACAAAGAGGGGGCTTGGCACTTCGTTGGTGCTTCAGTGGCTAAGATTGCACACTCCCAGTACAGGGGGCTGGGGTTTGCTCCCTTGTTGGGAAACGAGATCCTACACCCTGCAACTACAGATTCTACATGCTGCCGCGAAGACTCAGCTCAGCCAAATAAATATTAAAAAAAGAAAGAAAGAAAATGGTGGTGCTGGGCAAGCCAACTCTTTACTCCATGGATGTAATCCAAGCTGCGTGAGACAGAGTCAATACAGTCTGCCCGGAGGCATCTCTAACATAGCTATCCCTTCATCCTCCAACGTGTCAGCTTTGGGGTCTTCTTAAACCGATTAGGGATTCTGAGTCAGGAAGAGCCCCTGGAGGAGAAAATGGCAACCCACTCCAGTGTTCTTGCCTGGAGAATCCCATGGACAGAGGAGCCTGGCAGGATACAGTCCATGCAGTTGCAAAGAGTCAGACAGGAATGAAATGACTTAGGAAGCACGAACGCCAACCCTACTTCACAATTTATATTCTGCATTTAGTGGGCTTCTGCTGGACCCCCATGCAAGTTCGTTTAACATGCAAGTGTGTCCCCTTTCACGTTTTATTTGATGAAGCGAAGCCCACACACTGTCCACACCCTTCATATTTATCTACTGTCCCCTTTGGGACCCAGGACCCTCTTCAGAACACCAGGTTACATTTAGTCACCATTTCTCCTGAGGCTCCTCTTGGCCGTAACAATTTCTCAGAGCTTCCTTTGTTTTTGGTGATCTTGAGACTGAAGGAAGACCTGGCAAATATTTTGTAGAGTGTCTATTCCTACTGGGGTGTGTCTGAGGGTATTCTCATGATTAGATTGGGGTTATAGTTTTTCTTTTTTGTTTATTTGGAAGAAAGACTTCAAAGGTACCATGTTCTATCAAGGGAATATATGACCTACAGGTCTTAAACTGGGGTTATTGACAGACGATGTGGCTGAGGTCCTAGCTCTTAAGTTTCCTAGCTCTTAAGTTACTTTCTAACTGCTTCCCATGTTGTAACCACTGGAAGAGATTCGGTCCCCACAGCCTGTCAGGAAGGAGTTAGAAATTCTATACCATATCCTCGAGTGGTGAGTCATTACATTAGTGGAAATTCTTCTGTACCTCTGTGTTTGAGCTTCACATCTCATGAGAAGAGCTGACTCATTGGAAAAGACCCTGATGCTGGGAGGGATCGGGGGCAGGAGGAGAAGGGGACGATCGAGGATGAGCTGGCTGGATGGCATCACTGACTCGGTGGGCATGAGTTTGAGTAAACTCCGGGAGTTGGTGATGGACAGGGAGGCCTGGCAAGCTGCAAATCATGGGGCTGCAAAGAGTCAGACATGACTGAGCGACTGAACTGAACTGAACTGAACTGAATCATATGATGAGATGAGATGGTTGGATGGCATCACCGACTCGATGGGCATGACTTTGAGCAAGCTCCGGGAGTTGGTGATGGACAGGGAGGCCTGGTGTGCTGCAGTGCACGGGGTCGCTGAGTTGGACACGACTGAGCGGCTGAACAATAATCATTTATCTGTCTTAAACTCGGGTAATACCTACTGCAATATGTTCACTCAGAAAAATTATTTAGTACACGCCTGCATTCCTTATGCCATTCACATCGTCTGATCTCTGTGGAAGAGATGAGACATTTAAAACCAGAGTTCTAGAGACTTCCCTGGAAATTCCAGGGCTAGGACTTCGCCTTTCAGTAGATGGGGATTTGGGGTTGATCCCTGACTGGGGAAGCTAAGATCCCACAGGGCTGGAGGACGGGAAACCAGAACATAAGAAAGGAGCAACAATGTAACAGATTCAATAAAGACTTTACAAATGGTTCACGTCAATAGAAAAAAATTCTTCAAAAAACAACGTGTGTGTGTTCAGTCGCTCAGTCGTGTCAAACTCTGCAATTCCATGGACCATAGCCCACCAGGCTCCTCTGTTCATGGGATTCTCCAGGTAAGAATACTGGAGTGGCATTATCAGAGAAATGCAAATCAAAACCACAATGAGGTACCATTACACGCCAGTCAGGATGGCTGCTATCCAAAAGTCTACAAGCAATAAATGCTGGAGAGGGTGTGGAGAAAAGGGAACCCTCTTACACTGTTGGTGGGAATGCAAACTAGTACAGCTGCTATGGAGAAAGAACAGTGTGGGGATTCCTTAAAAAACTGGAAACAGAACTGCCACATGACCCAGCAATCCCACTTCTGGGCATACACACCGAGGAAACCAGATCTGAAAGAGACACATGCACCCCAATGTTCATCGCAGCACTGTTTATAATAGCCAGGACATGGAAGCAGCCTAGATGCCCATCAGCAGATGAATGGATAAGGAAGGTGTGGTACATAAACACCATGGAATATTACTCAGCCGTTAAAAAGAATTCATTTGAATCAGTTCTAATGAGATGGATGAAACTGGAGCCCATTATACAGAGTGAAGTAAGCCAGAAAGATAAAGACCAATACAGTATACTAAGGCATATATATGGAATTTAGAAAGATGGTAACAATGACCCTGTATGCGAGACAGGAAAAGAAACACAGATGTAAAGAACAGACTTTTGGACTCTGTGGGAGAAGGCGAGGGAGGGATAATGTGAGAGAATAACTTTGAAACATGTGTATTATCATATATGAAACAGATCGCCAGTCCAGGTTCGATGCATGAGGCAGGGTGCTCGGGGCTGGTGCACTGGGATGACCCAGAGGGATGGGATGGGGAGGGAGGTGGGTGGGGGGTTCAGGATGGGGAACACATGTACACCCCATGGCTGATTCATGTCAATGCATGGCAAAAACCACCACAATATTATAAAGTAACTAGCCTCCAAAGAAAATTAATTAAAAAAAAAAAGAACACTGGAGTGGGTTGCCATGCCCTCCTCCAGGGGATCTTCCCGATCCAGGGATCGAACATGTCTCCTGCATTGACATGCGGGTTCTTTACCACTAGCACCACCAGGGAAGCCCAGATAAACATTCTGAAGACATTGTAACAACGGCTCCAAGCATCCTGAAACCATTCAAGATTGGAGGGGAGGGGAGGTGTGATTCTTGGCTAGATGGTAAATATATGTGAGATCCATAGTTAATAGAGAGACCATCCCATCAGCGTCCCAAGCGATCTTGTCTTTTTTACAAAGTCTCACTTATCTTTCCACCCTCCTGGTGACGTTGCTTTCTGTAGGCACCATGTTTAGAATCACCAGATCTCACACACACACACACACACACACACACACACACACAAATCATCATAAAAATCAGTTAACTTTGAAACTGTACACAACGGGGGGCCTGATCTACAAAGTCAGAAATGTTACCTGTCAATAATCAAAATCCTACTAATAAACTGGAAAATCTAGACTGTGTGGCAATCTTGCACTTATTTTTGGCTAATCATATACACATCTTTGATTCAGGAAATCAACCCTGACTATTCACAGGAAGGACGGATGCTGAAGCTCCAATACTTTAGCCACCTGATGCAAAGAGTTGACTCTTTAGAAAAGACCTTGATGCTGGGAAAGGTTGAAGGCGGGAGGAGAAGGGGACGACAGAGGATGAGATGGTTGGATGGCATCACCGACTCGATGGACATGAGTTTGGACAAGCTCCAGGTGTTGGTGATGGACAGGGAGGCCTGACGTGCTGCAGTCCACGGTGTCATGAACAGTCAGACATGACTGAACGACTGAAATGATCCCCATCTTTTATTGCCATTAATAACATTACTGGACATCCCCTGGTGGGTCTGGTGATTTACAATTTGCCTGCCAGTGTGGGGGACACAGGTGCAGTCCCTGGTCTGGGAAGATCACACGTGCTGAGACGCAACCAAGCCCACGTACCACAACTGCTGAAGCTTCGCTCTACCTCCTGGGGGCCGCTACAAGGAAAGCCTCTGAAATGAGAAGCCTATACATCACAGCTAGACAATAGCCCCTGCTCGCCACAAGTAGAGAAAGTCCACACACAGTGATGAAGACCCACGGCAACCAAAAAAATTTTTTTTAATAAATTAATTTAAAAAATAACCTTGCTATGCAGAAAAGAATCAATGCTTTTCCAAACAAATGAGGAATCTGCTTTCAACTATGAAACACTGCTGCCTGAAAGAACAACGCTAATAATTAGACATTTCTGAAACAGTTTGGCAACAGTCATTTGTATAATCAATGACTCCCCTGGCTTTTGAAAAAAATTACTTTAAGCAATTCATTAAGCTAAAATGACAAGGAATTTTGCAAATATTTAGTTTGTATGTTGTATCTGCCAAACACTGGGTTAACACCTCAGAGACAAAAAAAAAAAAAAAAAAAAAAAGAAAAGAAAAAGCAAGAATCTATCCTCAGGGCCTTCCCTGAAGGCAGTGGCTAACACTCCATGCTCCCAACGCAGGCGGCTGGGGTTTGATCCGTGATCAAGGAACTAGATCCCACGTGCTGCAACTAAGATCCGGCAGAGTCAAATAAATAGATTAAAAATGAATATTAAATTAAAACAAAGTAACCTATCCTATTTTATTCTAAGACGGCTTCTGACGTCCTCCGAATTTTTGTCATCAATGAGAATTAATGCTCAAGTTTTGCCCAACAGAACTTACGAAGCCCATCCTCAAATTGAGTTTACCACATCATTTGGAGGGAGCTGAAATTCATGGGATGTTTAATTGCCTGTTTTCCAGAGAATACATTGCTCTTGGGGTAAGATCACTCTCAGTTAGGTGGGAAGGATAATAGAGTGGAGTGTAATCTCTGAAGGGCTTCCCCGGGGGCTCAGAGGGTAAAGAATCTGCTTGCAATGCAGGAGACTTGGGTTCGATCCCTGGGTCGGGAAGATCCCCTGGAGGAGGGCATGGCAACCCACTCCAGTGTTCTTGCCTGGAGAATCCCCATGGACAGAGGAGCCTGGAGGGCTACAGCCCGTGGGGTCACAAACGTTCCTGTCCCAATAACACCCCAGGTTAGAGGACAGGAAACAGTCACTTGCATGGGCTTAGGCTCCTGGAGGCATGGCCATAGTCCTACAGCCACTAGCTGTTCTAG
The DNA here is from genome assembly GCF_963930625.1 of Muntiacus reevesi. Taxonomy (NCBI): domain Eukaryota; kingdom Metazoa; phylum Chordata; class Mammalia; order Artiodactyla; family Cervidae; genus Muntiacus; species Muntiacus reevesi. The sequence continues at coordinate 2,137,933 of NC_089271.1, forward strand.
CATCGCACTCTTATGGGAAAGAAGGTCTCTGGCCAGTGGGCTCCCTTCCTGACTTGGCACGTGGGAATGTCTGTTTGAGTTAAGTGGCAATCAGAGAAAGGCAGACAGACATAGAATGAGAAGGGAGGGGTTAACATTTCACTCCCAGTTCCATTTGATTTTTTGGCCACCTGGAAAGAACCTCTGGCTATCTCGGGACATTCACATTAAGAATGTGACCGTAATGGTCCTGACGAATCTATCTGCAGGGCAGCAGTGGAGAGGCAGACGTGTGGGCACAGAGGAGGGAGGAGAGGGTGGGACATCTACACACGACTGTGTGTGAAACAGACAGCCAGTGCGAGGCTGCTCTGTAGAACGAGGTTCTCTGCTCAGGGCTCTGTGATGACCTAGAGGGGTGGATGGGGGTGGGAGGGAGGCTCAAGAGAGAGGAGATGTATGTATACATATTAAAAGCAGAGACATCACTTTGCCAACAAAGGTCTGTCTAGTCAAGGCTATGGCTTTTCCAATGGTCATGTATGGATGTGAGAGTTGGACCATAAAGAAAGCTGAGCGCCAAAGAATGGATGCTTTTGAACTGTGCTGTTGGAGAAGACTCTTGAGAGTCCCTTGGACTGCAAGGAGAGCCAACCAGTCCATCCTAAAGGAAATCAGTCCTGGGTGTTCATTGGAAGGACTGATGCCGAAGCTGAAGCTCCAATAGTTTGACCACCTCATGCGAAGAGCTGACTCATTGGAAAAGAGCCTGATGCTGGGAAAGATTGAGGGCAGGAGGAGAAGGGGACGAGAGAGGGTGAGATGGTTGGATGGCATCACCGACTCGATGGACATGAGTTTGAGCAAGCCCCGGGAGTTGGTGACGGACAGGGAGGCCTGGTGTGCTGTGGTCTGTGGCAGTCTCAAAGAGTCGGACAGGGCTGAGCGACTGAATTGAACTGAACGGATGACTGATTGACGATGCTGGACAGCAGAAACCAATGCCACAGTGGAAAGCAATTATCCTCCCATTAAAAACCAAAAAGTAATTTTTTAAATGTAAAGACAGTGGCATGGACTTCCCTGCTGGTCCACTGGCTAAGAATCTGCCTGCCAACGCAGGCGACAATCATTTTGATCCCTCGTCCAGGACGATTCCACGTGCCCCAGGACAACTAAGCCCGTGCCCCAGGACTGCTGAGTCTGTGCTCCAGACCTTTGGTCTTCGACAAGAGAAGCTACCACAACGAGACACCAGTGCATCACAATTGGAGTGTAGCCCCCGTTTGCTGGAACTAGAAAGATAAACAAAGAACTAGAAAGATAAACATTGCCCTGCACAGCAATGAAGACCCAACACAGCCGAAACTAATATAAATTACTTACAAAAGAAGCAGTGACACGTACATTAGCACCAAAGCTATGAAATACTGAAGGATGAATCTAGAAAAATAAGTGCGACAAGATGTGTATGCGAAAACTACAAAATTTGACACAAAACCAAAGAACTAAATACCTGGACAGATGTTCGTGGGTAGAATATCTCAGTACTGCCAAGACATCAGTTCTTTCCACCTTGATCTACAGATCTAAAGCAATCCAGGGCAAAATTTCAACCAGTCCTATCTTATGGACGTCAATTTTGTCATTGTTGTTCAGTCACTAAGTTGTGTACAACTCTTCGCAACCACATGAACTGTGGCACGCCAGGCTTCCCTGTCCAACACCATCTCCTGGAGCTTGCTCAAACTCATGTCCATTGAGTCGATGATGCCATCCAACCATCTCATCCTGTCGTCCCCTTCTCCTCCTGCCTTCAATCTTTCCCAGCATCAGCGTCTTTTCAAATGAGTAAGTTCTTCGCATCAGGTGGCCAAAGTATTGCAAGTCCAGCTTCAGCATCAGTCCTTCTAATGACTATTCAGGGTTGATTTCTTTTAGGTTGGACTGGTTGGATCTCCTTACAATCCAAGGTACTCTCAAGAGTCTTCTCAAGCACCATGGTTTGAAAGCATTGTTGATGATGCTAAAGTTTATATGACTGAGAAATAAAATTTATCCACATCTCCACAGACTTTCTCCCAGATAATTCCAAATCCAGAATCAGATTTGACCTTTTTCTTTCCTTCTTTTCCTTCCTTCCCCTGCTCCCTTTTCCCCTGTAAACAGGCAACATTTTCATTCTTTTTTGGGGGCAAAAAACCCTCTTCCCCTAAATATTTCCATGGATTTCTCTGATACTTAATTCCAGAGTCTGCCTCCCAGAACTCACATACTCACAGAGAACTCCTGTCTGTCTTGTAATTAACACTTAAGCATCTACAAATCTCTACCCCAGGGGTTGGCAAACTATTTCTATAAAGGATCAGGTATTAACAGTACACCTTTAAAGCTTCACAGGTAAGGCCGTCTCTGTCAATTTTTTGAAAGTTTTTTAGCACTTTTTGGAGGTCAAACTTACATACCATAAAATTCACCCATTCTCAGGTATGTTTCAGTGCTTTTTTAAAGTTAATATATATCACTGTCCAGACTTCACTATTTAAATCCAGTTTAGAACATTTACATCTCTTTAAAAAGTCCTGTCCTGCCCATATTCAGGCAATTGCCCTTCCAACTCAGGCAACCGCTACTCTCTAGGAGAAAAAAAAAATGTCTTTGCCTACATGTCAAATGAATGGAATCATACTGAATATAGGCTTTTTTTTTTTTTTTTTTTTTGCTTAGCATACTGTTTTTGTGGTTCATTCAGCTATAACATGTCCCTGCGACTTGCTCCTTTCTTTGTGGAATAGGATTCATTTAGATGGATATACCACAGTCCCTATATCTATTCATGCAGTGATGGACATTTGGGATTTTTTCCAGGTTTTAGCTGTCAGGAAGACTGCTTTGAACTTTGGTCAAAAAGTGTAAACGGGCAGTTAGGAGATGGATAATTTCCGGGGAACTGATTCCCAGTGCGGGGGTGAGAGAAACCAACACTGTATTGTATTACTTGAAAGCTACTAAAGGACTGCTGTTTTTCAACTGCCAGGCTTCCCCGTCCTTCACCATCTCCCGGGGCTATCTTTAAAAAAAAATAAATGGAGGTGGTGGAGGGCTTAGGTAATGTCATGATGCAAATCGTCTTGCAACATATGAATGTATCAAATCATTAAACTGTGCAACGTAATGTTACACAATGTGGCATGTCCGACATATCACAAAAGTTAACTCTCACGTTTCAATTCAGACAAACATCCACGGACAACGCATGCATCATTGAGTGTGGCTCTGTTCCCGTAAAACTTTATTCGCAAAAGCGAGATGGGGGCCATATTTGTCCAAAGGGCCGTAACTGTCTTGCCCCTAGCTGCTACCCACATACTTGAGTGCCTGGAAATAGGAAGCCTTACCACCATGCCATATGCATTTATCTGTTAATGCCTCTCTCTTCACATAACCTTGAACCCTGGTAGGGCAAGACAGTGTTTTGTTGGATATCTTTCTAACGCCTTGCTAGCTCCTAACACAACAGGCACAGAATAAATAGCTGTTAAATGCGTGCTTGAGTTTGCTCAGTTGTGTCCGACTCTCTGCGACCCCATGGACTGTAGCCCACCAGGCTCCTCTGTCCATGGGATCCTCCAGGCAAGAATACTTCAAGTGGATGGCCTTTCCCTTCTCCAGGGCATCTTTGCAACCCAGGGATCGAACCCAGGTCTCCCTCATTAGAGACAGATTCTTTACTGTCTGGGCCACCTGGGAAGCCCCAATAACTAAGTCCTACTCATTAATCATTAAATCCAAGAAATAGAACTATGCCTAATTATCAGAATTTGATTCAACAGTCATGACGGCAGTACTCTGAAGGTAAAATAGTCAACAACGCAGTATGATTCTTTTCGAGCTCTATTTTTTTCACAAGGATTTAGAGTCATTCAATATGATTCAATTGGTGAATTATGTCTCTCTCTCCAATTTAAAGGTTTTCTTCATTTTGTTCAGTGGCTAAGTCACGTCAGGCTCTTTGCAACCCAATGGATTGTGGCAGCCAAACTCTTAAATTTTCCACAGTTACTCTAAGGCATTCTAGAAAATCATTTGCATGTTGAGAACATCAGAAAAGAAATACTGTGAAAACTATCTTGATGTTTACAAGGAATCGGTAACTCAAATGCCACTGGGTTTAAATGACATTTTCCCAGGAACTTCTGAGATAATGAAGGCAATGAATTTAAGCATAAACTGTCATTATTAACATTCCCTTCACCTCTAATATGGTTAATTTAGGGACGTTCTATGGTGATGTATTCCCAAGCCAAAACAATTTCTTTTTAAGAATATATTCCAAATGCCAGATGCATATTTCTTTTTTGGAAATATGCTCCTGACAAAGCCATGGAATGCTTTTGCCATTCTGAATAGCTTTTGAAACCCCAGCTCAGACCTTAAAAGGGCTGACTCCTGGCTCAGATAAATGCAATAAAACTGAATTGAATTAACAAAATGATACCCAGAAGGGAAAATAAGGCTGCCTGAGAATAAGTGTATGTTACACAGTGGGTGATTCTTGGTCAAGAAGTGTAATTTATACTCTGTATCAGCTTGCTTTTATGGTGTTTTTTAAAGTTCAAGGTTACGGGCAGATCTCTACATAAGCAGCCCAAATTCTCCATCCTTTCTAATCCATGCTATCGTGCTAATAATTCATGGCAATATTCGGAATGAAGGTCTTTATTTTGAGGTATACATGGGTTGATGACATAATTTAGCAGTCATTCGGGGACACGTCTGTGGGTGGAAGGAATGAATAATAATTGTATGGGGCACTTACCATAATTTAGGATTTGCAAGAATGAAGGTTTACTGTTACATAAAACCAACCTGTCCTCAGTTTAGAAAGCTATGAATATGATAATAAACTGGTATTACATACAATAGCATGTGCATGCTCAGCTGTGACTGTCAACTCATGGACTGTGGCTCATCAACTTCCATGGGATTTTTCAGGCAAGAGTGCGGGAGTGGGTTGCCATTTCCTTCTCCAGGGGAATCTTCCCAACCCAGGGATCAAACCTGGGTTGTGTCAGTTGCATTGCAGGGGAATTCTTTACCCACTGAGGCCCTGGGGAAGCCCATGTAAAATAATGCCTCTGGCATAGAGCAGAGAAACTTAGGGAAAACAAGCGAAAACAAAAAGGGCATTTGGGGGAGGGTGGATACATATATACTTAGAGTTGAGTCCCTTCAGTGATCAGCTGAAACCATTGCAATGTTGCTAATCAGCTGTCGTTCAGTTGCTTGGTTGTGTCTGACTCTTTGCGACCCCATGGACTGTAGCCTGCCAGGCTCCTCTGCCCACGGGATCTCCAGGCTAGGATACTGCAGTGGGATGCCATTTACTCCTCCGGGGATTGAACCTGCATCTCCAGCATTGCTGGCATGTTCTTTACCACTGAGACAGCTAGGCTTCCCACTCATCGGCTATACCCCAATATAAAATAAAAAAGGGAACAAGAAAATAAGATACTCTTAAAGGGCTGTCTATCGACTGTACAGAGATAATGGAACAATGTTGTTTATACATTGAGCCAACAAACCAAAAACAGAATATCACTGATCAGCTTCAAAGTGCCAAGAGAATTGCCAATCCCACTCCTGGGCATATATCCGGAGAAAAATAGGACCTTGAAAGCATGAATGCACCCCCAGTGTTCACTGTAGCACTGTTTACAATGTCCAAGATATGGAAGCAACCTATACGTCCATCAACTGAGGAATAAATAGGTAAAGATGTGGTCCATGGATACAACGGAATATCACTCAGCCGTAAAAATGGCATGATGCCATCTGAAGCTACCCAGATGGATCCAGAGATGATGAAACCAAGTGACTTCAGACAGAAAGACTGATGTCATATGATACCACTTAAGTGTGGAATCTAATTAAATGATACACACGGACTTACTTACAAAACAGACGTAGAAAACAAACGTCTGGTTACCAGGGCCATAGGGGTGGGGAGGGGAGGGATAAATTGGGAGACTGGGGTTGGCATAGACATACTCTAAGCTGCCTCAGTGGTGCCGGACTCTTTGTGACCCCACGGACTGCAGCCCGCCAGGCCTCCCTGTCCATCACCAACTCCCAGAGTTTGCTCAAACTCACGCCCATCACGTCGGTGATGCCATCCAAGCATCTCATCCTCTGTCGTCCCCTTCTCCTCCTGCCCTCAATCTTCCCCAACATCAGGGTCTTTTCCAGTAACTTCAAATCTATACATTTCCTTCTTAATTTACGAGCATTATTTGGGACCAGTATATATGGGGCAACTAAGTTGATGTCGGAGATGGGGTTTGAAGCTAATATCCAACACAATGCAGGCAAAGAAGAACCTGGACCGTTGAGCTGACATTTTTCTTCCAGGCTGGCAGTTCTTGTCAGAGCTACTTAATTGGAACTGCTAACCTAATTACTATTGTTGCTGTTATTTGGTCAGTCGGTCATGTCCGACTCTTTGCGGCCCCATGGACTGTAGCCCACCAGGCTCCTCGGTGCATGGAATTTCCCAGGCAAGGATACTGGAGCAGGTTGCGACTGTACTATATACTATATAAGACAGATAACTAGTAAGGACCTATTGTAGAACGCAAGGAACTCTCCTTGATACTCTGTAATGACCTATATGGGAAACGAATCTGGAAAAGAGGGAATACCTGTATATAGATATATAAAACTGATTCACTTGGCTGTATAACTGAAACCAACACAATGTTGTAAATCAACTAAACTCCAATAAATTAAAAAATAAATAAATAAAGAAGAGACATGCCTTTCGGAAGGAGAAAACTTACAGCCTAAGAGCTACCAGGGGTGTGCTGCCTCGTACTACGAGGACCCCGCTTATTAGAATGACATGCAGAGGAAACATCGCGTGCAAAGGGTTTCAGGTGCGTTTGTGAGTCGAAGAGGGCTCCGCAGCAAGAATAACAGTGACGATCTTTAAGTGAACAGTGACGACTGCTCTTTGCGACCGACATAATCCACCCCCTGCCATCTGTTCCTCTCAAGTGGCTGGATTCATCACTTGCCGAAGAAAAGCCAAAGAGAAGCTATTTCTTCAACAAATCCTCGGTTCAAAAATTAAAAAAAAAAAAAATCACAAAGAGAACTGTTGATAAATTTTAAATGGTATGGGGCTTCCTTTGACGAGCGAGGAATTTTCTTTCTTTGGGGGGGGTCAGATGATTCCTTTGGCGAGGTACCGAGATTCAGCCCGTACGAGGTACAGAAATGTGCCCATATTTCTAAACAATGAGTCTCCTGTCAGAACGGGGAATGGAGTCCAGTTTCACAGGATTTCTAGTCTCCGCTAAGACGATTCTGGGAACTGCTCACGGGCAGTGACCTCAATCAATATGATCTCAACAGGTGGTCTGACCATCATTCGCCTGCATCTGAATAAGAGCAGTCCTCCAGAGGATGGTGATCAGAGAGAAGGAAGCGATAAAGAAACGAAACGCCCGAGTCATTCTAGAGGGGACAATTAATTGCCCAAGACAACGTCATCTCATAGTTGATCTAGACCTTACTCAGTCGGACTTGATGTTCCTATATAAGAGAAGATAAATTACCCACTACCCTTGGTTTTTTTTTTAATTGTCTCATACCTTTCCATTACTTAACGCTACCTGAGTCAATCTTCCTACCAAGTGGCAGGCTTCGTATTATTTCTACCACGTACCGGATTTTATGCTTCTGTGTATCCTATCACCACTTCGCAACGTCTTCCGTGATAGTGCAATGTGTTATCTCAATTTAAAAGGCAGTATGTGTGAAGCTCAGGTGACCCAATATCAAAAAACAACTCTGTCAAAAACTGGGGCTTCCCTCAGAGCTCAGCTGGGAGTAAAGAATCCGCCTGCAATGCAGGAGACCCTGGCTTGATTCCTGGGTCGGGAAGAGCCGCTGGAGAAGGGATAGGCTACCCACTCCAGTGTTCCTGGGCTTCCCTGGTGGTGGGCAAAAGACCTAAATAGACGTTTCTCCAAAGACATACGGATGGACAACAGGGACGTGAAAAGATGCTTCGCGTTACTAGTTATTAGAGAAACGCAAATTGAAATGACAATGAAGTATCGCTTCTCGCCAGGTCAGCAGGGCCATCATCAAAACATCTACAAGCAATACATGCTGGAGAGGGTGTGGAGAAAAGGGAGCCCTCCTGCGCTGCTGGTGGGAAAGGAAACTGAGGCAGCCACTCTGGAGAACAGCACGGAGGTTCCTTCAAAAACCGAGCTAGCATATGATTCCACGATCCGCTCCTGGACATATATCCAGACAATAATATACACCAAAACGATACAGGACCTCAGTGTTCACAGCAGCCTAGTCACAGTGGCCAGGACGTGGAAACAGCGTCTGAATGTCTACTGACCGATCAATGCACAAAGGTGTCGTACATGTACAACGTGGAGGATTACTCGGCCATAAACAAGAGTGAAATCAAGCCAGCTGCCATAGCATGGACTTCGAGACCGTCACACTGAGTGAGGTCAGTCAGGCAGAGACGGACAAGCATATCAGTTCAGTTCAGTCGCTCAGTCGTGTCCGACTCTCTGCGACCCCATGGACTGCAGCACGCCAGGCCTCCCTGTCCATCGCCAACTCCCCGAGTTCACTCAAACTCATGCCCATCGAGTCGGTGCTGCCATCCAGCCATCTCACCCTCTGTCGTCCCCATCTCCTCCTGCCCCCAATCCCTCCCAGCATCAGGGTCTTTTCCAATGAGTCAACTCTTGGCATGAGGTGGCCAAAGTACTGAAGTTTCAGCTTCAGCATCAGTCCTTCACCTATATGTGGAATCTAAAACATAATACTAAAGAATGAATCTAAATGCATGCGTGCACTTTTAAAGTGTCTGTTTGCAATATATATAACAGACAGTTGATAGATATGTAGACTATAGATACACACTTGTCTGTATTTTTCAATAGCTGATATAAATGTCTCCATAGCAAATTAGGCAAAGTATATGAAGAGGCTTTTTTAAACAGAGAAGACAGAATTTTTAATTAAGTGATGAGATCTTCCAAGTCATTATTAAATCAGAAAATTGCAAATTAAAATGAAAGTGAATTAGAATCCTTTGTTAAGGAGTAACACCTCACAGCCCTTATCTTGGCAAATCAGTGGGGTATCAGAAATCATCAGTGACATCCGACGACAGTGTGCTTCTTAGCAACTTTAAAAAACACTGTCCTTACTTATTATGTAGAAAATTAGCACAGCACCCCTAACCATCTACCTCAGTGTTTAGGATATTCCTTGAGACCACCTAGCACTTTGCTCTCAAGAGAATCTAGACAGGATGTACGTTGTACCACCGCATGAAAAAACAAACACAAATAAAACCAAAAAACCAAATATATAAGGAACATGGCAATCCCAGGTGACCGAGGTGGCAATGAATAAAAATAATAAATTTTTAAAAATCAGACTCTGATGAAAAACTGACTTGAACCATGTGGCTTGTCTTGGAAATATAAAAGAGAATTTTATTCTATGATTAACTGAAATAAGTGAGGGTGTCCCTGAGTGCAAGCTTATACTCCTTGCTACACACAGGCCGGTAAATCCAGAGCTTGTTGTAAGAATTTTTTTTTTTTTTTTTTTTAAATCGTCTCTTTGAATGTTTCCAAGAACTCTCCCTGTCTCTTGCCACACCGTTATTTTAAATTTGATCGTTATTTTAAATTTGAACAATCCAGCATTTTCAATTAATTGTGCTAAAGATGAATGCGTTCATAATAACAATTTACTAGATTCTCTCTTTTAAAAATCTGTAAAGAACATATCCTACTATCCATATACTTCTCTAACTTAATTATATACTCTAAGAAGTACTGATGAGATTTCATGTAGATAATAGGCAAATACACTTTACATTTTTAAAAAAATCCATTCAGTGTCACACTATGGGAATATATCACACAATATAACCTTGTACTCCTGGGTGTTTTTTATTTTCTTTTTGGGTTTATTCCCTATGTGTGTGTGTGAGCGCTCAGTCATATCTGACTCTCTGCGGATCCCATGGACTGTAGCCTGCTAGCCTCCTCTGTCCATGGGATTCTCCAGACAAGAATACTGGAGTGGGTTGCCATTTCCTTCTCCAGGGGATCTTCCCAACCCAGGGATGGAACCCAGGTCTCCTACATTGGCAGGCGGATTCTTTTATCGCTGAGTCACCAAGTCAGAAAGAGAAAGACAAATATGGCATATTAATGCATATATGCAGAGTCTGAAAATAGTGTAGGTGATTTTGTTTGCAAAGCAGAAATAGCTACACAGGCTTAGAAGACAAATGTGTGGACACACTTGGATGGCAAGGAGATCCAACCAGTCCATCCTAAAGGAAATCAGTCCTGAATATTCATTGGAAGGAATGATGCTGAAGCTGAAACTCCAATACTTTGGCCACCTGATGCAAAGAAGTGACTCCTTAGAAAAGACCCTGATGCTGGGAAATATTGAAGGTGGGAGGAGAAGGGGATGACAGAGGATGAGATGGTTGGGTGGCATCACCGGCTCTATGGACATGAGTCTGAGCAAGCTCTGGGAGTTGGTGATGGACAGGGAGGCCTGGCGTGCTGCAGTCCACAGGATCACAAAGAGTCGGACACAACTCAGCAACTGAATGGAGCTGATCATAATACTCGAATCTGGAACTCCCCTCGTGGTCCAAGGGCTGAGATTTTGAGCACCCAATACAGGGGGCCTGGGTTCCATCCCTGCTCAGGGAACTAGATCCCAGATGATGCAACTAAGAGTGTGCATGTCACAAGAGAATCAAATAAATAAATGCCAAAATAGCTGCATCTGAATTGTGTCTACAGTTATCACTGGACCCAAGTGAATTCCTTAGATTTTATACATGGCATCAAGGTTAAGTAAAGGGTATATAGCTCAAGAAAGCTGAGTGATTGCAAACTCCCATTACCCCATTTCCTGTCAAAAATCCACACAATCAAAAAAAAAAAAAAATTAAAAAGTCTCTATAGAAAACAGAGTGACCTCTGCTCCATGCAATTTCTCTGATCTCTTTATCTTTTCAAAGATCCGTGTTTTCTATCTTGGCACCAATATCGGGCTGATGATTTCAGTTAAACCATGGCTGAGGACTGGGAATTCAAGTCTATTTAAACATTTTATTTTCTGTACACGACAAACATCCTGATCCTGGCTGGTTAGCTGGTTTTCTCGCCAGCTTGAGTAGCACACACGTTACTAACATCGTGACCTATCCAAAAAAGCAAAACAAACAAAAGTTAACAACAACAAAACCCAGACTAGAACAGCAGAAAGTTTTAAATTGGGGGGCAGGGGGTGGGGAATCAAGGCAATTCAACTTCTCATTCCATCAAGGAAAGCGCAATCATTTTACCATGCAAAGTGGATCTAAACACGGAATACAAACCGTTTGTTTTCATGAAGAGTAATGAAGCTCTTTAAATTCAGATTTATGGAATCGTGTGCAGAATGTGTCCTTGCCTTCATCTCATGTGACAGCAATCACCATTCTTCATGGTAAAAAAGAAAAAAGCAAAACGGTTGTGATCTGTCTTAATTCACACAGAGATGGCGGGAAGGTGTTCTGTCTCTGGGTACTTAAAAAACCTGAACGACCACTTCCTGTTACTCACATTTTATGGAAATCAGCAGAGCATGGATAAGAGGAGAAAAGGAAAGAAGATGAAATTGCACCAGACTCTTTTGACCTTGGGATGCCCAGGGTCCTCAACATTCCAGCATTCATCCGTTATTATAAACACTTGCTGGCGTTCCATATTTTCATCCAAAAATAAAAAGTCAGTATTTTTCCCGTCCATGCTGAATGCATTACTGTATGTGTTTTTTTTTTTTCCTACGCCTTTAGAATTTTGCTCCTTTGCCTGACTGTAATTTTTATTTCTCACAAGACAAAGAATGAGTTGATTGCATACTCAGCTTTTTTTTTCCCTACACCTGAGACTCAGTCAAGGAATAAGTATATTAAGTATGCAATGAGGTAAGTAAAGTATCCAACAACGTCAAGAACCCTGGAACACCTTTGGGTACAATTTCTGCTCCTGAGGAACCCTGGAGAGGTTAGCAGTCTGCTGTCTGAGAACTTTATCCTCACCAGGATAAAGAGAACCTCAGAAGGTGAGTATGGTTTTCCCAGCAGTCATGTATGGATGTGAGAGATGGAGTCTAAAGGAAGCTGAGTGCTGAAGAATGGATGCTTTTGAACTGTGGTGCTGGAGAAGACTCTTGAGAGTCCCTTGGACTGCAAGGAGATCCAACCAGTCCATCCTGAAGGAAATCGACCCTGAATAGTCACTGGAAGGATTGATGTTGAAGCTGAAACTCCAATATTTGGGCACCTGATGTGAAGAACTGACTCAGTGGAAAAGACCCCGATGCTGGTAAAGATTGAGGGCAGGAGGAAAAGGGGACGACAGAAGGTGAGATGGTTGGATGGCATCACCAACTCGACGGACATGAGTTTGGGTAAACTCCGGGAGTTGGAGATGGACTGGGAGGCCTGGTGTGCTGCAGTCCATGGGGTCACAAAGAGTCAGACACGACTGAGCGACTGAACAACATCAGGTAGAATTTAAGGGATATTCACAAAAAGTGGCAACCCTAATAAACTGAACGTCATTAACAGAGTTTATCAAGCCTCCAAAATTCTACAGATATGATTGAAAGGATTATGTTCACTATAACAGGAGGTCTTACGCCTTAGTGAATTTAATGCTATAACATATGAGGAGAAATTGAAGATTCTAGGCTCTCGCGCAATGATGAGAGAATCTGAGAGGGGGTGAATTCACCTTTCTCCTACTTGCTTATCTATGTAGATTCTGACTTCGCTATATTCTACTCCTATTTATTAGAGGATGCTGTGGGTCTTAGCTCAGACGTGAGATATTTTAAGGCCATGCAAAACTGAGGGTTTCCCTGGTGACTCAGTGATAAAGAATCCGCCTGCCAATTCAGGAGACACGGGTTTGATCCCTGGGTCAGGAAGATCCCCTGGAGAAGGAAATAGCAACCCACTCCAGTGTTCTTGCCTGCAGAATCCCATGGACACAGGAGCCTGGAGGGCTACAGTCCATGGGGTCACAACAGAGTCAGACGCGACTGACCGGCTTTCATTTTTCATTGTAAGAACAACCCGGAGAGTCATAAATCAATGATAGAATTGCCCTTTCTCTGATGTAGCCAAATTCCTGAATGTGAAAATGTCAGTCGCTCAGTCGTGTCCGACTCTTTGCGACCCTATGGACTGCGGCAACGCCAGGCTCCTTTGTCCATAGAATTCTCCAGGCAAGAATACTGGAGTGGGTTGTCATTCCCTTCTCCAGGGAGCCAAGTTCTTAGGCATTTCTAATTCTCCTCTCTTTGTCAGATGGTTTTGTTCAAGCTCTTTCTTCTTGTCCTGGGAGATAACGCTATGCTACAAGTGGTACTATTCACTGTTATTTCGTGGCCACTAAAATTTCCTGTAGGATTAAAGGGAACACAATATCCATGGAGGATAACATTTTCAAGTGCAGTTTAGGAGACAACATTCTCTTCTGCTGCAACACTGGGGATATTTTCATCCAACGGATACTTTCTTTCAACAAATTGTGATTTTTTTTCTTTAAGCAAAGCTTCTTAAAATAAGGTCTTATATTTTACGGGAAAACAGACGCTTGATTGTGAAAACGTTCAACCTCTATGGAAGCTAAATTTTTTAAAGATACCTTTTTTTTCTTTTTGGCTGTGCCACATGGCACGTGGGAATCTTTAGTCCCCTAACAGATATGGAACCCGAGCCCTTGGGCAAACCCAAGTGTTAGCTGCTCAGTTATGCCCAACTCTCTGTGACCCCATGGACTTGTATGCAGCCCACCAGGCTCCTCTGTCCATGGCATTCTCCAGGCGGTAATACTGGAGTGGGTAGCCTTTCCCTTCTGCAGGGGATCTTCCCGACTCAGGGAGTGAACCCAGGTCTCCAGCACTGCAGGCAGATTCTTTACTGTCTGAGCCGCGATGAAAGCCTGAGCCCCTTGGAATCACTGCTGCTCCATCTGTGCATGATAGACGTGTCCTACAAAACTAGAAACCCGGAGTCTTAACCACTGGACCACCCGCAAAGTCCCTAGCATACTTCTAAGATGTTTTCTTTGTCTTGTGTTCTTGGCTACCGAAGACCACACTCGCTGTTCCCTGCTAAATTCCAGCAAACAAGTCTTTATCTTCTTATAAACCTGAACAGGTTTTGCTGGAGGCAGCTGCAAGAATTCAAGGAGAATCAAACACAACAAGATGACTACTTAAAAGGAGGACGCAATGAATTACCAGAGGACAGCAACCACTAGTTCCTTGAACTGAGCCTCATCACTGAATATTTCTCTCCTTTTAATTGACAGGAAGTTTCATGATCTGAAAACATTCTGTGTTTGGAAGGTGGGCTGTACTGTATTATCAATTAAAGGGACTGATGGAAAGCTGAGCCAGCCTATAACCCGCAGATGGCTCAAAAATTACCTTTTTTTCATATAAAACTGTTGTGTGCAAACTAAATTTAATTCGCCTGGATCAACACAGAATGGATTTTTGCCTTCTCAGGGGCACAGATGTTGTGATGACCCCTGCTGTCTTTTGAGTCAGAGCGTCAGCCATTTATCTCTCCATCACTTCCTTTCTCAGCACAGATTTCACAGGAAAAGAAAGCTAACGTTCCCTGAATTCAAAAATGAGCCTCTGAAAGCATCCATCACAATTTTGGTGGGGGCTGGGGTGAGGGATAACTTGAATGAGCTAAACTGTCAGTCATTCCCAACAACGCTCCGTGGGTCAGAGTATTTCTGTTGTCCTTTACTGGCTCAGGCGTGTCCGACTCTCTGCGACCCCATGGACTGTAGCCCGCCAGGCCCCTCTGTCCATGGGATTCTCCAGGCAAGAAGACTGGAGTGGGTTGCCATGCCCTCCTCCAGGGGATCTTCCCGACCCAGGGATCAAACCCTGGTCTCCTGCAATGGTAGGTGGGTTTTTGATGACCAAGGCACCAGGGAAGCCTAAAATATTATTAACACAAATTAAACACTGAACATTATAGTGAAAGAAAGTTTAAGATCACCCTCTAGTTTCAACTGAGCACTGAAGAATTGATGCTTTTGAACTAAGGTGCTGGAGAAGACTCTTGAGAGTCCCTTGGTCTGCAAGGAGACCCAACCAGTCCATCCTAAAAGAAATCAGTCCTGAATATTCATTGAACGACTGATGCTGAAGCTCCAATACTCTGGCCACCTGATACAAGGAGCTGACTCACTGGAAAAGACCCTGATGCTGGGAAAGATCGAAGGCGGGAGGAGAAGGGGACGACAGAGGATGAGATGGCTGGATGGCATCACCGAATCAGTGGACATGCGTGTGGGTAAACTCTGGGAGTTAGTGATGGACAGGGAGACCTGGCGTGATGCGGTCCATGGAGTCGCAAATAACTGGACACAACTTAGCTACTGAGCAGCAGCAATCTGGTAGAATTTAAGGGATATTCACAAGAAGTGGCAACCCGAATAACTCCGGGAGATGGTGCTGGACAGGGAGGCCTGGCGTGCTGCGGTCCATGGGGTCACGGAGCTGGACACGACTCAATGACTGAACTACACAACTTCTTTCAGTAATGGATTTCTGTCATCAGTGGGAGGAAGGCATGTATTCCCAACTTTCCAAGTTCCTTTATTCTGCTTGGTTATCTACCATGAACATTTCATACCTTCCAAAGATACTTCACAGGATGTTCCTGTCCCTCCCAAAGTAATAAAGTTGCCATGAAACATTCTTTTTAGATTTGGTTGAATGCTTTTCTTTTGTTTGTTTTTTGGTGATTCAGTTTCTCTGCAATAGCGCTGAGACTTTGTTCAGATTCAACCGTCAATTTTTCTTCCCACCCTGGGATGAGAAGCAAGACGTTAATACAAAAAATATATATATAAATAATGCCAAAGAGGCAGTCATGGTTTCCAGGGTCCCAAGCAACTACGGTGTCTAAAGTTATGAGAAGTCCAGAGAATGTCCTGACCAAGAGATATTGGGTTTATTAGGGGACGGTGTTATAGGTGATGGCCAGTGTTCCCTGTAAATGCAAGAAAGAGAGATGTTCCCAGCATCGCTTTTCTTTTAATATATTGTTTTTTATTGAAGGATCATTGATTTACAGAATTTTGCTGTTTTCTGCCAAACCTCAACATGAATAAGCCATAGGTATACATATATTCCCTCCCACGTATACATATACATATACATATACATATATTCCCTCCCCATCCCACCCCTCTAGGTTGATATAGAGACCCTGTTTGAGCTTCCTGAGCCAAACAATAAATTCCAGTTGGCTCTCTATGTGACATATGGTCATGTAAGTTTCCATGTTATTCTCTCCATACATCTCACCCTCTCCTCCCCTCTCTCCATGTCCATCAATCTATTCTCCAACCGAGCATAGCTTTAAAAAAAATTTTTTTTGAAGATTTTTTTTTTTTTTTTTGGTGGGGTGGAAGGTGAGAGGGAGACAGAAGTCAAAGACAGACACCGTTTGAGATCATTCATGTGCAGAAGCTAAAATATGACACAAATGAACTTATTGACAGAAAAGAAAGATTGAGATATAGACAACAGGCTTAATGGTCATCAGAGGATTAACGGGCAGGGCGGGGGCAAACGAGGAGCTTGGAATTCATAAATACAAAACCACTATATGTAACAGTCGCTTATATAATAATGTAATACTATATGATAATAATGTAATACACCATATATAATAATATATAATCAACAAGGAGTTACTCCGTAGCACAGGAAGGTCTACTCGGCATCTTGTAATAGCCTATAAAGGATGAGAATTTTAATAAAGAATATATTTGTGTATATACACATATGTGTGTATATTACAGAATCACTTTGCTGTCCACCTAAAACACAACGTTGTAAACCAACTATAACTTTTATAAAAAAGGTACACGCCCCTCAACATTCTCAGCAATACTGTTGACATTAGGCAAGGCATGGAAGGGAACATATGTATTAGTAAAGCTATGGCTCATTCATGTCGATGTCAAGAGGAAGGAGACATATATATGAGTATACTTATGTCTGACCTCTGCTGACATATGGACAAAACTAACGCAAGATTGTAAAGCAATTATCCTCCCACTTAAAATGCTTTAAAACTTTAAAGAATTTTTTTTTTTTGAGGTGGACCATTTTTTAAGTCTTTATGAAATCTTTTATAACACTGCTCCTGTTTTCTCTTTGGATTTATGGCTGGCAAGTCATGTCGGATCTTATCTCCCCGACCAGAGATTGAACCTGCAACGTCTGAATTGGAAACTGCAAGTCACTCAGCCATCACATCCAACTCGCTGCGACCCCATGAACTGTACAGCACATGATCCCCACCCAGGGATCAAACACAGGTCTCCCCACATTGCAGGCGTATTCTTCTTTACCAGCTGAGCTACAAGGGAAGCCCTCTGGATTGGAAGGTGAATCCGTAACCGCTGGACCACGATGGGAGATCCCCGAGCTTAGCTTTTAAAATCTGCTCTGCCTGTTACTCTGGATAATAACCATTGTCCTGCGTGGAGCACTACGCTAGGAGCACCGAAACTTCTACCATGGGATATGGAGGAAACCGCTTCCTGTTTGTCCGGCTGTCCTCCTCAACTTCCTGTCCAAGCTGACCACTCTGGTGAGAAAAAAAATCCTCAGGAGAGTCGCCTCTTTAAAGTGTGGTGGTTAAAAAAGTAAATAAATAAAGTGTGGTAGTTTGCTGACTCGTCAGGTGAAAGCTTAGGGCTGCTGAACTGGCAGCCGATGAAAAGCGTCAGCTGGTCTACAGGAAGCTCTTCTACAATTTGCCCGGGGACCTGGTGGGTCACAGTAGGGTTTGACCTTCCGTTTCTCCTCATGTTACAGGAGGGCTGGGATTAACAGGAGCCTGAAATTGGGAGGAGAAGCCAAGAGGTATCTTTCTACCCCTTCGAGGACATTGGCTCTGGTGGGTCTGGCTTCCTAGGATGCATCTATCATGTGACTCAGATAGACCAAGAGTGGCAACCAACCGTTTCCTTGAGCCCCTCCTTCCAGTCTGTCCTTGTCCTAGGAAAGGCAGCTAGTTCCTGTGGATGTTGGCCCACACCTTCATGATCTCAAATCAGTGCTTCCAGCTATGGAGCATCTCTCTGATCAATCCTTTTTTTTTTTTTTTTTTTTTAATCAAATGCCTCTACTGAAATCCCAGACGGCTCAGTGGGTAAAGAAGCAGCTTACCTCAGCAGGAGACTGAGGACACGTTGGTTTGACCCCTGGGTTGGGAAGATCCCCTCCAGAAGGGAATGGCAACCCATGCCAGTGTGCTTTCCTGGAGAATGTCATGGACAGAGGAGCCTGGCGGGCTAGAGTCCAGGGGGTCGCAAAGGCTTGGACACGACTTAGCGCTCAGGCACCTACTGGAATTCATAGTGGGGTTTTGCTAATCCTGAATGGAACTGGGACTTTTACTGATGCCTCAAAAGGTAAGTTACCAATAGAAGTGGTGCAAGTGCTTCAAGAACTATTATACTTGCTGGTAAGTATGTCAGTAAGATTTTATATATGCACACACATATAGCCTATATAAATTGCATATATATATATATATATATATATATATATATATGTCTGAAGTGAAGTCACTCAGTCATATCCGACTCTTTGTCACCCCACAGACTGTAGCCCACCAGGCTCCTCAGTCCATGGAATTTTCCAGGAAGAGTACTGGAGTGCGTCGTCATTTCCTTCTGCAGGGGATATTCCCAACCCAGGGATAGAACCTGGGTCTCCTGCACTGCAGGCAGACGCCTTACCATCTGAGCTACCAGGGACCACATATATGCAAATTGCAAATCATACATATATTTTTTAATCTCCAAAATTTATTAAAAAAAACTTCAACTCAATATCAAACAAACAACCCAATCAAAAAATGGTCAGAAGACCTAAGCAGACATCTCTCCAAATTTCTTTGTTAAAGACTATTCACGGACATGTTTTCCAAGGAATACAGATAGCGAACATGTATCCTCAATAATTATTACACAAGCATGTCAGTAGGAATTTATACACACACACACACACACATATATATGCAATTTATACAGGCTGTATCTGTCTACATATATGTAAACTGCAACTCAAAAATTTCTTTTTAAAAAACTTTTCATGGACAACTTTTCTTCCTAAAGAAGACATACAGGTAGCTAACATATACACGAAAGGACACCCAGCATCACTAGCCATCAGGGAAATACAAATCAGAGCCACACCCGTCAGAATGGCCATCATCAAAAAGACCGCAAGTAACTGTCAGCAAGTATGTGGAGTAAGGGAACCCTGGTACACTATGGAGGTTCCTCAAAAACCTAAAAATGGAGCTACCACATGATCCAGTAATTCGACTCCTGGGTAGTTATGCAAAGAAAGACAAAAACTAACTAAAAAAGATGCATGCATCCCAATGTTCACAGCATCACCATTCACGGTAGCTAAGACTTGGAAGTAACCCAAATGTCCACTGACAGATGATGGATAAAGGAGATGTGGTGCATATACACAATGGAATATTGCTCAGCCATCAAAAAGAAAGAATACCACTGGCAGCAGCATGATAGACCTAGAGATTACCAGACTACGTAAAGTAAGCCAGACGGAAAGATAATAACACCACATGCTGTCACTTACATGGAATCTAAAACAGGACACAAAAAGGAACTTACTTACAAAGCAGAGACTCGGAGACACAGAAAATAAACTTGTTGTAACCAAGAGAGAAAAGAAGGGGCAGGGGGGATGAACTGGTTGGAGCTTGGGATGGACATCCACTCACTAGTATATATAAGATAGATAACCAACAAGGACCTACTGTATAGTATAGGGAACTATACTCAATATAATGACCCATACAGGAAGACCAGGAAAATAATAGATACATGTATATGTGTAACTGACTTGGCTATACACCTGAAACAGATACAACATTGTAAATCAACTATACTTCAAATTAAAAAAAGGTACATGTGACCCCATGTTCATAGCAGCATTGTTTATAATGGCCAAGACATGGAAACAACGTACGTGTCTATCAACAGAAGGTGTGGTACATATCACAATGGAATACTACTCTGCCAAAAAGAATGAAATAACACCACTTGCAGCAACATAGATAGCCCTAGAGATTATCAAGACCTAGAGATTATCATACAAAGTGAGGTAAGTCAGAGAAAGACAAACGTCATATGATATCATTTACATGTGAAATCTTATTTCAAATGTGATACAGGAAAACTTATTTATAAAACAGCAATAGACTCTCAGACTTAGGAAACAATATCACTGTTACCCAAGGGAAAAGGAAGGATGGGGAATAAATTGGGAGCTTGGGATTAACATATACACACTACTATAAATAAAGCAGGTCATCAACAAGCATCTGTAACAGAGCACGAGCAACTATAACATACTGTAGTAACATATGGGAAGAGAATCTGAAAAAGAATAGATACATCACTTGGCTGTACACGTGAAACTAATACAGCATCGTAAACCAGCTATACTTCAAATATTTTTAAAAAAACGATACATGCACTTCAATATTCAGAGCAGCACGATTGACAAATAGACAAGCCATGGAAATGATGCACTCGTCTTATCAAGAGGGGAATGAACAAAGATGTGATACATGTGTAGAATGGAATACTATTCAACTGTGAAAAAGAAAAAATTTTTGCCATTTTCAGCAGCCTGCATACACTTGGGGGCCATCATGCTTAGTGAAGTAAGTCAAAGACAAAGACAAATAGTGTATGATATCACTTAAGTGGGGAACCTAAAAAATTCAACAAGCTAGTGAATTTAACAATAAACAAGCAGACTCACAGATGTAGAGAAGAAATCAGTGGTTCCCAGTGTGGAGGGGGAAGGAGCAGGCAGTAGATGGATGGGGTTTAGGAGATACAAACTACTCTGTATAAAATAAATAAGCTACAAGGCTATATAATATGGCACAGGGATGGAGCCAATATTTTACATTAAATATAAATTACTATATTACATATAGTAACAGATACTTACTATATGGTAGTATATACATTACTATATATAGTATACATTATTATGTATACATATATATACAGACATACATACATATACATACTATATAGTATATACATTACTATATATAGTATACATTACTATGTATACTATATATACTATATATAGTATACATTACTATGTATACTATATATACATGCATACATATTCATATGTGTGTATATATACATATATACACATACATATTCATATACTTACTACATAGTAGTATATACATTACTATATATAGTATACATTACTATATATACACATATATATACATACGTATACATATATGTTTGTATATACATACATACACATACATATACATATATACTATAGTATACATTACTATAAATACAAATTTATATTAACTATAAATATATTAAAACTGTGAATCACTATGCTGTCCATGTGAAACATATTGATAATGCTGTAAATCAATTTATAGTATTTTTTTATAAAAGAAGTAAAGTAAGAACGTTAAGGGTCAGATTACAAAGCTGAGAATTCACAGTATGGATACTGTTCACAGATTTCAAGTTTGGATGGACTTACATCCAGATGAGCAGGCAAAGAGAAAATGAGCAGGAAACAGATTAAATACAAAATGAACATTTGAAAATAATCGTAATGAGTACTATGCAATAGATACACAAGATTCAATACTGGTAAACTTGTCAAGAGTAATATATAAAGCCAATGAAGCTGAGCTCAATCAGCATGAATAAATCAATATTATTTATGCATATCCCAGTTTGGTGGATAACAAAACTAAAAGGAACAAAGTGGAACATTTTCACTGAATTTTAAGACTTACTTTGGGGACTTCTCTGGTGGTGCAGTGGCTAAGAATCCACCCAGCCAATGCAGAGGACACAGGTTTGATCCCCGGTCCAGGAAGATTCCCCATGCCCCGGAACAAGGAAGGCCACGTCACACAGCTCCTGGTGTCCACGCTTTGCAAGAAAAGTCAGTGCAATGAGAAGGCTGCCCTCCGCAATGACAGAGTTGTCTGTGTGCTTGTAGCCTGTTCTCTACAACTCCCCGCTGCCCGCAACCGGAGAAAGACCACATGCAGAAATAAAGACCCGACTCAGCCAAAAACGAATTTGTACAGAGACTTAGAGTAACTGAAGTGTTTACACAGAGAGCTCAGAGATGGAGCTACCCCATCCATGGGCTCATTTCTTTTCCACAACGACACAGACCAAGGTTCACAGAGAAACATCCTTTATGAAAATAAAAATATATAAAACATTTTATAAATATATAAAAGCACTTAATGTATATTTTGTATCTTCACCAAGAAGTAGGCACTAACATGAATGAATGAATGAGGCTATCACCCATTCCATTTCATCGATGGAAATATCCTGTTGCAGGACCAGGGATGGGCAAAACGTTGAAGGATGCATGCTCTCTCTGATGGAGACCTGTTGCCTGAGAAAGGAACTCGAACACCCAGCCCAGGAGTCTGCTGGGGACCCAGGCGCAAGCCCAGGGCCCCCGGGGTAGGGGAGGGCTACTTTGAGCAGACTGGCGGGGGCGGGTTAACGCAGAAGGCAGGCTGAATTTGGTGCTGATGCTGAACTTGGCATCCTGACAGTGACCAGATTCAGTGTTCAACACACTTCCTGTGGGGACCTGCCTGGTGGCTCAGGGGTAGAGAATCTGCCTGCAATGCCGGAGACCTGGGCTCGATCCCTGAGCTGGGAAGATCCCCTGGAGAAGGGAAAGGCTACCCACTCCAGTGTTCTTGCCTGGAGAATCCCGTGGAGAGAGGAGCCTGGCGGGCAACAGTTCGTGGGGGTTGCAAAGAGTCAGACATGACTTAGGGACTAGATAACAATACTTTTCGTGGCAAAGCAAGAGCTGCTCAAAGCTGAAATCAAAATCTGCTTTCTATTTGTCATGTAGAAGAAGACGGACCCTCACTTTCCATTACTTTTTGTGGGAGAGTTTTAGGTTCACAGCCACACTGAGAGGAAAGTATAAAGAATTTCCACATAATCCCATCTGCCCCCACACAAGCAGTCTCTCCCCATTGTCAACATCCCCCCCTCAGATGAAACATGCATTACAGTGGATGAGCCTACATTAACACGCTATCGTCACTTAGACTCTGCAGTGTACATTAGGCTTTGCTCTTAATGTTGTCCATGCTATGGGTTTGGACAAATTTATAACAGCATGTATTTGCCCCTGCAGTATTGGGCAGACCTTGTCGTGAGAAGCCATGAAGAGCCGTTATAGAGGAGATGTGAGTGGGAAGGATAAAATATCCTGCTAGAGGTATCAGGGCTTCCCGCATGGCTCAGCTGGTGAAGAATCCGCCTGCAGTGCAGGAGACCTGGGCTTGATTCCTGGGTGGGGAAGATCCCCTGGAGAAGGGACAGGCTACCCACTCCAGCATTCTTGGGCTTCCCTTGTGGCTCAGCTGGTAAAGAATCCACCTGCAGTGTGGGAGACCTGGCTTCAATCCCTGGGTCAGAAAGATCCGCTGGAGAAGGGACAGGCTACCCACTCCAGTATTCTGGTTTGGAGAATTCCATGGAGTACAGTCAACGGGGTCGCAAAGAGTCGGACACGACTGAGCGACTTTCACTAAAATCACCAACAAGTCTTAACCTGAAGTATCAGGAGAGATACAGAGGAGCAGAGACAGAGGCAGAAAGTGAGAGCCAGACAGAGAAACAGAAGACAGAAGAGAAAGGAAAAATGAGAGCTCTGTGACAGAAGAAAAACAAATATCATATATTAACACAAGGTGACGACAGAGGATGAGATGGCTGGATGGCATCGCCGACTCCATGGACGTGAGTTGGAGTAAACTCCGGGAGTTGGTGATGGACAGGGAGGCCTGGTGTTCTGCGGTCCATGGGGTCGCAAAGAGTCAGACATGACTGAGTGACTGAACTGAGCTCATATGTATTTGGAATCCAGAAAGACGTTATTGATGAACCTGTTTTCGGGGCAGCAGTGGAGATGCAGACGTACAGAACAGGCTTGCGGACACAGCAGGAGAAGCAGAGGGTGGGATGCGTGGAGACAGTACCGTAGAAACATACACACCAACATCTGTAAAATAGACAGCCAGGCAGATTTGCTGTGTGGCAGAAGAATCTCAGCCCTGGGCTCTGTGACAGCCTAGAGGGGTGGGCTGGGGTGGGAGGTGGGAGGGAGGGTCCGGAGGGAGGGGAACATGTGTATACCTAGGGCTGACTCATGCCCATCTGTGGCAGACACCAACACATTAATGTCAAGCCATTATCCTCCAAGTACAACATAAGTGAATTAGTAAAAAAGATGGTGAAACAAGGCAGGCAGGTGAAAGAGGTCGCTACAAAAAAAAAACTTTTATAGTTGCTCCAATATTTTGAAAAGTTAAAATAATTTTCATTGCATTTACTCAAATACATACCTCTCTAATTTCATCATTTCTGTTTATAATGCTACCACCCCCATGCTCTAGAGAAGGAAACTGCAGCCCACTCCAGGATTCTCGCCTGGAAAATTCCACCGACAGAGGAGCCTGGTGGGCTACAACTCATGTTGGTCAAAGCTTTCAAAAGTATGTAACGCTCTTGTCTTTTCTATTTCTGCATCTTTCCTAACATCAATTGACTAATCAACTGCTATGTAGTATTTCTTACCCAAATGTAACACATGCTTTCTTACCTCCTCTTATTAATATTCTTATGATCTCGCCTAGTTTTTTCCTAATAGTAAATGTGCATTTAGACTCCTGTTTTATAATCACTGCTGCTCCTTGAGATTAAAATACAGAGAGGACTGCCCTGCATTTGCCCAAAGTGCCAAGACAATCTCATCTATTCAAGAATTTCTCCACCCAGAGCAAGAGGTTCAGACTTAAACTAGCTTGTGGCCTTTGCATGGCCCAGCTCCAAAATGCTAACTCGAAGCAATTTCTTCCTCTCCAGTATCTTTTATTTTTATTTATTTATTTTTTTCAGTATCTTTTAAACATCCAACCAGAGGGAAAAATAATTAGGAGAGAAAAAAAAATTAAAAAGGGAGAGGGTAAAAAAAGAAAGATTTATAAGAAGCTTTGACTTAATGACCACATCCTCTTGTGTTCTAAGAATCTCACTGGCTGAAAAATATGAAAACAGATCATGGGGACTAAAAACCAAGATAACACAGCACACAGCTATGCACCATGAAATACATCACCCTGGCATAAAAGGGCAGTTCAGATAACCGTAAAAGGAATTTCCCCATGGATTTTCAGTAAAAAAGGTCAAAACTGGGTTCTCTGTCTTTTGTATTTTTATGTTTCTTTCTGGAGTAAACATGCCTTTTTTTTTTTTTTTAAACTTATTCCCTGGATTGGGGAGATCCCCTGGAGGAGGAAATGGCA
The DNA here is from genome assembly GCF_963930625.1 of Muntiacus reevesi. Lineage (NCBI taxonomy): Eukaryota > Metazoa > Chordata > Mammalia > Artiodactyla > Cervidae > Muntiacus > Muntiacus reevesi. The sequence goes on from NC_089271.1 coordinate 2,163,509, forward strand.
ACCCACTCCAGGATTCTTGCCTGGAGAATCCCATGGACAGAGGAACCTGGCAGGATACAGTCCACGGGGTCGCAGAGAGTCAGACATGACTGAGCAGATAGATACATAGCCATGTATAGATAAATAGAGTAAGTACAATAGCATATATATATTTAAATACAAAACCAATCATAGATTCTAAGATGAAATAAAGGAAAAAACGGGGCTTCCATGTCTTTTTCACTTCACACCTTAATGCATTTAAACACTTGCTTCTCCATAATGGGTTACTGAATCTCAAAAAATCTATCCCAAGGCTCAACGACTGAGCCTCGGGTCAGAGCTACCCTTCCTCCACCAGCGTTTGTTCATTTTCCATTTTCAGTCTAGGAGTTCTTGTTTCAGCTTTTATTAACTTGGAGACGGCTGCCGCAAATGAAATGTAATTTGACCACAAGTTAGTATGAAACGAGCTGATCCTTTCAACACCAGCTGCGAATCCAAGGAGTTGATGAACTCCTGCTAATTCTTACAGCTGCCTTTTCAGGACCGTCAGAAGCAGGATTTTATTTTAAATCCAATTCCCCCACCATCAGAGAGGTAAACTTGGGTAGAAACCAACTCAGGCTGTAAAACAAATTAAAAAAAAAAGAAATAACATCTCAGTGCTCCGGTCAGAGGGGAGAAAAAGAGATGAGAGAGAAGAGAAATAGCAAGCGGCAACCTCCAGGAGATAGAAAGAGGGGTGTGTGTGCCCGGCATGTCCGACTCTTTGCGGCCCCGTGGACTGTGGCCCGCCAGGCTCCTCTGTCCGTGGGGTTCCCCAGGCAAGAACACTGGAGTGGGTTACCACGCCCTCCTCCAGGGGATCTTCCCGACCCAGGGCTTGAACCTGTGTCTCCAGCATCTCCTGCATTGGCAGGCAGGTTCTCTACCAGCTGCGCCATCTACTTGTATTTATAAAGAGGGGTCTGGTGGCCCACTCCCAACCTGTGTGCGGAATTGGGGGTGGGGGGTGGGGTCGTCACCGCCAACCAGTTCATCTCGATTCTGAGACTTCCTATCCGAAACACCAGCACTCCCCAAGGGTTAAGGCTCAGCCCTTCCCGCGTCCCCCTGGCCCCCACCCCCATTCAGACGCCAACCCAACGCTCAAGCTGTTACCTGGGCTTTCAAGCGCCTGCCTAAAGGTGACATCCCCCCAAGCCCACCCCAGCGGAGCTCAGAGGGCTCACTGAAACATTACCCCCGGTAGCAGACCCATCTGCGACCCAAGGAAGCAGAAAACTCACCAGGTTAGGAGAAAGGATGCTCAGGGAAGCTCTAAGAGCATCTATGGGCCTGTCCAGACCGCCCTGGGCTCTCAGTCCCGAAAGCTCCCCCCTTCCCCGGTCTTTCCGGCTTTAAGGAGGCTTTTCGGCACTGGTGTGATCAATGGAGTCATTAACCAATGGGGTTCGATGTGGCCTCTCCCCTCCCCGGAGGCCCAGGGGGTGGGGTTGCAAGCCCCAAGTCTCCGGCCACCTGGGTGGTTGCCCCGGCAACCAGCCCCCATCCCCTCAGGTGATGTTGGGTGACTCCTGAAGGGGCCTCATTAACATAACAAAAGACACCTGCAGAGTCAAGCCCCGGAAATTCTAAGAGACTTGGTTAGGAAGCGGAAGCTAGGGTGAAGACCAAACGTGTACTCCTTGCTCTAAATCACAGTATTTTCGCTCTGGACTCTCCTCTTGCAAACCTCCTAAGGTCGCATTCAGGCAAAAGGTGTTTATTAAAACAAAAAACAAAAAGTCTGGGGCTTCCCTGGTGGCTCAGTGGTCAAGAATCTGCCCGTGAACCCGCCCTTACGGCAGAAAGCGAAGAGGAACTAAAGAGCCTCTTGATGAAGATAAAAGAGGAGAGTGAAAAAAGTCGGTCTAAAACTCAACATTCAAAAACCAAAGATCACGGCATCAGGTCCCATCCCTTCATGGCAAGTAGATGGAGAAACAATGGAAACAGTGACAGACTTTATTTTCTTGGGCTCCAAAATCACTGCAGATGGTGACCGCAGCCATGAAATTAAAAGTTTGCTCCTTGGGAGAAAAGCTATGACCAACCTAGACAGCATATGAAAAAGCAGAGACATTACTTTGCCGACACTCTGACTAGTCTGTCTAGTCAAAGCTACGGTTTTTCCAGTAGTCATATATGGATGTGAGAGTTGGACCATAAAGAAAGCTGAGTGCCAAAGAATTGATGCTTTTGAACTGTAAAAGGATTCCCAGTAAAAGCCTCCTTAGCTTTCCTATATCCAGTCTCTGCATTCAATGTGTGAACATCATTTAACCGTGTTTGCATGGGGTCCTGTCTGGAGGAGGGCATGGCAACCCTCTCCAGGATTCTTGCCTGGAGAATTCCGCAGACAGAGGAGCCTGGTGGGCTGCAGTCCATGGGGTCACAAAGAGCTGGACATGATTGAAGCGACTTACCACGCACGCACACATGGGGTCCTATAAGTATCTTTTCTTACCGATTTTAGTTTTTCATCATATATTGTGTTTAAAAACTGTTGCCTGTCATTTCAGTAAACAAAGAATGCCCCATGCCATGTGCATACACACAGGATATTCTGGCCATCAAGCCAGCAGCCTCTGCAGACACCCCTGACTGTGCACCCCAGGGGATTCAGGAAGGAGAAAAACAGGATTTTGTTTGCTTGGGCTCAGCCTTTGAGATCCCACAGGCTGCAGCCCGCCAGGCTCCTCTGGGCATGGAATTTTCCAGCCAACAATACTGGAGTGAGTAGCCATTTCCTCCTCCTGGGGATCTTCCCAACCCAGGGATTTAATCCGCATCTCTTATGTCTCCTGCATTGGCAGGCAGAGAGGTTATCATATAAACTATTTTGAAAGCATATTAAGAATAAAGTGTAACTGATATTTGACATAGTGTTACAATGTGTGGATACACATCAGGTTAAATGTTTCATTAGCAAAAGTGCTAAAAGAGGTGGAAAGTTTAGGGCCAGGGGTAATCCCGGGACCTCAGGAAGATGTGCGCCAGACTGCAAGCCCCGGCTTGCCTCCAGTTATTAGTTGAAAACTGGCAAGTTCAGAATGAACCTTTCGTGTTACCCATCACCACACAGTCCGTGCAGTCGTAAAGAGGTGCACACGACTAGGTGACTTTCACTTTCCTTTTTTCGCTGTTAGAAAATAGAGGCCTGCGAGAACACTAAAATTGACTTCTCTGCTTCCCTGGGGGCTCAGTCAGTAAAGAATTCACCTCCAATGCGGGAGACCTGGGTTCAATCCATGGTTTGGGAGGATCTCCTGGAGAAAGGAAGGGTACCCACTCCAGTATCCTTGCCTGGAGAATCCCACGGACAGAGGAGCCTGGTGGGCTGCCGTCCACGGGGTCACAAAGAGTCAGACACACCTGAATGACTAAACATGCAAGTGCACCCCGTGAGATCGAAGTCAGCATTATTTTAGCTTTTTCTTTCCCCGAGGAGTCTCCTCCCTCTCTTGCTACCTTAGTCATTAATCAAATGACAATGTATGTCTGCATCTTTCTCTCAACGCACCATTATTTTCCCCTGAACTCTGTATTCCTTTTTGCAACTATATCACCTTACTGATTTATGACAATAATTCCCAGCGGTATAGCTTCTCCACACTTTTTTTTTTAATTCTCAATATTGTCTTATCAATTTTTCATCCTTCCATTATAAAGTTTATCATCCACATCGATTTCTGCAGAAACCCCGCTGTAACGTTTATTTTGTTTCTGTTGAATCTGGAGATAAATTTAAGGCAATCTGACATCTTGATACAACAGACATTTTAATATGTAGATTAAAACTCAGGGAGAGCAATATATCTTTAATACACTTGACAAATCATTGCATGCCTTAACGTTTTTGTTTGTTTTTATAACTTTGGGAATGACAGATTTATTACTTTAGATTTCATGTGTTAAAATCATGCATGCATGGTTTTTACAACTAAGTGTGAAATTTTAGGCCTGTGGACTGGCATAGAACATCTATTCATCTCTGCAAAAGTTTTTCTTCTGAAATCATGGTATACTATTTGTCATATTTGTCTGTTTACTTGAGTTTTAGTAAAGCTTTCATTTTGAGGTTGATAAAACCTCAAACTTTCATTGAGAGGTTGATAAAACCCCTGTTTCATTCACTTTTTGAAAAATACTTAAGGCCGGAAGTAATACATCCACTTTTATGCCTGCATTTGAGCTGCTCATTTCCCTGTTGTGTAACTGAGCTTTCAAAGTAAAACTGACAAAACAGATAATAGATTCGTGCGCTCTGCCAATGGCACAAGATTATACACGGAATAAATTGTTGTTAACGAAGAGGCAGAATACAGATGGCGAGGATCCACCAGGGTGACGAACGCGGAGTCTGTCACACAGAGGGCAGGACGTCGGTAGATAAACCAGCATTGTGTAGCAATGCATATATATGAAATCTAGAAAGATGATACCGATGATCCCAGTGGCAGGCCAGGAACAGAGACACAGGTGTTGATAATAGGCTTGTGGACACAGTGGGGACGGAGAGGATGGGATGAATGTCGAGGGTGGCACTGACATATACACTCGACCATGGATAAAAGAGACAGCTAGTGGGGGGCTTCTATATAACACAGGGGCCTCAGCTCAGGGCTCTGTGATGCTCTCGAGGGGTGGGATGGGGGTGGGAGGGAGGTTCGAGAGGGCGGGGATATATGTATACATACGGTGGCTTACTCGGTTAAGAATCCACCTGCAATGCGGGAGACCTGCGTTCGACCCCTGGGTCGGGAAGATCCCCTGGAGAAGGGGAAGGCTACCCACTCCAGTATTCTGGCCTGGAGAATCCCATGGACTGTATATAGTCCATGGGGTTGAAGAGTCAGACTTGACTGAGCGACTTTCACTTTCTCTATGTTTTATTCCAGTGGTCATGTATGGATGTGAGAGTTGGACCATGAAGAAAGCTGAGCGCCAAAGAATTGATGCTTTTGAACTGTGGTGTTGGAGAAGACTCTTGAGAGTCCCTTGGGCTGCAAGGAGATCCAACCAGTCCATGCTAAACGAAATCAGTCCTGAATGTTCATTGGAAGGACTGATGCTGAAGCTGAAACTCCAATACTTTTGCCACCTGATGCAAAGAACTGACTCATTGGAAAAGACCCTGACACTGGGAAAGAGTGAAGGTGGGAGGAGAAGGGGACGACAGAGGATGAGATGGCTGGATGGCATCACCGACTCGATGGACAGGAGTTTGGATAAACTCCGGGAGTTGGTGATGGACAGGGAGGCCTGGCGTGCTGCCGTCCATTGGGTCGCAAAGAGTCACAGATGACTGAGCGACGGAACTGAACTGAACTCATGGCTTATTCATGTTGTCAGCAAAAACTAACACACGTTGCAAAGAAAATAAACTCCAGTAAGAATTAGTTTAAAAATAAAGGAATGAGAAAAATATTAAAAAGAAAAAAAAGGACATATCAGGGGTAAGAAATAGGATATAAGTGGGATAAAAACACAGAGCACGGCCTATAGTTTACACCTGACTGAGAAAAACTACCCACTGAATCAGGCAACCAAGCATATTAACTGAAGAAAGCTGTGCTATCAACGCTTGTCCTCCAAGATGTAGGAAAAGGTCTAGGTTTTAATGGAGGCCAGAGGTCTAGAACTAATGACACTGGATGTCGTTATTTTAAATTAAGGGCTTCTTCCCTGGTGGTTCAGATGGTAAGGAATCTGCCTGCAATGCTCAGTTTTATGTTGGAATTATATAGCAACAAAAACTGATTCTCACAAACCCAGAGCAGAATCGGAAGGTATCATAAGTCAGGTGGACACTGGAACCTAATTTCCTGCCGGACTTCAGTAGAGGAAAAGTCCGGCTTTCTGAAAAATCAGCTCCTTCTGCCGTGTCTCTGGGACTTGCCTCAGGTTAATTTGGAACGAGAAATGTATTCATTTTTATGAATTTCTAACCAGAGAGTGGCCATTCGCTGACATGTTCACTGAATTATTAATCCATGTTTCTTCCCTTCAAATATTTGAAGGCATTACGGCAAGAATTTCTAACAGACATGGAGAATTCCGGGGTAGGAAAAAAAATGACTTGCCTTTGTCAAAAGACTCCCAAAGTTACTTTCTTCTGCATGTTGATTTAAAAAGTGCACCTTTTGGGTAATAACATCGATAACATGGAGAACATGTATGAGCGATGCATTTTTGTAAAGTTTTTTGAGCAAGAGAGATCCTCCAATTTGGCGTGGAAGTAAATGTCATTGTCTCTTTCATTTTCTGCACTGTTTCCCTACTGACTGATTTATCATCACTGCAAATCATTTAGCTAATTTTTTTTGGAATCCACATACATCCGTGTAAATGCGAGCTGTTTCATCATTAAGTGAATAATTTTAACTTAAAATACTGAGGCCCGGAGCTTCTTATCGACTCTATAAATGCTGGACAAATGGTTGACTGCCATGAAATTTTTATGGTTATTTTTCAGGAAATACAGCATCTGGCACTTTATACCACGTGGTAAGCTTTCTTACCTCTTATGCTTTTTTTTTTTTTTTTCTGTAATGTTTCTAACAAAATGTTATGGCCTCCGTGCTATGCTTTTTACTCTCAAAACAGCTATACTATGTATTTTTCCTTTTTTTCCTCTCTCCTCACTCCCCTGGGCTGAGAACGTTAGTCTCTGTTCAATCTGGCGTTTAATTTTCCCCCTATAAACTGTATTACCCCGGGGTCAATTAGGTAAGTTCCTAGAGAAGTCAAAGTAACAGCTTGTAAATAAGTTCAGAGCCCGCTAGAGTAAGTTGATATCGAAGTGCTCTTGATCCCAGGCTGAAATTTCACCGTGGAAAATAGTTTGTATTTCTATAATGTGTTTATTTTCCCTAATTTGAATCTTTATCATGTTTTTATATTACGGGAGCAGTATACGTTCACCCACTGCAGAAAAAATAAAAAGTTTATTTTTCTTCTCATATTTTCACATGCACAATCTATGTGAAATATAATTCAGGTGATATAGGGTAAACATGTAATCAGCTTTTGCACACTTTATACCCATATGCTATCTATGTCTGTCAGTAAATACGCAGGCTATTATTCATTAATATAAATCTGACATAAATACCCCTCAATTCATTAAACTGACACTTCATTTCAGGAGACCTTATGTTACCCCTGTCTTGAATATTAAGGTTACACTGAGATAATGTACTTGGTATCTGAAGCGGTGGACACACTTACTATCGCCATCAAAGAATTTTTTTAACTTGTTTTATATGGAGAATAGCCGATTAACAATGCTGAGATGGTTTCAGGTGGAGAGAGAAAGGATTCAGCCAGACATGTACATGTATCCACTCTCCCCCAAACTCCCCTCCCATCCAGGCTGCCTCCTGACAGTGAGCAGAGTTTCCTGTCCTTCAAAGAATTCTTGAAAAGTACACTAAAAAAAACCAAAAAACAATTACCAAGGAAAACATGGACACATTTAACTATACTAAAATTAGCAACATTCTTAAACAAAAGATACCATGACAGAAAGGAAAATACAGCCTTACACACGAGGTGATATTTGAAAACAGTCTTAAAATGACAAAATAAATACTTGATTTCTGTAAGACAGAAATATGATAAAGGTTAAATTAGAATGAACACATTATGGAAATATACAAAATATTTTCCAGTATCTTATTCTGGAATGATTACTAGAACACTTTGATATCAGCTTACCTGATACACATACAAAGGTTTACAAGATTAAAATGTTTAAGAAAGGTGTAATTGTATTTATTGTATTACTTTTCATTTTTCTCATGCTGACTTTTATAACTTTAAGTAATAAATTTAACACATTATGGTCAGCTCAATTATTTTATACCTCACCCATTTACTTGTCAAAATATAAAAACTAAACGATAAGGACATTCAAGTTTATTAACCACTGCTTTGAATAAATAATTTTAGATGCCTATCATTTCCATCCTAAAGGAAATCAGTCCTGAATATTCATTGGAAGGACTGATGCTGAAGCTGAAACTCCAATCCTTTGGCCACCTGATGCGAAGAGCTGACTCATTTGAAAAGACCCTGATGCTGGGAAGGACTCAGGGCAGGAGGAGAAGGGGACCACAGAGGATGAGATGGTTGGATGGCATCACCGACTCAATGGACACGGGTTTGAGCAAACTTCTGGGAGATGGTGATGGACAGGGAGGCCTGCCGTGCTGCAGTCCGTGGGGTCGAAAAGAGTTGGACACGATTGAGCGAGTGAAATGAACTGAACTGATCATTTCACTGTATTCTATAAATACATATCAGTCTCTCTCTTTTTATTTGGATGTGTCTTGTAGCAAGGGGGATCTTATTTCCTCAACCAGGAATCGAACCCAGGCACTTAGCAGTGAAATCTGAGTCCTACTAACAGAACCTCCAGGGAATTCCCTGTTTCTTTTCCTTTTTTTTATCTTGAGGATTTTATAGAAGAGGGCTATTGATTTAAGATTGAATCACTACTTGAAATTCTCTTAACACAAAATACAATTTAAATGTCTTGCTTATTAGTGGAAATATGTCATCATTTGAAAGTTTTTTTTTTTTTCTTCCATTTAGCCTCCTCTGCCCTATTCTCTTTTTGTAAATGACTGGCTAGCAACCCTTGGCTTGCCAATTCATCTGTACCTGCAGGCATGCTAAGTCACTTCAGTCCTGTCTGATTCTTTGCGATGCTACAGACCGTAGCCCGCCAGGCTCCTCGGTCCACGGGGATTCTCCAGGCAAGAGTACTGGGGTGGGTTGCCATGCCCTCCTCCGGGAGGTCTGCCTGACCCAGGCATCGAACACGGGTCTCCCGTGTCTCCCGCATTGGCCGGCAGATTCTTTACTGCTGAGCCATATAATGGTTATACCGTGAACACAACAATTGCTCCTCAAGTACTTTCTAACGCTGGACTCTGTGCTCCGTAATTTACAGATGATCGCATTTTCTACAAGCGCTTGGCCTTGAGTTAATGCCTCTGTCTCACTCACTGGTCAGTCCCTCCTTTCTGTTCCTGACGTAATGAATAAAATTGTACTTTTTAACACGGATGGACCTAGAGACAATCACAGTGAGTGAAGTGAGTCAGACAGAGAGAGATAAATGTCACAAGGTATCACTTATAGGTGGAATCTAAAATATGACGCAAATCAACCTATTTACGAAACACAGACACACTCACAGACGCAGTGAACGAACCTGTGGTTACCAAAGGTGGAAGATGGGGAAAATGGATAAATTTGGAGTCTGGGGTTAGCAGATATAAACTGCTATGTATAAAATAGATGAGCAACAAAGATGTACTATATAGCCCCGGGAACTCAACTTAATATTTTAAATAACCTATATGGGGAAAGAATCTGAAAAAGAATATATATCTATATACATAATTAAATATATCTATATGGCGGTGGTGGTTTGATCACTCAGTCATGTCTGACTCTTTGTGACCCCATGGACTGTAGCCCGCCAGGCTCCTCTGTCCATGGGATTCTCCAGGCAAGAATACTGGAGTGGATTGCTATTTCCTTCTCCAGGGGATCGTCCCAACCCAGGGAGTGAACCCAGGTCTCTGACATCTCCTGCCCAACTATACTTCAATTTAAAAATTAATTTATTAAGAGGATTGTAATCTGTGTCCAGAACTTCATCCTGCTAGCCGCCAAATGTAGCCTGTTTGGAAATCTGCTCAGGGAAGCTTGAAAAAGTGTTAGTTGCTGAGTGACGTCTGATTCTTTGAGGCCGCTTGGACTATAGTCCACCGGTCTCCTCTATCCCTGGGATTCTCCAGGCAAGAACACTGGAGTGGGTTGCATTTCCTTCTTCAGGGCATCTTCCCGACCCAGGGATTGAGCCCAGTTCGCCCACACTGCAGGCAAATTTCCCACCGTCTGAGCCACCAGGAAAATTTCTTTGAGCCGGCTCCCAGATACGATATCTATATTTGCATGCATTTGCCCATACTCAGTACATATCTTGAGTACATCCGACAGTCAGTTAGCTAATCGGTGAAGCCAGTAAAACACTGGAAAGTCATTTTCATTCATTGCTGGGCATGAGAAAACCAGAGGGATGTCACCGGCGCATTACGAATTCATCTGGAAAACACCAAAATGGATGAAACTCTTAGATTTCCCTCTTGCACAATTTTCCATTTTCTGGTGGTTGGAAATAGATCCAACACTTTATTAAAAGGTTATGTACCGTTCAAGTGGTCTGTTTGTTACTATAGTTGCCTTACTACGGACATAGAATTGCTAATACTGTGAATTCCCTTTATACAATGGACATGATTGCCAATGAAGGGTGCATGGTTTTGTTAAGTGTTTTTACTCTTTTATTCAGACCTGATTAGCTTACCATTTCACTCACAATCTTCCTAAATGCTTATTAACTTTTGCAACAGCTATGCATCTCAACTGAATCCATGGGGAGTACCTATGTATGTTACAGATTGCCATCATCCATAAATGTGTTTAATGCCAACGAATTTGCAGAGAAGTTCTCTGCCTCGAATAAAGAAATACGTCCACAGTTCTGCTCTAGCAGTCAGATCCTTTTCCCTCTTTCCTAGCTTTCTTGTTCTGTTCCTGTTTTTGTGCTCATATACTGTTTGTGATTCACGTGTGGTATGTCGTGTCCGATTCCGTGACCCCGTGGACCGCAGCACGCCAGGCCTCCCTGCCCATCACCAGCTCCCGGAGCTTGCTCAAACTCATGCCCATCGAGTCGGTGACGCCATCCAACCATCTCACCCTCTGTCGTCCCCTTCTCCTCCTTTACAGAAACCGATATTGACACTGCTAGCCTTTGTCTATGGCGGTCCTGTGCGACGTGGACGATTAAGGCCACAGTGTGATATGCCGAATGATACAAGCAGATCACGTTACAGCTCTCTCGTGGGTTAAGGGCTTCCTATGGCCAGGCTCATAGCCTTTCCAGAGAGAGAGGTGGACAGGGAATCAGAGACACAGACAGAGAAAAAGACAGACAGAGAGTCAGAGAGACAGAGACAGAGAGAGACAAGACAGACAGATAAGAGACAGAGAGATAAGATAGACAGACACAGAGAAAGACACACAGAGAGAGACAGACAGACAGAGAGACGAATCTAGACAGCAGCAGAGGAATCGGGAGCGAGACAGAATTCAGGTGATGCACCCCGTCACCTCCTGATCTCCTCTTCCACCCGAGGACTCAGGACCAATGAATACAGAAGAGACACACTTCCGTCTGTAGGGGCGTTTCGGCATCGTACGTAACTGAACGCACATCTCTGGGTATCCCTCTCACTAGGTAATCCCCCTGAACATATCACAGTAGGAAAACAGTAAGGGCTATTAAAAAAAAAAAGGTGGTGGGGGGAGGCAGGGTATCACAGCTATCCTAGCTTTTTAAGAGTTTAAGGCAAATACAATGGTGCGATGGTCTTTGCTTAAATCTCTGGGATTTCAGAGGTCTGAATATACATGAGCAACAGACAGTATTTGGCACAGAGCGGAGTTATTAATTTTCATGGCACTGGGATTAGAATGCTGCATTTCTGTTCAGATTCTCTGCAGCCATGTAAGGGCATACTATGGCTATTTCCACTGCTTAAAGAATTTTTCGGTGGCCCTGGGCACTCAATGGTAAAGAATCTCCCTACCACTGCAGGAGATGAAGGTTTGATCCCTGGGTGGGGAAGATCCCCTGGAGGAGGGCCTGGCATCCCACTCCAGCATCCTTGCCGGGAGAATCCCATGGACAGAGGAGCCTGGCGGGCTGCAGTCCACGGGGTCGCAGAGAGTCAGACACGACTTAACAACTGAGCAACAGCAACAACAAATTCTTATTAATAAAGAAACTGAAATCAAATTTTGAAGTCTTACAGATAGATTTTTAAGTTCTTTGTACAATTTTAAATTTAAAAATGTATTGTATGTCCAAGTCATGAGCTCCAAGTTGGCTCCTCCAAAAAAGTAGATTTTAACAAGAGAAAAAATATCCCTTTCACTTTATTTGAAGGCACCCTTTATTTTTACCTATTTTTCATACAGAAATGCTAGTTTAAACCATACTGTCTTTGCAAATGCTTTCTCGTTTCCCTACTTGATATCATGTTTCAATATACCATGGATGTCCCATTCAGAAGCAGCCCAGATAAAACAAATAAAGTGATAAAGTTAATACGATTCCATGGAGGCAACCTACCATATCAGCAGATGAACGGCTTAAGAAAATGTGGTACATACATACAGTGGAATATTACTCAGCCATGAAAAATGAATGAATCTGAGTCCGTTCTAACGAAGTGAATGAACCTAGAGCCCCTTATACAGAGTGAAGGAAGTCAGAAAGAGAAAGACAAATATTGGATATCAACAAAGAAATATGGAATCTAGAAAGATAGTATTGATGAACGAATCTGTAGGGCAACGATGGAGACACAGACCTAGGTGCTGGGAGCCGGCACATGAGACCCTACCCCTAACAAGGCCATGAGGGAGAAAAGCTGACGGGCAAGGTGGATCAGGTTTTCAGGGGTTTCGAAAAGGCCAGCTCACGAGATCCCACCTATGACAAGGTCATGAGGGAGAAAACCTGACGGGCAAGGCGGTTCAGGTTTTCAGGGATTCCGAAAAGCTGCCCCCAGCGCTCACCTTAAAGATGATATCTGTCTTTCTGATGCCTGCCTCAATGGACTACTCCCTAATTTCTCTGACACAGGCAGAAGGCCTTCCCCCACCTCTTCCCAAATAAGAATCAATTTAGAACTTTGATCAATAAGTTTCCCGGGAGGTGGTATTTTATGAGATTATCCAGGGTGAAAGGAGTGTTTTAATTTAAACTCCTTTGCTGGCATTTTAGTTTGTTTGGCAAATGCATCTATGCCCTTGGTACGAATATGCATGACTGCTCATAATACCCTAATCATAAAATAACATAAAGAACCTGATCATATAAAGGCCCTAACAGACGTAAAGCCCTTCGGGGGTTTAGGAAGCCCTATTAGAAAACAGAAGATAAATTATTCTAAAAGTAGCTATTGGGTTAACATTTGCTTGCTGTGTTTTCGCTCTTAATGTGTTAAGGTTGTGTTATAGAAACCATTGTTAATATAGTTATGGATCTAGGAAAATAAGAGCTTAGCCCTAGTGTGGTAACAATGAGATGATTGCTAGTTGTCAGCCAGGAGCACTAGGCAGGGGCTGCCTCCCCAAAGTCACAGAGTCAGTGTGGGGTAAACCTCTTAGATAAATTTAACTGACAACTTCTGCAGAAGAACTAACTCTTATGTTAACAAGGTTATACTTCTCCCACATTGTGACACGCTGTCCTGTTGCCCTGTGAGACTGTGACTTCTCTGCTAAGGTCACCACGGAAACGGAAAATAGGTTTGCATTCACCTGACCTGCATAAAATGTTAATAGGCCCCCAGGCCAGAAGATAATGTACGAGACCCTCATAAACAAAGAAGTATGCAGAAAACACCCCGGTTTCTCGAAGGACAAGCTGATGGAATGTTAAACTATCTTCCCCTTAGAGATGTACTAACTTAGGGCATAAAAGCTACGGTAAAAAATAAAGGGTTGCCAGACTCTGCACCCCCCGTCTGGTCATTCTCTCTCTCTCTCTCTCTCTCTCTCTCCCTCGCAGACTTGGCCCCATCAAGGGTGGTCTCACGTGTCTTCTCTCTCTCGCCGACGCCGTTCATCCCGAGGGTACCCCCTGGATCCTGCCGAGGCTGGACCCCGGCACATAGGGACCAGATATCAGACACTGTGAAGAAACATGGAAGCACATATAGACTTCCATAAAATAGATAGCCAGTGGGAATTACCTGTGTGACTCAGGAACTGGAGATGGGTGGGTGTAGAGGGGTGGGAAGGGCTGGCATGGGATACAAAGACAGGCTCCAGAGGGTGGGGACAGGTGTACCCACGGTTGATCCACGATGATGGATGGCAGAAACCATCACAACCCTGGACAGCGACTGTCCTCCCGTCACAAATAAATAAATGAGTAAATCACACACCAGAAACAGGATTCCACAAACGACTCGCCCCAAAGACCAGTGATGAGAACTGTCCGCTGCTTAATTCCATTAAGATCACCTGTATAACCCCAGGGCCACGGAGGTCCAGTTCTCAGCAATGAATCCCTTCCAGCTTTATGTGGTGAAATAAAATGCTTGACTATGTACTGATAGAGGATGTGATGGTTGGATGCCATCACTGACTCCGTGGACTTGGGTTTGGGTGGACTCCGGGAGTTGGTGATGGACAGGGAGGCCTGGCGTGCTGCGGTCCATGGGGTCGCAAAGAGTCGGACACGACTGAGCGACTGAACTGAACTGATGTACTGATTACATATAAGATAGACGAAAAGTAAATAATACAGAATCATAATCACTTTAATTAAGCTTCACCTTCATTAAACTCTTTAGTGCATCAAAAACAGAAGGTTAGTTGATAATCATCTTTTTCTAAAATACATTGGTCTTGGAGATCAAAGCACAGGCAGTGGTACCCACTAACATTTAATTGTTTTAAAGATACTTGGAATTATTTTGAAGATGTGTAGGTGCTAAGTATGTGCTAAGTCAATTCAGTCCTGTCCGACTCTGTGAGACCCTATGGATGGTCGCCCGCCAGGCTCCTCTGTTCCTGGGATTCTCTAGGCAAGAATACTGGAGTGGGTTGCCATGCCCTCTTCCAGGGGATGGTCTTTGAGTTCATACGGCAGGCAGTGGTACCCACTAACATTTCATCGGGTTTAAACACCTTTGAATTATGTTGAAGACATGCCAATAGTTTATTATATGAGTATTGTCTTAATATCATATTCTAACCTCGATCCCGTATTTCTCTATTTGAATTCTATGTCAACTTTAAAACTGGTCAATACATGTCACATCGACGCACTGTAATAAAGCTCTTACATGTGAAATTAGAGAATACACTGCTTCCAACATTTTGGATCCAAGATATTAGAAGGTGAGAAATATCAGAATAAATATCTATGGGAAAAAGAAAGAGGGCATGTACAGTGATTTATACATTTATGTACCTAAAGATGTGTTTCCATGCACTCACTGCAATAAAAGAGATCTTGAAATGGCATGAATATTTAGTGTGTTTTCTAGCCATCGTAAGGACTCCACGTAACAGCTCTGAAGTGTGCTTCATCTCAGCTTACAAGGCCGTGGATAATTATGCTAGGAAAAATGAGAGCTAAACCATTAGCCGACTCCAAATAAGATGGTTAAATGATGCTGACAAAACAGACTGGAAGAGATCCCAATTGGTAGTACTTCTAGGCCCACTTTATTCTGATGTGATTTCTCAGAGCAGTGTATTGTCAAACGCGAGTCACACTGTAAATAAATACAAACTTTCTGGTGAGCCCAGAAAGTGGATTTCTGACTGCATTCCTCAGGGGCCATCAGCTGGTCCACGTTGCGTATGTGCTGGGCTGGGTTTAGTCGCTTAGTCTTGTCAGACTCTTGGCGATCCCGTGGACTGTAGCCCGCCAGTCCTCTGTCCATAAGATTGTCCAGGCAAGAACCCTGGAGTGAGCTGCCATGCCCTCCTCCTGGGTTCCACACCTATATAAATATATTTTTCTTTTTCCCCCAAGGATCATAGTTTTCTTCTGCTCAGAGACGTTTTAGTTATTATTCACTTTTCACAGTTAACGATGTGTAACAAATTGGTTTCTTTGCCTCAGAAAGCCTCATTTCATTTAGAAAACAGCAAGACAAACACTACTATTCACAAAGGAGGAAAAAATGAAATCATCTCAATGATGTAGCCTTTTTTTGCTTTCTTAATTTCTTACATTTATCTTTGGTGGTTTAGTTGCTAAGTCATGTCCAAGTCCTGCAACTTCATGGATGGTAGCCCCGCCAGGCTCCTCTGTCTGTGGGATTCTCCAGGCAAGAATACTGGAGTGGGTTGCCATTTCCTTCTCCAGGGGAATCTTCCCGACCCAGGGATTGAGCCTGGATCTCATGCATTGCAGGTGGATTCTTTACTGACCGAGTTGGAGGATAATTGCATTAAAGCGTTGTGTTGGTTTCAGCCAAAGTGGATCAGCGCTAAGTATACATATAACATCCTGTTTTTAAAATAAACATACTTAACAGGGTATCTCTTTAAAGTCTTTCTTCAATTTCCTACAATATTGCTTCTGTTTTCTGCTTTGGTTTTGAAAGATTCAGTTCCTAGGCAGGTTGATAAGAAGTCCGGGGTCACTAAGGAGGAGAGAGGTATCTGGAATTTTCAAAGAGAAAAGGACAAATGTCTTTTTTTTTTTTTTTTTTGCTCTACATTCCTTAGAATCCTTTATCCAGGATTCCCTGGTGGCTGAGATGGTGAAGCCTGTGTCTGCAATGCAAGAGACCTGGGTTCGATCCCTGCGTTGGGAAGATCCCCTGGAGAAGGAAATGGCAACCCCACTCCAGTATCCTTGCCTGGAAAATCCCATGGAGCCTGGTGGGCTACAGTCCATGGGGTTGCAAAGAGTTGGATACGACTGAGCCTGAGCGACTTCACTTCACTTCTTCACTTCACATTGCTTAGCCTTACTCATGTAAAATGTATTTTTCTTTAAGCTTGATGGTTACACAACAAACAACTCAGTTTAAAACTCTGCACTAAGGATTATATAACAACGTAACCTGCACGGGGGGGTGGGAGGAAGGGGGAAAAAAATAAAAAATATCCAAAAGAATGTACAGAACAAGTCAAAACATAGGAATAATAAATGTTTCTCTTGAAAAAAAAAACAAAAACAAACAACGTAACCTGCTTGAGGACCCTTTCTCCTTCCTGAAAACCTTCTGACTAATCCTGATATCTCAGAATGTGTTATTACGGGAGTGGATCTGGTAAGATATTTCTATTGTCAAGTTCTAAGCCTCTCGTCTTAAAATGTAGACTGTGGGAGTGGGTCTGGTAAAATTTCTACAACCTTGAGACATTTCTTTTGATTTATTGTAGTCAGTTCACTTCAGTCGCTCAGTCATGCCGACTCTCTGCAACCCCATGAACTGCAGCACGCTAGGCCTCCCTGTCCATCACCAACTCCCAGAGTCCACCCAAACCCATGCCCATTGAGTTGGTGATGCCACCCAACCATCTCATCCTCTGTTGTCCCCTTCTCCTGCCCTCAATCTTTCCCAGCATCAGGGGCTTTTCTAATGAGTCAGCTCTTCGCATCAGGTGGCCAAAGTATTGGAGTTTCAGCTTCAACATCACTCCTTCCAATGAACACCCAGGACTGATCTCCTTTAGGATGGACTGGTTGGACCTCTTTGCAGTCCCAGGGACTCTCAAGAGTCTTCCCCAACACCACAGTTCAAAAGCATCAATTCTTCGGCGCTCAGCTTTCTTCACAGTCCAACTCTCACATCCATACATCACCACTGGAAAAACCGAAGTCTTGACTGGACGGACCTTTGTTGGCAGAGTCATGTCGTTGCTTTTTAATATGCTGTCTAGGTTGGTCATAACTTTCCTTCTAAGGAGTAAGCGTCTTTTTATTTCATGGCTGCAATGACCATCTGCAGTGATTTTGGAGTCCAGAAAAATAAAGTCAGCCACTGTTTCCCCATCTGTTTGCCATGAAGTAACTAATTAGAAAAGTATATCACTCCCTTGCTAACACAAGCAAGGGGGGCATTCTCTATCTCCCTCTGATGTCTCTGTCAGAAGCTTCTCTGTCCCTTTTCAAACTTCAATAAAACTCTGCTACACAAAAGGTCTGGAGTGATCAAGCCGGGTCCCTGGTCCCGAAGCTAACATCTTCTTCTTCAGAGATCACGAATCCCACACAGTTCACCATAAACTATCAGTTTTTTGGCTGAAAGGCTTGTGGTACCTTCGCTCCCTGACCAGGGATGGAACTCACAGCTCCTGCATTGGAAGAAGTCTTAACCACTGGACTCCCAGGGGAGTCCTCCGTGACATCTGTCCCTGATACCTTACGTACTCCAAGATGCCACATTTTAATGGTCGCTTGAGGAATTCCTCTACCGTGCGAATCCCCAAGATGAACTTTAGGAGGTAGGGAAGTCTTAGCGGCTGCGTAGCATCTTGTTCTAACTCTGGACCATGGCAAGAAGCAAACGTGTACCTTTTTGGAAAGCCGAGATTCTTCCTAGTTTGGGAATGGTCAACATTTCTGGAATCTATGCCATATGAGCACTTCTAGTGTGTGTGCTCCGTTGCTCAGGCGTGTCCGACTCTTTGTGACCTCATGGACTGTAGCCCGCCAGGCTCCTCTGTCCACAGGACTCTCCAGGCAAGAACACTGGAGTGGGTTGCCATTCCCTTCTCCAGGGGATCTTCCTGAGTCAGGCATCGAACCCGCATCTCTTGCATCTCCTCCATTGTAGGCAGATTCTTTACCACTGCGTCACCTGGGAAGCCCCTAAGAACTTCGGTACCCAGGATTTATATAGGTATATATATATATATATATATATATATATGTATCCATGTATCAGAAAAGAACTCTCCACTACACACTAGCATTGGAGTGGAAATGTCCCAATTTCTTTTTTTTTTTTCTTTTTAAAATAAACCTGCAGGAACATCATGTGAACGTTTGTGAATACAAAGTGAGTTTCTTGCTTCTGGAGAAATTTCAGAAATCAACTCCATCAAGCCTCTGCATTTACTGGGAAGAAAGAGTGACACAGTAAGTTTTTAAGGAAGGACATTCATGTTTTCCAAAGGAGGAGGGCATGGCCACCCACTCCAGTATGCTTGCCCGGAGAATCCCATGGACAGAGGAGCCTGGTGGGCTGCCGTCTGTGGGGTCGCGGAGAGTCAGACACTCCTGAAGTGACTTAGCACACGTGCACGTTCATGTTGAGAATCCAGAAACCAAAGCAAACCAAACAAAACCCTTGGGTTTGTGTGGTCCAGAGGTTATGAATCTGCCTTGCGCTGCAGGGGGTGTGGGGTTTGATCCCCGGTCAGGGAAGATCCCACACGCCTTGGAGCAATTAAGCCCATGTACCCCAAGTACTGAGCCCAAGTACTGAGCCCATGCTCCTAGAGCCCACGAGCTGCAGCTAATGAAGTCTATGTGCCTAGAGCCCCAGCTCTGCAAGGAGAGAAGCCACTGCAATCAGAAGCCCGTGGACCGCAATGAAGTGTAGCTCCCACTTGCCACAATCAGAGAAACACCTGCACAGCCCCAAAGACCCAGTTCAGTCAAAAATAAATGTACAATGCTATATTATTATTCTGGAATGATAACACGTTATTATATAATATATAATATACACATTAATATATATGGAAATGGAAACCCACTCCTGTATTCTTGCTTGGAGAATCCCATGGACAGAGGAGCCCGGCGGTCTATAGCCCTTGGGACTGCAATTCAAACACGACTTAGCGACTAAACCACCGAACCACAATAGTAAATAAATAATTCTAAAAATCAGGGGAAAATAGCCTTAAGAGAGGAGCAGTGTGCAGGCTTCAATGTCTCACAGACTAAGAATGTTGCACTTGAACTTCATCTGTAGTGATGGCCATCCAGTGTGGCCATTACCTGCAAGGGGACATTGCTGACAATGACGATGTCATCACCCACACATGTTGGGTGATGTCAGCTGTCATCTGATGGGTGGGCACTGGGGAGCCACGGGTCACCCCAAAGTGCACAGGTAGCCACAAAAAAATAGAATTCGGTTTAGTTCAGTTGCTCATTTGTGTCCCACTCTTTGCGACCCCATGGACATTAGCCTTCCCTGTCCATCACCATCTCCCAGAGTTTGCTCAAACTCACGTCCATCGAGTCGGTGATGGCATCCAACCATCTCACCCTCTGTCGTCCTCTTCTCTTCCCGCCCTCAATCTTTCCCAAGGTAGAATTATCCAGCCCCACATGTTAACAGCACTGAGGGTTACGAGATCCATCGTTAATCATGGAGGAGCATGCATCAGAGATAAGTACAAGGAAACCCATCCGTGGTTGCCACACTGCAAGGGGAATGTGAAACTGAAAGTCACAACTGCCATCACCTTGAGCATTCACGCAGAGACATTATTTTGCTGACAAAGATCCATCTAGTCAAAGCTATGGCTTTTCCAGTGGTCATGTATGGATGTGATAGTTGGACCATAAATAAAGCTTAGCACGGAAGAATTGATGCTTTTGAACTAAGGTGTTGTAGAAGACTCTTGAGAGTCCCTTGGACTGCAAGGAGATCCAACCAGTCCATCCTAAAGGAAATCAGTCCTGAATATTCATTGGAAGGACTGATGCTGAAACTGAGACTTCTCCAGAACATTTCCTAAACAAGAGGTTGGTTTTAAAGTGACATGCAGAAGCATTAAACCATACAGCCCTGTTTTAAAAGCTAAGCCTCTGGTTGCTTTAGAGCTTAACAAAATTTACTCTTACAGAACAAGGGATGACAAAAGCAAAACCTTTTCTAAAGGTTATGAAATTGTTTCATTTAAAACAGTAGTCGGCGATGCCAGCCTTGCGGAGACAGCCTCCTTACACAGAAACGGTGCTCAATAAGCTTGCCTTTGGCCAGTTGGCCGGGGCAGGGGCTGAGCCCAGAAGACACTAACCCAGCTAGCAATCCTAAACTGTGGCCCTATTCGCCTTATTTCAATATTGCCAAAAATCCATTCTATGTGATCATGCAAACCACCGACGCTGGGTGGAAGGCGATGGTGAATGTATGAGTTTTTTCATGAATTTAGCAACTCGGCAAAAGCCAGTGGAAAAATGTGAGATGCTTTTTAATTCTGCACGCAGGATCTGCGTCTAAAACACGTTCCGTTAGCATAACCATTTAAAGATTCTTAACAATAGAGGCGTTGGAAGGACTGAGGCTGGAGCTGAAGCTCCAATCCTTTGGCCACCTGATTCGAAGAGCTGACTCACTGGCAAAGCCCTTGATGCTGGGAAAGACTGAGGGCAGGAGGAGAAGGGGACGACAGAGGATGAGATGGTTGGACGGCATCACCGACTCGATGGACATGAGTTTGAGCAAGCTCCAGGAGTTGGTGATGGACAGGGAAGCCTGGCGTGCTGCAGTCCATGGGGTCACAAAGAGTCGGACATGGCTGAGCAACGGAACAACAATAGAGGTGGTTTGAAGGACTAGAGGGAATTGAGAGGTGAGGAGCCAGAAAGATCAGGGATTATTCAGAATATCACACTCAATGAAGTCCTTTCTGAATTGTTCAGTTCAATTTAGATGCTGGGCTGTGTCCAACTCTTCTGAATTGTAAAGGAAATGAATATGTGCATACTTGAGACTCCCCAGGAACCAGTATACATCCCTCAACGATCAGTGTTTGAATGATAAAGTCCCCATACTTCACTGCAATTAGAAGCCCTGGAACCATAAGGATGAGTCACCGTTTTTCAGGGCTAAGTCGTGTCCGACTCTTTGCGACCCCGAGGACTGCAGCACGCCAGGCTTCCCTGTCCATCACCAACTCCGGGAGCTTGCTCAAACTCATGTCCATCGAGTCGGTGATGCCATCCAACCATCTCATCCTCTGTCGCCCCCTTCTCCTCCTGCCTTCAATCTTTCCCAGCATCAGGGTCTTTTCCAGTGTGTCAGTTCTTCGCATCAGGTGGTCAAAGGATTGGAGTTTCAGCCTCAGCATCAGCGCTTCCACTGAACACCCAGGACTGATGTCCTTTAGGATGGACTGGTTGGATCTCTTTGCAGTCCAAGGGACTCTCAAGAGTCTTGTCTAGCCCCACAGGGAAGAGTGGCCGCCACTGACCACATCTACAGAAAAGCTTAGGCAGCATTGAAGACTCACCGCATTCAAAAGTCTATTAACTAATTTTTTTTAATTTCTGAAAAAATAAATCGTTTCCTTCCACATTCTTTCCCCTTTAACAGAAACGTCTCCCCTGGCCTCATTCATCCCCAAATATATTCAAGGCGCTGAGGTTATAAATGGGCTTCCCAAGGGGCACAGTGGTGAGAATCTGCCCACCAATGCAGGAGACACAGGAGACCCAGGTTCGACGTCTGTTATGATCCTGAATGCTCTAATGTTACAATCCTGAATGCTCTAACGTTATAATCCTGAATGCTCTAATGTTACAATCCTGAACGTTTTCGACATCAAAGGGAGAAGTGCAGAGAATCTTTCAGAAACACTTTCCTTACCACGCGCTCCGTGTGGACTGAATGAACTCCAACACGAGCGCAAAAACTGTCTTTCTGAAGGAAATTCCGAGCAGAGTGGGTCTTATCGTGTGTTTTTCATGAGCTCTCATCCAATTTAAAAGTTGAAGAAAAACAGTATCCTGCAGATCAAGACAGAGATCCCCTAGGTCTTTTAAGTACTCTGATGTCTGAACACCATTCCCATGAATATCAAATGAAAAGCAGTGTGAAGAGTGTTATGCAAACTTGTATTATTATTTTTTTTTTTTACTATTATTTGCTGTGTGCTTGTGTATTGTGGCCAAGAGCTGTTTACATTCATCCCATACCTCTGAGGCCCTTTCAAATGTCTCGGAAGAATACACATTCTTTATGTGCATGGCATTCTGATTATTTTTCCCTAATGTGTTGCAGGAAAAAAAAAATACAGGGAGTGTTCTGTTTGGGCAAGACCTTCTTTTCTGCCAAATGTATTTTTTTTTTGCACGGGGAGGGGCGGGGGTGGTCAGAGTCCACGTCATTGATTTATGGATGAAAACAGATACATTTTATGAAAAGAAGTCATTTTAAAAAAGAACAGACAAAATCAACTTTGGAAAATGGGACCTGATTTTTTTTTTTTTGGAATGCTGTATTTTATTTATAATTTAAAAAACGTATTTCTGTTACACTGGAGGGCCGTTGATTTGCAGTGTGGTGTTGATTTCTGCTGTACATCCGCGTGGATCAGCCGTCGGTAAACATATGTTCCCTCCCGGTTGAGTCTCTCTCCCAGCCCCATCCCATTCCCCCAGGTCATCACAGAGCACCCAGCCGAGCTCCAGGTATCAGACCGCAGCCTTCCACTACCATCTATTATACACACGGTGGCGTGTATGTCAAAGCTACTCTCTGCATTTGTGGGATCTAATTTTTTTTTTTTTTTTCAAATAAGAGATTGTAAAACCATGCTGCAATATTCCACCTAATAATTCTCAATTCAGAAAGTAATTGTTTTGTTTTATTTTTTAAAGATTTTTTTTTTTTTTGGATGTGGACCGTTTTTAACGTCTTTATTGAATTTGTCGCCACATCGCTCCTGTCTTATGTTCTGGCTTTCTGGCCGCCGGGCATACGGGATATCAACTTCCTGACCAGGGGTCCAACCCACGCCCTTTGCATTGGAAGGCAAAGTCTGAACCACTGGGCTGCCAGAGAGGTGCCTTACTTTATTTCATGTATTATTCATGATTAGCTTAAGAATAAAATATCCAGCACCTGAGTCAGAGGAACAAATAGAGATGGAAAATTAAGAAGAAAAAGAAGCTAGTAATATCTGGTTAAAATGACAGCAGAGCTGAATTAAATATGTTCAAGTTTGTTTTCATCTCTAAAGCTTCCCTGATAGCTCAGTTGATGAAGAATCCGCCTGCAATGCAGGAGACCCTGGTTCAATTACTAGGTCAGGAAGATTCGCTGGAGAAGGGGTAGGCTACCCACCCCAGTTTTCTTAGGCGTCCCTTGTGGCTTTGCTGGTAAAGAACCCACCTGCAATGCGGGAGACCTGAGTTCGATCCCTGGGTTGGGAAGATCCCCTGGGGAAGGGCAAGGCTACCCACTCCAGGATTCTGGCCTGGAGAATCCCATGGACTGTAAGTACATGGGGTCGCAAAGAGTTGGACATGACCGAGTGACTTTCACTTTCACTTAATTTGTGCTTCAAAACACCTGTTTCCTTTCACTTCTGTCTTTCCCTCTTTTCTTTCTGCTGTTAGTCGCTCAGTCGTGTCTGACTCTCTGTGACCCCATGGACTGTAGCCCGCCAGGCTCCTCTGTCCATGTGGTTCCCCAGGCAAGAATACTGGGTGGGTAGCTTTTCCCTTCTCCAGGGGATCTGCCCAACCCAGGCATCGAACCTGGGTCTCCTGCATTGCAGGTGGATTCTTTACCAGCTTAGCCATCAGGGAAGCCCCTTCTCTTTGTAATTTAATCTTTTTTTTTTTTTGACTGAGTCATAGCATGTAGGATCATAATTTCCTCACCAGGGATTTAATCCATGCCCCTTGCAATGGAAGTTCTGAGTCCTAACCACTTGACCACCAAGGATATTCCTATTTTCCTTCTTTGCTTAAAATAAAAGTAGGAGGTCCAGTTAACCCAAGGTGTCTGTTCAGGACTCCTGACCAAACTAGAAGTTTGAAGGAGTCTGTATAGCCCGTTCTTCTTGCTACTTCTAGAATGCCATTTCCAGAAACTTCTATTAAAGCACCTATTACAATACTTGTATTTTGTTTCCCTCACCATCTACTAGGTTGTGAGATCTCTGAGTGCAAAGTATGGGTTTCCTTATTGTCAGTATCCCCTAAACAGTGTGGAAAATGTGAAGGAATTCAGGTAAACCGCTGGGTTCACCTTAAGCTTCCTGTCTCTTGCAATGCGCTCATTTACCGCCAGCAAAGTGAATGACGCAAGCGGAACACAGGCGCTAATGTTAATTCCAAGTGGATTTTTCTCATGTGCTCAGTATACAGGGTGATGATTATTCTGGGTGTAGAGTTGGAGCAAGCTCCGGGAGTTGGTGATGGACAGGGAAGCCTGGCGTGCTGCGGTCCATGGGGTCGCAGAGAGTTGGACACGACAGAGCGACTGAAAAACATACAAGCTAGCCAGGGGAGCTCTCCAGCGCAGAGCAAAATGCTGCAGTGTATCACAAGGTTCTTGGAAAAACATCCTGCCACATGTCACTAGTTCTCTGAGGCCAAAGGAGATGCAGAGATGCGGAAGTGACGTGCTGAAGGAAAGATAACCATCATGGAGCAAACACTGCGTGAGAGGCCGCCCTTTGTGGGAGAGCTCTCCCAGCTGGCTTGCGTGTCCCCTCTGTACTTTTCTGGGCTTCCCCGGTGGCTCAGATGGTAAAGGGTCTGCCTGCAGTGCAGGAGACATGGGTTCCATCCCTGGGCCGGGAAGATCCTCTGCAGAAGGCAATGGCAACCCACTCCAGTGTTCTGGCCTGGAGAGTCCAATGGACAGAGCAGCCTGGTGGGCTACAGTCCATGGAGTCGCAAAGAGTCGGACGCAACTGAACGACTAACACTTTCACACTTTCTGTACTTATATAAATAGTAAAAATGCATGAACACCTTTTACAGTAATTGTACATCATTTTGTTACAGTTGTGTGAGACAGATGCAGCAAAAGACCAAAAAGAGCTCTTTTGTATATTTGATGTCATTATCTAAATGTTAACTTACTTTGAACATTTTAAAATTAATAAGTTGGTGTTCATCTATCTATCCATCCACCCATGTATTATCCATAATATCTACCTGTCCCATCTATTGATTATCTATCTGTTCATTCATCGGTCGTCTATGTAGTAATCTGTCCATCTATCAATTATCTACTTATCTACCTATCAGCTATCGGTCAGCACTCTATCTAGCCATTCATTCATCAATCATCATCTATCTATTCATCTATCAACCTACTTATCTATCATTTACCCATTCATCAATCACCATCTATCCTTCCATCAGTTATCTGTCTATTTACATACCTATACCTGCTGTTGTTCAGACACAAAGTCATGTCTGATTCCTTATGACCCCACGAACTACAGCATGCCAGGCTTCCTTGTCCTCCACTATCTCCTGGAGTTGGCCCAAGTTCGTGTTCATTAAGCTGGTGATGCTATCTAACCATCCTATCTGTACCTACCTACCACCAATCTATCCACCCACCCATCTGTATTTCTACCATCTTGTAAACGGACATTAAACGCTTTCCCAAAGAAAAAATTTCTTGTTGTAGAACAAAACACTAAATTCAATAAATGTTTAACTTTAAATGGAATGTGTTCATTTCCTATAAACAAAATGTTGAGGAAATGTTTATTTTTGTGTAGAAATTGAAAGTGAAGTCACTCTTCACTGACTCTTTGTGACCCAATGACTCAAGTCTGACTCTTTGTGAACCCATGAACTGTAGCCCACCAGGCTCCTCCATCCATGGGATTCTCCAGGCAAAAGTATTGGAGTGGATTGCCATTTCCTTCTCCAGGAGATCTTCCCGACTGGGGGATTGAACCTGGGTCTCCTGCACTGCAGGCAGATGCTTTTCCATCTGAGCCAGCAGGGAAGCCCGCTGTTACTATTTTGACATAATTTACTAGGATTACAAACAAAATATCAATACATTTGAACCTCTAATAAGCATTCATTTTTATTTCTCCCTAGGTAGAATTGCCTTTCAACGTGTAAAGTTAAGTGAAAGTGAAAGTCGCTCAGTCATGTCTGACTCTGTGCGACCCCATGGACTATACACTCCATGGAATTCTCCAGGCCAGACAACTGGAGTGGGTAGCTTATCCGTTCTCCAGGGGGTCTTCCCACCCCAGGGACTGCACTGGGGTCTCCTGCATCACAGGCAGATTCTTAACCAACTGAGCTATCAGGGAAGCCCCAAAGTGTAACATGAATATTTAATATGTAAACTGAAAGAGTGTTTTAACCCTACAATACTGATTTCACTGTAGACCCCAGTTTTGAACCCATAATTCTTATCTGACGAAGTAACTTTCAGAATATGACCCAGCACAGCCACAACTCAACAAATAAAAGTGTTGGATTATATATATCCACTGTTCTTTTTTTTTTTTAAAAAATCCTTTTGGCCGGGCTGGGTCCCCATTGCTGGTCAAACTTTTCTCTTGTCGTGACGAGCCAGGGCTATTCTCTAGCTATGGTGCAGGGTCTTGTCATTCTGGTGCCTTCCCTTCTTACGGAGCACAGGCTCTAGGGGCGGAGGGCTTCAGTAGTTGCGGTTCCCGGGATCTAGAGCACAGACTCAGTAGCTATGGGGCTCGGGCTTAGTTGCTCTGTGATATGTGGAATCTTCCCAGATCAGGGACCAAACTCGTGCCTCCTTCATTGGCAGAGGCAGAATCTCTACCACCGAGTTACTAGGGAAGCCCCATCCCTTGTTCTTGAACTCTCGTGGATCTGAAGCTTCCTTTCAGCATTCTCAACCTATATGTACACTTGATAAAAACCTAGAGGGAAGGACTTCCGTGGTGTTCCAGTGGCTAAGACTCTGAGCTCCTAGTACAGGAGACCCCGGTTCGATCCCTGGTCAGGGAACTATTATTAGATGCCTCATGTCACAACCGAGAGTCTGCATGCCACAACAGACCAAAAAAAAAAAAAAAAAAAAGAATCCTGAGTGCCACAAGACATAGTGTAGCCAAATCAACACATAAGATATATGCATTTAAAAAAGGAGGGCACAACAGCCTTTGAGGCTTCTGACTACATTTTTCTGGTGGTGTTTTGTGTTCAGAATCACACTGCCTCCTTCGAACCGTAAATCAGAGTGCAAACCTTCAGACTGATCCGAAATGACCACCGAGGGTGAGTGAACATCCCCAGTGAGGCTGAGGGCATAAAGTGAGAGAGGAGGAGCTCGGTATCCGGTGTGTGTGTTGGCCGGCGGGTGGCTGCAGGGCTAGGCAACACGCCCTGGGTGTTCAGTTCTGTTGGCGTTCCGTAAAAAGTCTAACAGTAACTGAGATGAATTTCCAGGTGAGGGAAGAGTGGACCTTTACAGTACACAAGCTATTTTCATGCTGTTTACAATGATGCCAGATGGCAGAGTAAGGTAAAGCCTTCTTTTCTCCTCCCTCCTTCCCTTCCTACCTTGCTTCCTTCCATCCATCCATCCATCTATTCATCCTTCCATCCATTCATCCATCATCCATCCATTCATCCATCACCCATCCATCCATCCATCATCCATCCATCATTCATCCATGAATCATTCATTCATCATCCATCCATCCATCCTTCCATCCATCATCCATCCACCCTTCTATCCATCCATCCATCCATCATCCATCCACCCTTCTATCCATCCATCCATCCATCCTTCCATCCATCAATTCATCCTTTCATCCACCCACCCATCCATCCATCCAACATCCATTCATCATCCATCCATCCATCCTTCCATCCATCATCCATCCTTCCTTCCATCCATCCTTCCTTCCATCCATCCATCCTTCCATCAATCCTTCTCTCCATCCATCCATCCATCCATCATCCTTCCATCTGTCCACCATCCTTCCATCCATCCATCATCCATCCATCATTCATCCATCAATCATTCGTTCATCATCCATCCATCCTTCCTTCTCTCCATCCATCCATCCATCAATTCATCCTTCCATCCATTCATTCATCATCCATCCATTCATCCATCCATCCATCTATTCATCCTTCCATCCATTCATCCATCATCCATCCATTCATCCATCACCCATCCATCCATCATTCATCCATCAATCATTCATTCATCATCCATCCATCCACCCTTCTATCCATGTATCCATCCATCCGTCCTTCCTTCCATCCATCCATCCATCCATCATCCATCCATCATCCATCCATCCATCCTTCCATCAATCCTTCTCTCCATCCATCCATCCATCCATCATCCTTCCAGCTATCCACCATCCTTCCATCCATCCATCATTCATCCATTCATTCATCATCCATCCATCCTTCCATCCATCATCCATCCATCCTTCTATCCATTCATCCATCCATCCATCCTTCCTTCCTTCCGTCCACCCATCCATCGATTCATCCTTCCATCTATTCATCATCCTTCCATCTATCCACGATCCTTACATCCATCCATCATCCTTATATCCATCCATCCATCCTTCCTTCTCCCTATTCATCCATCCATCCATCCTTTTTTCTTGAATCCTTCCTTCCTCCCTTCCTCTTTCACAACTGGCTATTCACTAACCCAACATGAATAAACAGATAACAAGCCCCACAAAGAATGCTCTTTATTACGAAATATTTCTCTGTAATCACTGCTGCAGGTTCCTCTAGTTATCCCATTTTTTTACCCTGACAAATCTTCTTTGTCTGTGAAGCAACAATAATTACTTGATCTATGGAGATCTCCTTGTGAATAACATATTGTAAATGTGGATTCCCAGGGAGAAAAGGCAAGAAGCCTGGCTGATAAGCATATATGTACCATCCTACACCTCCAAATTATGGTGAAATATGGCAACTTTTTACTTGTCTTGAGGGATACATTTGTTTGGCTAAGGTAATTAAGTTGGCCTCTTTGAGCATCTGGAGTCCTGAAAGGAAAGAGCGACGACTCATTTGAATCATCCAAGTATCTGAAAAATCAAATTCTCTTTCTCTGAGTGTCCAAATTTTGTGGAGATTGTTGTCATGGTTTTGCACAGTGTAAGGGAAGCTAAATTTTGAGCAAAATGGCTCAACTGTGGGACATTTGTTAACAGAAAGCATCAGTTAGGCTTTTACTCATATTCCTTGGCATGCTAAATTAATAAAAAACATATTTATTTTTTCTTTTATCTATGGTCAGGCTTCCCTCGTGGTTCAGATGGTAAAGAATCTGCCTGCAATGCCGGAGACCTGGGTTTGATCCTTGGGTTGGGAAGATCCCCCGGGGGAGGGCGCGGCGACCCACTTCAGTATTCTGGCCTGGAGAATCCCATGGACAGAGGAGCCTGGCGGGCTACAGTCTATGGGGTCAAAGAGTCAGACACGACTGAGCGAGTAAACGCGTGTATGGTTATGTCAGAGTCTTAGTTGAGGCATGCGGGCTTCTTTCTCGTCCCCAACATCAGCAAGCCTTCAGTTTTCCCTCTGGGCTGTTTCAATAACGAGCACTGACCATCCATCATCCCTCAATGTGAGTGTGCGTACACACACATATTAGAGTTTTGATAAAATACCGTTAGGATAATGGACGCGCTCACTGTCCTTGGAATGTTCCCCTGAATAAACTGGGTGGGGATTTTTCCACTCTCTTACCTAAGCAGGGATGGATGTCACTTACTTCCAGGATAAGACAGATTTGAGAGAAAATTAGCAGTGACAGTGTCTTAAAAGACTGGTAAGAAGAAGGTTTACGGACTCGTTGGAAAAGACCCTGATGCTGGGAAAGATTCAGGGCGGGAGAAGAAGGGGACGACAGAGGATGAGATGGTTGGATGGCATCACCAGCTCGATGGACATGAGTTTGAGCAAGCTCCGGGAGTTGGTGATGGACAGGGAACCCTGGCGTTCTGCCGTCCATGGGATTGCAAAGGTTTGGACACAACTGAGTGACTGAACAACAATTCCACATGAAGTGTTTACTGAGCTACAAGAAAAGAGATCGACAAATATGGTATATTATAATGCATATATATGGAATCTAGAAGGATGGCACTAATGATACTGCGTGCGAGGCAGCAAAGGAGACACAGACATTTTGGACGCCGTGGGGGAAAGAGAGGGTGGGACGATTTGGGAGAATAGCACGGAAGCATCTACATTACCGTATGTAAAACAGCCAGCCAGCGGGAGGGTTGGGTGTGTGACGCGGGGAACCCAAACCCAGTGCTCTGTGACAACGTAGAGCGGTGTGATGGAGCGGGAGGCGGGAGGGAGGCTCAAGAGAGAGGGACGTGAGTCTACGTCCGGCCGATTCCTGCTTATGTGTGGCAGAAACAATGACAGGATCGTAATTATCTTCTAATTTAGGAAAATAAATGGTTCCTATTTTAAGTTATGTAACATTTTATTAACGTCCAGGATGGCCTGTTAACTCTGACATAACCAGCTTTTCATTTCCACTGGAAGTTTTATGATTGCTCAGTTAGGAACACATTTGCAACTTTCAACCACCTTTTTTTCTCTCCCCCTCTCCTCCACCCCGCTGCCTAAAGCCTTTTGAAATATGAAACAGAGACACAGTGTGAAAAAAAAAAATGCTGATGGAGAGGGCTCCCCAAGCTCTCTGCCACCCTGGAGAACGGTGCGAAGGCAGAAAGGAGGTGATTTGCGGTCCAGACGCATTTCCCAGGACGCCCACAGCTCGAAAATCTAATCAGGAGATGGATACATGGGCCGGCCTCGTGACTGGGCCCCTGTGTTTCATCAAGTGCATCAATGAGGGTGTCTCCGGCCCCCATTTTTCCTGCCGCTATGCTTTAGGTTCTAGCTTCTTACGATTGCCCCTGACCCCCATCCCAGGAACTGTTTCTTCTTGGAGAACAGTCAAGGGGCGAGACCGTTCAATGAACGTTGTCATCACCCCCACTGGGTCGCCGAGCAATCTCTCTGAATTCGGAGCCTCCCCTGTGCTGGCTGGAAAACACCTGGTGTGTTTCCAGGCCAAAAAAGAAGAAACGGGGCTGACGCGGAGAAGGCGCTAACAGGATGCCTGTGGTCCAAGGCGCCTTGACGACCACGAGCTCCATCAGCAGTGATGCCTGGGATGGTGGATGGCCCGGGGTATTAACAGTCGGCAGCGCTGAACGCTGCGTCAGGCAGGAAAGCTCATCTCCGCGGGGAGCGGGGGTGCCATCTCCTGCTCCAGGTGGAGAAAATAGCCTCGTTTTTCCCTTCCAAGAGCCTTGTGTGTGCCTTTTCTTTTTTTTTTTTAAATAATGGAAACTTGAATGAGGTTATTCACTAACAGTGGCTTCACACTGATGGCAATAACACTGGTTTAATGTGAATATTGGAGAAGGGAAGGGCAGCCCACTCCGGTATCCTTGCCTGAAGAATCACATGGACAGAGGAGCCTGGGGGGCTGCAGTCCAAGGGGTCACAAAGAGTTGGGCACGACTGAGCAACTGACCATATATATAGAGAGAGAGAGACAGAGAGAGAAAGAGAGAGAGCTGGCAAAAAGGTCTTTCTGATTTATCCGTAAAATATTATGGAAAAACCCAAATGAACTTTTGGGCCCGTATATATCATACACACACACACATATATATATATATATATATATCATATATATATATCATACACATATATATCATGCATATATATGATGCATATATACATACATATATACATACATATATATATGGTATATATATATATTTGATTCTTTTCCATTACAGATCATTATAGATATTGAGCAGAGTTCCCTGTGCTAGACAGCAGGGCCTTGTTGATTATCTAGTTTATATATTAGTAGCGTGTATCTCCTCGGAGAAGGCAATGGCACCCCACTCCAGTAATCTTGCCTGGAAAATCACGTGGAAGGAGGAACCTGGTGGGCTGCACTCCACGGGGTCGCCAAGAGTCGGACACGACTGGGCGACTTCACTTTCACTTTCCCCTTCCATGCATTGGAGAAGGAAGTGGCAACCCACTCCAGTGTTCTTGCCTGGAGAATCCCAGGGACGGGGGAGCCTGGTGGGCTGCCGTCTATGGGGTCGCACAGAGTCGGACACGACTGAAGCGACTTAGCAGAAGCATCAGCAGTGTGCATCTCCTAACCCCAAGCTGCTAATTTATCCCTCCCTCCGTTCCTCCCCTGGTAGCCCTTAAGCTGCCCCTGTCTCTAAGTCTTTCTCTCTTTTGTAAATAAGTTCCGTCGTATGATCTTTTTAGAGTCCACGTGTAAGGGACATGATGCCATTTAATCTTTCCACGTCTGACGGCTTCGCTCACTGTGACAATCTCTAGTTGCACGCACGTGACTGCAAACGGCATTCTCTCATTCTTCTTCGTGGCTGAGTAGTATTCCATGGTGTATATGTGCCACGTCTTCCTTACCCATCCCTCTGTTGATGGACACTTGGCTTGCTTCCGCGTCTTGGCTATTGTAAACATTGCCGCTATGAACACTGGGTTGCATGAGTATTTTTGACTTTAAAGTTTTGTGTGGCTACGTGCCCAGGAGGAAGAACAGTTTTGAAAGACCATTTTCTTCTGCCATTTTCTCAGAAAAAATTGAAGTATACCACACATAGAGGGTAAAATTGGAGAGAAAAGCAATGGCATTATAAAGATGAAATGAAGGTGGAGAGTAACAGACCGTGGAGCAGAAAGACTTGAAGGAGTTAGACGGGGAGATTAGACTTCTATAATCTAAGCGACACTAAATAAAGAACTCAAAATCAACATGTGTTCAGACAAAAAGATAGTAGCGGCATCTGGACAGAAAACAAGCTGAATTTATGCCCCACTCATAATCCTTTGATAACGGATTTCGGAGGCAGACTTTTTTATTTTTATCAGTGATGGAGTGACCTAAAAGGCAACACTTATCTGAGAGGCCTTGGGGGCAAGTCACAGAGATGGAAACATTTCCTACCCTGAGCTGCCCTCATTCAACTGTAAATGTCACAAGGAAGATTATCTCCAAACACAGGAGACCTGGGGAAACTGAAGGAAAAGGGAATCTGAACCCAGCCGGTCACGCGGATGAATGTTAAAGCCCAATGCAACATCCTGAGGATGGCAAAAAGCACCGAGGCAGGTGTTTGCCACGCATAATCTATCTGTCATACAAATGCAAACAATAGCATCGTCACACTGATCCAAAGTAGGGATGGACGGGGAGACCGCGTCAGGACCAAGTTGAAATACGTCTCTGTCGCTCTTCACAAAACAAGCGGACCGTTCAAAGATGATAGACCATGATAGAGGTTTAAGGGTATTATTCAAGAGTTTGTAGGACCCACTGGAACAGTGAGAAACAGTGAAACAGTGAAACTGAGGCTGAAATGAATCAGGCAGGATGACAAATATGTTTCGAACATCCGTATCTTTGTGAATAGGAATCAGTGTCAGGTTTATGCAGATAAGACAGGGACATGCCTGGGGCGGTCAGTGGTTAGGAATCCGCCTGCCAATGCCGGGGACACAGGTTTGACCCCTGGTCCTGGAAGATCCCACATGCCCTGGGGCAGCTAAGCCCGTGTGCCGGAAATGTGGAGTCTGTGCCCTGGAGAGCTTGCTCTGCAGCCAGAGAAGCCCCTGCAATGAGAAGCCCGCACACTGCAAATAGAGAGCGGCCCCCGCCAGCCTCAACTAGGGAAAGCCCAGGCTCAGCAGCCTAGACACAGCCAAAGTAAATAGATAAAGACGCGGATGAAACAAGGAAGGATTTTGAATATACTTACAGTTGGCATTAATCAACTTGAAAGTTGGACCACAGATAATGCAGTGTCCATATTTGGGAAGGAAAGTAAAAACATATATACACACACACTAAAGGGAAGAAGGCCTTCTCTATCAGAGAAACACAAAATCAGATATTCAAAGCCATGTCCATCAAGTCGGTGACGCCATCCAACCATCTCATTGTCTGTCGCCCCCTTCTCCTGCCCTCAATCTTTTCCAGCATCAGGGTCTTTTCCAATGAGTCAGCTCTTTACATCAGGTGGCCAAAGGTTTGGAGTTGCAGCTTCAGCATCTGTCCTTCCAATGGCTATTCAGGACTGATTTCCTTTACGATGGACTGGTTGGATCTCCTTGCAGTCCAAGGGACTCTCAAGAGTCTTCTCCAACACCACAGTTCAAAAAAGCATCCATTCTTTGGTGCTCAGCTTTCTTTATAGTCCAACTCTCACATCCATACATGACTAGTGGAGAAACCATAGCTTGGACTAGACGGACCATTGTTGGCAAAGTAATGTCTCTGCTTTTTAATATGCTGTCTAGGTTGGTCATAACTTTCCTTCCAAGGAGCAAGCATCTTTTACTTTCATGGCTGCAGTCACCATCTGCAGTGATTTTCGAGCCCAAGAAAATAAAGTCTGTCACTGTTTCTCCATCTGTCTGCCATGAAGTGATGGGACCGGATGCCATGATCTTCGTTTTCTGCATGTTGAGTTTTAAGCCGGCTTCTTCACTCTCCTCTTTCACTTTAGCAAAGAGCCTCTGTATGTTCCCTTGCGTCTTAGTTTATCCAGACTGTCACTGATTTTAGTCTGGGTGTTCTGACAGAGAAGAAAACTGCTCATTTATTTGTTCCTTTTTTTGTTCTCTGTCCACATGAATCAACTATCTCGGACCTCACTTGCTCCCATGCACAGTAGCAAGAAACAGA
The DNA here is from genome assembly GCF_963930625.1 of Muntiacus reevesi. Classification (NCBI taxonomy): domain Eukaryota; kingdom Metazoa; phylum Chordata; class Mammalia; order Artiodactyla; family Cervidae; genus Muntiacus; species Muntiacus reevesi. Next base: position 2,198,593 of record NC_089271.1, read on the forward strand.
GAAAAATCCATAACGTTTTCTCCTTTGAGTCAAGTGAAACCCTCAACTGCATTTCGGAAAATAATGTATTGATTAAGCTCATCAATATAAATAACTTGGAATAATGTTTCAAAAAAAAAAAAAAACACTTAAGTCCCATTCAAGATTTTTGGCGGATGAAAATACATAGTGCAGAGAGCTATCAGGATGACAGCATTGTCCACTGATCATACTGGAGTGAAGGAGATATATATAACAGGAAATTGGTTTCCTCAGATCAAAACAAAATAATGTTGTTATACTCTGGCATTCTCAGAAAGGTATTGCTAAGGAATTTTTAGATTTTTCATGCTTTATAAGTGTGGGCAGTAAGGGCGAAAACAGAAAACCTTGAGGAGAGAAGAATACATATAAGGATCTTTCTTTAAAAATCCAGTCTTAGGGGACCTCCTGGTGGAGACGTGGTCAAGACTCTGCTTCCCGTATAGGGGGGCTGGGTTCAATCCGTGGTCAGGAAGCTGGATCCTGCGTGCCACAACTAAGACCCTAGGCCTCACGTGCTGCAGCTAAGGCCCAGGGCAGCCAAATAAGTAAAATAAATAAATAAACATATATTAAACAAATCTAAGATTGGGTCTTCCCTGCTGGTCCAGTGCCTAAGACTCTGCGTCCCACCCAACGTAGGGAGTCCAGGTTCACTCCGGACTCGCTAGAATAACTAGATCCCACGTGCCACAACTAAGATTTGATGCAGCCAAATAACTATTTTTTTAAAAAAATCTAATATTAACCATGTATTTTTTTTAAGTTTTGCCTTCTTTATTTTTTATTTATTAATTTCTTTTTTAAAATTTATTTAACTAAAAATGTCAGCATGAAATTCCAATAGCATCCAATGCACCATATTTAAGTGTATACAAGTTGATAAGTTAAAATGTCCATTTAAAATACACAAGCGAACGTATTTTAATGTATTCACAGAGTTACCACCATCACAATGCGGGTCAGACCATTTCTTTCCTCCAAAAAGAAACCTTATACCCACTAAGTCACTTCTCATTCCTGGTCACCTCCGTGCCCTGGGAAACCATGAATCTACCCTCTCACTGTAGATTTCCTTATTCTGCGTGTTCCAAGTGAAAGGTTCACCCATACTGAAGCCTGTGTGAGTGCTTCATTCTTCTTTATTATTGTTGTTCAGTCGCTCAGTCGTGTCTGAATCTCTGCGACCCCATGGACTGCGGCACACACCAGGCTTCCCTGTCCATCACCATCTCCCGGAGCTCACTCAGATTCATGTCCACTGAGTCAGTGAAGCCGTCTAACCATCCCATCTCATTCCTGTCTATGACCTGGTAATGTTTTGTGGTTATATGAACAGCCCACACTCTGTTTTTCTATTCATTCACCCGTGGACATTTGGAAGGTTTCCATTAGTTGAGCTATTATCACAAACAGCACTGAATATCCACGGACAAGTTCTACGACGGAGATATGCTTTCTCACAGAGCTTGGAGTGGAATTTCTACACCACAGTAAACATGCATCATGAAAGACTGACATTCGACTTTATTTCAAAGAAAATGCAAGGCTGTATGTGTGTGTTTGCAAAGGAGCATCTAGGACAGAACCTAGTTCACATCAAGCCCATATAGTACGTGATACACTGTGTCACCTGATTGCTATCAGCCCCACACGCCACGTGTATCCAAGACCACCTGCCTGTGTCTTTCAGCTTCCAGATACAACTTGTGTTTCTAAACCGCCTTTCTTTCTTGGTTCTTTTCTATATATAGCACGCCTTCTGTGAAAAGTCTAGACAGGACTTTTCCCCAGCTCCTGGCCTAAGCGATTTCTTTATTCTCCACGCTCCCATCACTCATTTTAATTCACTTTTCATTGCTCACGAGTATATTAGAAATGTGCTCGTATTTCTGATTAGCGTAGAATCAGAGTCGTAGGGCCGGGAGCCTCAAATGCCCCCCTCACAAGGATCTTTAGTTTCCTTATGGGACTTTTCTGGTGGGCTGGTCCTTAGGAATTCTGCATTGCAGTTCAGGGGACCTATGTTAGATTCTTGGTCAAGAAACTAAGATCACACATTGCCACAGAGCAACTAAACCCTTGAGCATAAATAAACATATAAATGCACAAATAAATATGCAAACATATAAATATGTAAATAAATGTGTAAATAAATGTGTATATATTAAAATGATTTTTTTTCTTACTCACTTCCGCATCATGTCTGAAGCTAGCAGTTTTTCTTTGAATTAACTTGAACTGAAAAGCTCGAGAGAATTCTAAGTGCCCTTTGTTCAGCCCAGCAACTCCGGCAGTTAATAAAAATCTTACAATGGAAAAAAATGTAAAAGGGAGTTAACTTTTACAGTCTTCTGTTGCTCACTGAAATTTAGAGTTGGTGGTAGGAGAAAAAAAGGAAAAAAAAAACCAAGATTGAAATGTAGCTATGAGAAGAAAAGGATCTGATTATTGAAATCATCCAAGGTTTTCCCTGATGGCTCAGCTGGTAAAGAATCTGCTTGCAATGCAGATGATCCTGGTTCTATTCCTGGGCCAGGAAGAACTCCTGGAGAAAGGATAGGCTATCCACTCCAGTATTTTGTGGCTTCCCTTGTGGCTCAGCTGGTAAAGAATCCATTTGCAATATGGGAGACCTGGGTTCCATCCCTGGGTTGGGAAGATGCCCTGGAGAAGGGAAAGGCTACCCACTCCAGTATTCTGGTCTGGAGAATTCCATGGACTGCAGCTCACCAGGCTTCTCTGACCTTCACTGTCTCCCAGAGTTTATTCAAACTCACGTCCATCGAGTCAGTGACGCCACCCAACCATCCCATCCTCTGTCGTCCCCTTCTCTTCCAGCCTTCAATCTTTCCCAGCATCAGGGTGTTTTCCAAGGAGTCAGTTCTTTGCATCAGGTGGTCAAAGTATTGGAGTTTCAGCTTCAGCATCAGTCCTTCCAATGAACATTCAGCACGGATTTCCTTTAGGATGGACTACTTTGATACCCCCGCCCAGGATTTATGTCCTGCTATCTGGAGCCTGTATCTTATCTCTAAAATTCTTGCCTGTGAGTAGAATGCAGGTCAGGTTACTGGGTCTGTGGGTTGTTTGGCGGGACATTCTGGCAGTTACTGTCTCTTAACACTATATTATGACAGAGCGTGAGAGGTCAGCATCTGTTGTTGAAGGCACCCAGCGTACAGTTACTTTGTTATGGCAGACCTGGCAAAAAGAGACAGTAACTTACAGCCTAAAGATTCCAGCAGCTTTAATAGACACAAATTGATTATGGGATGTAATTGCAGATAATTTTCAAGACCAGGTATCTGGCACCTGTTGGCATTTGACACTGTTAAAGTGCTTGGGGAGTTGGGACTGTTGTCTTAGTTACTAAATGGTGTCCACCTCTTTTGCAACCCCATGGACGTAGCCTGCCAGGCTGCTTGGTCCATGGGATTCTCCAGGCAAGAATACTGAAGTGGGCTGCCACTGCCTTCTCCAGGATGGGATCTTCCCGACCCAGGGATTGACCTGTGTCTCCTGCTTGCAGGTCGATTCTTTACAGTCTGAGTCAAGATTAAAAAAAAAAAAACACGGGCCTGGTGCACTGGGAAGACCCAGACGGATGGGGTGGAGAAGGAGGTGGGAGGGGGGATCGGGATGGGGAACACATGTAAATCCATGGCTGATCCATGTCAATGTATGACAAAAACCACTACAATATTGTAAAGTAATTAGCCTCCAACTAATAAAAATAAATGAAAAAAATAACCAAAAAAAAAAAAGCACTACAATGCTTGAACTTCACGGATGGTCAGTGGCTAAGACTCCAGGCTCCCAATGCAGGGAGCATGTGTTCGATCCCTGGTCGAGGAACTAGACCCCGCATGTCACAACTAAGACCCAGGGCAGCCAAATAAAAATTAACAAACAAACAAAAAACTACAGAACCAGGTAGCTATTTACACAAGGACCCCACTGGATAGGTCAAACTTCTGTACAATCAATGTTTACCCTTGCCATGATGCTTATATTGGCTTCTGATATATATAATCAGTGAAGCCTTTGGCGTGGAGAAGAGTGAGCTTCCAGGAAGTTTTGTATTTCCATTGTGTTTGATTTCAGATTGCCCGCATGCATGCTTCATCGATTCAGTCGTGTCGGACTCTTTGCGACCCCGTGGACTGTCGCCCACCAGGCTCCTCTGTCCATGGGATTCTCCAGGCCAGAACCCTGGAGTGGGTTGCCATGCCCTCCTCCAGGGGATCTTCCTGACCCAGGGATGGAACCCACGTCTCTTTATGTCTCCTGCATTGGCAGGCGGGTTCTTTACCACTAGCGCCACCTGGGAAGCCTTCAGACTGCCTCCACTGCCTGATCATCCCTGTCTATGTTGTCCTCAGGAAGCATGGAGAAAGGAAAAGACAGGGTTTATCACCACCACACAGAAAGTGTTTGACGACTCTGATGAATGCCAGTAGGTACAGCGTCTGTTGTTGTTCCGTCGTGAAGCCACATCCAACTCTTTGCCACCCCGTGGACCTCAGCACGCCAGGCTCTGCCATCTTTCACTATCTCCCGGAGTTTGCTAGTCCTGGCTAAATTATAGACCAAATGTAGTGTTGTTGTTGTTGTTGTTTTTATTTGCAGGTCAGCTGACCTCAGAACACTGCGGGCCTGCTTCAATAAGCCAGAGAGAAAATTCCACTCCATCTGGTCCATGACTTCCAGGGATCCGCCCCGGATCTGGTATTTGTTTCTTTGTGGTTCACTGCGTCATCCACCCTGTTCTTCAGCTCTTTTCAGATAGTCTGCTTTCATGTTGAATACAGAGTACATGGTTTTCCAGGAGAAAATCAATCCTAAACCAGTCAGTCCTCAAGGACACCAACTCTGAATGTTCATTGGAAGGAGTGATGCTGAAGATGAAGCTCCAATATTTTGGCCACCTGATGTGAAGAACAGACTCACTGGAAAAGACCCTGATGCTGGTAAAGATTGAAGGCAGGAGGAGAAGGGGACGACAGAGGATGAGATGGTTGGATGGCATCACCGACTCAATGGACATGACTCGGCAAACTCAGGGAGGCAGTGAAGGACAGGGAAGCCTGGCGTGCTGCAGTCCATGGGGTCACAAAGAGTCAAACGCGACTTAGTGACGGAACAACAATAGCAGATAACAATAACAGCTCTCTGAGGCTGACGGATGGCAGCACACATACCCGCCTTGCTTACACAGCCTTCAGACCACACTTCCCCATTTCTCCTTCAGGCTCTGCAAAACCCCGGTGTGTATCAGAAACCTACCTCTCTCCCAGGGGGTGGGTCCCTTACGACGATCACACTCCCCATGACATACACAATCATTTCTCAGAGTCGTATGCTCACGGTATTGTAGAAGCACACGCATTAGAAGGAGAATTTATTTATTGACCTGTTGTCTTTCTTCCTGCTCTGCTACAAAAATTTCCTGAACTTTGAAGGCTGCATACCTAATCCTCTTTCAAGGAGAGGAGGAAAACCTACATATTTAATGTCTCACTGCCCTTAAGGAAATAAAAAGGGGATTCTTAGAGGATGGTAGAGGGCTAAAGGGTGTGCAGAAGAAACCAAAATGGGAAGGTTCCCTGAGGTGAGGGATCACCTGGGATGTAAAGAATGATGGATGGATGCTACTCAGAGGTGGAGGTAAAGAGGGCTTCTAGTAGGGGGCAAAAACTACAACTGCAAGGAGAAGCTGTAAAATGTACACATGAAATTCAACAGAGGGGATGTAACTGAGTGGGTACACAGAGAATAAAGGACAGGTTATGCAAATACAAGGGGAAAAAAAACCTACAGCAGAAGAAAATAAAACAGGAGAGGTGGGGCTTCCACTGGTGTAGGATGGTGACAGCAAGTCATGAACTGAGAAGAAAAATTAAGCCAACTAAAGGCTAACATTTTCTAAGGAAAAGAATACTTTGTTGATAGTTGATATAATTACTTTATCTTTTCTTTCTCTATTTCTTTCTTTTTCTTCCTTTCTTCCCGTCTCTTTCCTTCTATTAATATCTTGTATTATCTATCTTGTATTACCTGTCTATCTATCTATTGGGGCTTCCCGGATGGCTCAAGTGGGTAAAGAATCCGCCTGCAGTATCTGTTTTTGATTCCTGAGTCAGGAAGATCCCCTGGAGGAGGAAATGGCAACCCACTCCAGTATTCTTGCCTGGGAAATCCCAGGGACAGAGAAGCCTGGCAGGCTACAGTCCATGGGGTCACAAAAGAGTTGGACAAATTCAGTTCAATTCAGTTCAGCCGCTCAGTCGTGTCCGACTCTTTGTGATCCCATGGACTGCAGCATACCAGGCCTCCCTGTCCATCACCAACTCCTGGAGTCCACCCAAACCCATGTCCACTGAGTCGGTGATGCCATCCAACCATCTCATCCTCTGTCGTCCCCTTCTCCTCCTGCCTTCAATCTTTCCCAGCATCAGGGTCTTTTCCAATGAGTCAGCTCTTTGCTTCAGGTGGCCAAAGGATGGGAGTTTCAGCTTCAACATCGGTCCTTCCAATGATTATTCAGGACTGATTTCCTTTAGGATGGACTGGTTGGATCTCCTTGCAGTCCAAGGGACGCTCAAGAATCTTCTCCAACACCACAAGTCAAAAGTGTAAATTCCTCAGTGCTCAGCTTTCTTTGTAGTCCAACTGTCACATTCATACATGACCACTGGGAAAACCATAGCCTTGACTAGACAGACCTTTGTGGACAAAGTAATGTCTCTGCTTTTCAGAGTTGGACAAGACTGAGAGACTAAATGATCTATCTACTATCTATCTTCTACTATCACCTATCTATATTTATCAATCTTATCTTCCCACCAACTGAAGCACTCATCCAACCATCCATCCATCCATCCGTCCATCCATCTATCCATCCATCCATTCCTCTATCAATGTATCTACATGTCAATCAACTGTCTACATCTATCTATATATCTATGATTTATCTATCTAGACCATTAGATCATCAAATGAATGCATGGATAGATGGATCAGTGGATGGAGAGATGGAAAGACAGATGAACACAGAGATAATCATACATACTTAATATTGATTATGTGCACAGGATAGGGGGCTAGAAAAACACAGAAGCTGCTGTGCAAGTCCAGGCCCGAGCCACTGATCAAAATGCCGTCTGCATCCAACCCACTCTCCTTCAAGAAGTGGGGTAGTGATAGAGCTTTCCAAATGGGAAAAAAAAAAAAAAAAAAAGAATCTAGTTCCCTAGTGATTCTAGTGATGGTAAAAGGATGATGAAGTCACACTTTACATCCATCTCAAACTTCTTCCATGTGTCTCTCTGTCTTGCCGAACCCAGAAAGAAAATGTACAGTTCTCTGTTTCCCTTGCAGATCAAGATTTATCTCTGCAATTCATATCTTTTTGTCCCTTCCTATGTAAACTGGTTTTTTTTTTTTTTTTGATGACGGGGCATGCGTACGTCATAAAAACGGGTTAAAAATAAATGAACGTATTTCTGACGGAGGTAGAAGCACAGAAGAACCTCGGTGTGAACAAATAGCTCACTGCCAGCCACTGGAAGGAAGCCTTCCCCAGCACTCTCTCCGTTTGCCCTGGAGGCAACCTCTAACCTGAGTTTTATTAACAATTGCCTCCCTGTTCTTTTCTAAACTTTTACGCCCATGAGTGCAAATTTTGTATTTCATACAAACAGGCCTGTGGCACATGTATTTTTTTTGCTCCGGACTTCTTTCACCCCACATTACAGAGCTCCATTCAGATATTCCAAGCGTAACAAGGAAGAAGAAATCTGACTCCATATTAAATCTGTTTTTTGTTTTTTTAACTTTAGCCTCTGTCTTGTACTGCTTTTGCTACTAAGCTGCCTTTTGTCCTTTTCTTTCCCTCACATTTTATTTTTGATACATCACGATTACAGTTTTCAAACATTAAGATAAAGAAGGAGTGTTGCCACCATTTCTGCTTTTCCCCCATCTATTTGCCATGAAACAATGGGACTGGAGGCCCTGATCTTAGGGTTTTTTTGCTTTTTAAATAGCCTGAAATATACAGCACAGTCCATTCTCAAGGTTCTGAGCTTTCAGAGTATAACATTGTAGCAGTCATACAGAGATAAAAAGTTGCAGAACAGGCAATAACGTTTTGTTGGAGGCTTACAGGCAGCACCGTGACCTGTAACGCACAAGGTCGGCCCCAAAACAAAGGCTTCCTGCACCAAGATGTTTGCAACAGGGAGGCACATCTCCTCTCCTTTCAGGATAAAATGAATCTGAATTCTGACTTGGGGGAGGTGGTTCTTTGGGACACATCCACCGTCTTCTAGGTCTGCTGGCTCTCTGAATAAAGTCACCATTCCCAACACCTTGTCTCAATTTACTGGCCTGTGGGGCAGTGAGCAGTGAGCTTGACCCTGATCAACCTTGATAACACAGGTACCTTATAACTTACTCACTTCCTCCATTGTCTAATATTTTACTCTACGACTACAGCATAATGGGGCCTCCCTGGCAGCTCAGCTGGTAAAGAATCCGCCTGCAACGCAGGAGACCCCGCTTCGACTCCTGGGTTGGGAAGATCCCCTGGAGAAGGGCATGGCAACCCACTCCAGTATCCTTGCCTGGAGAATCCCCATCGACAGAGGAGCCTGGCGGGCTGCAGTCCACAGGGTCGCCGAGAGTCAGACAGGACCGAGTGACCAAGTGCAGCCCAGCAGATGGCATAATGGATGGGTCCAGGCTGTCCTCGGCAAACGGGGTGGATCAATTTCACCGGAAGCTCTTTTTTGAAAAATGCAGCTGTGAATATCATGCATTTCCAGTTTTTTAAGACATATGACCCAGCAATCCCACTTCTGGGCATACACACTGAGGAATCTAGATCTGAAAGAGACACGTGCACCCCAATGTTCATCGCAGCACTGTTTATAATAGCCAGGACATGGAAACAACCTAGATGCCCATCAGCAGACGAATGGATAAGGAAGCTATGGTACATATACACCATGGAGTATTACTCAGCCATTAAAAAGAATTCATTTGAATCAGTTCTAATGAGATGGATGAAACTGGAGCCCATTATACAGAGTGAAGTAAGCCAGAAAGATAAAGACCAATACAGTATACTAACGCATATATATCAAATTTAGAAAGATGGTAATGATAACCCTATATGCAAAACAGAAAAAGAGACACAGAAGTACAGAACAGACTTTTGAACTCTGTGGGAGAAGGGGAGGGTGGGAAGTTTTGAAAGAACAGCATGTATCAAGTGCTCGGGCCTGTTGGGCTGGGAAGATCCAGAGGAATCGGGTGGAGAGGGGGGTGGGATGGGAGACCGGGATGGGGAATTCGTGTAACTCTATGGCTGATTCACATCAATGTATAACAAAACCCACTGAAAAATAAAAAAATTAAAAAAAAAAAAAAAAAAAAAAGAATATCATGCATTGTATTGTCTGGTTCACGGAGGATATAATCATGAGTAGGATTTCTGGGACTGGATTTAGGCTCAGCTGGTTGAAAGCAGTGTTCAGAAGGCGAACTCTGCACTGCGTGTGTGATTTCTCACGGGAAGACGCAGACACAGACCGTGTTAGGTTTTTTTGTGTCGCTGGATTACAGAGTGTGGATCTCAGCTCCAAGGTCTGTGGACAGTGGTGTCAAACATTTGTTTTGCTTGGCTCAGATCTACCTTGACACAGAAGCTCGGGTGTAAAACTTGCAGTCGTGGGCTGAAGGACTGAAAGAACTGGATGAATGGAACTCAGATGACCTGAAATTCTCTGAACTCCCAAACCCAGGGGAACTACAACTGGTCCTTCAAACCACCTGTCCTTTTTGTGTGGAGAGTTACTCCTTCTTACCCGTGAAGCCTGCAGGACCAAACCGGAGGCTGTTGCCTTGCAAAACAAATCCCGTTCTCATCAAGCTGCACCCGTAAAAGACGGACAGTCACTGGACACATGATGAAAATCAGACCACAGGAAGAAAAGCACCATGACTCCAGACAGGAAGAAGCAACATACAGGCTAAGGAAATGGGTGTATTACAATCCGTGACCTTCAATTTCAAGAAAAAATAAACCAGACGTCTCAATACTCTGAAACTGCAAATCCACTGAAGACAGAACCCAGTAATGCTGACAAATTAAACAATGCAAAGGTCTTCATGAGGATGAAGTGTCTACGTGGGTACTGAATCATTTCAAACTCTTTGAGACCCCATGGACTGTAGCCCGCCAGGCTCCTCTGTCCATGGGATTCTCCAGGCAAGAATAGTGGAGTGTGCTGCCATCTCCTTCTCCAGGGGATCTTCCCAACCCAGGGAGAGAACCCAGGTCTCCACCTCTGGGTGTGTATACAGAAAAAAAGGAAGACAAAGTCTAATTAGAAAAGATACATGCACCCTAACGCTTATGGTAGCGTTATTTATAATATGCAAGCTATGGGTGCAGCCCAAGTGCCCATCAAGAGAGGAATGGATATGGAAGGTGTAGGGGGTGTGTCTGAATGCTGCTGCTGCGGCTAAGTCGCTTCAGTTGTGTCCGACTCTGTGCGACCCCATAGATGGCAACCTACGAGGCTCTTCTGTCACTGGGATTCTCCAGGCAAGAATACTGGAGTGGGTTGTCATTTCCTTCTCCAACTGTAACTTGCTATTGGGCATCAAAATAATGTTTCAGTTATTTGGGAACTAACAGCCCCAAGCCATCTTGCGAAATTTGCAAGCCAATTATGCCGGCAGAGCCTGGCGTATTGACTTTGCGGCATGATTTTGATGGCTGAAGTTTGCCGTGGATTGTGGTTATGCAGAGCACACTTGTGGATGTCTGGCTCACCAGTGCGGTTGTATCTTCACCGCTGTTACTGTCCAGTCGTTAAACATTTCCGGACCCATGAACTGCAGCTCGCCAGGCTTCCCGATCTTTCCCTGTCTCCCTGAGTTCGCTCAGATTCACGTCCTTTGAGTCTGTGACATCATCTGACCATCTCATCCTCTATCGCCCCCTTCTCCTTCTGCCATCAGCCTTTCCTCACATCAGGGTCTTCACCAATGAGTCGGCTCTTGGCATCCCGTGGCAAAGTGTGGGAGCGTCTTTGTATCTTTACTAGGGATCCTGCAACATACTTTGACACCGTGTGCTTGGCATGTTTAACCGGATTCTGTTGCTAAGAGATTCAACAACAAGCACGATGGGGACATCTTTTGACCCAAAGGAAATTTATGCTTTGTGGAAAGAAACGAATGATTTTGCCTGTGTCCGTGGAAACTGAAGTCTTCCTTGCCACTGAACAACAACAGTGGACAGATAGGTATGTGTTGGACATTCATGGTTCAACTTTGGATATGGTTCTCTCATCATTCTGGCCTGGTGAGTCTAAACCACAAGCAGGAATAAAGGCAGGAACTGCTCTGAGCATGGGATGCAGGGATGCTCAAGCGAGCACTCCAGACTGCTAAGCTGTGGTTCCCTCCCATGTTTTATCCGAGGCGAAATATTGCCTTCTTTGCCAGGAAGGGCCAGGTTTCTCTTCAGAGGAGACAGCGGAAGGGGAAGAAAAATAGCTTTGTCCTTTAGGTTTCAAGAGTTATAAATTAAGCAGTGGTCCACAAGACAGATGAACAAGCTTGAGGAGTTTGCTTGCTTCAACTTTGGACTTTTCCCCTTGCTTTATTAAATCAGGTCCCCAAAGGTAGAGCGTCTTGTCCATGTTTAAATAATGACATTTGCTAGTTTTATATAATTGTCCTGGATGAGCCCCCTGGGTTCGGGGTGTGGGGGATATTGTTTCTTAAAGCTGATTCTCCAAGTAATGAGAGAGGTCATTGCTTAAAGGCCCCTAGAATGAACTGTTGCAGAACTTGTCTTATTTCCTAGAAGCAAACCACATGCTAATATGAAACAGCCTTCTACGTGTGTTCACACTGGGTACTTGTAATTTTTGCTATGGAAGCCCGTTGTTGGGTTGGGTTATTTTTTTATGTTTTGGCTCATTTACCAAAGGTAATCCTTTTTCTTTCTTCCTGCCACTGTCTTCCGATTTCAGTTCTATTTAGATGTTCCCGACAGTGTAAGATGATATCACTCTGTAAATGATTTATTTACAGTCATGTTTAAAAATGGACATAGAGACGATTACAGCTTAATACACTCTTTTCTATAAATTGTAGATTCTCATTTGGATTGAAGTCCTGGACTTTTAATATATATATAATATGCGTAGAAGATATATATATATATATATAATATATATGAGAAGATATATAAAATATATATATCAGAATATATTAACAAGAATATACACATATCATATATTTGCTATACATGATGATATGGCATAAATATGTTGTTGCATATATATTCTGGCATATATACAATATATATGTTCTCATATATATATTCTGCTATATATAGCATATATAGTCTAGTATAAATATAGAGTCCAGTATAAATATATCATACATATGTCTAGTTCTTGTATATATATTGTCTAGGATAAATATGTATATGTCCAAGCATATATATAGTCTAATATATACTCTTAGTTTGTATATTTTATATTATTTTTGTTGTTCAGTTGCTAAGTCATGTCTGACTCTTTTTTTAATATTGCGTAAATACACATATATATGCATATATGCACATGCATACATCCATCACACACGGGGTTCCCGGGTTGCTTAGTGGTAAAGATTCTGCTTGTCAATGTGGGAGACCTGGGTTTGATCCCTGGGTTGGGAAGATCCCCTGAGGAAGGAAATGAGAACCTACTCCAGTATTCTTGCCTGGGAAATCTCATGGACAGAGGGGCCTGGCGGGCTACAGTTCGTGGGCTCTCAAAGAGTCTGACACAACTGAGTGACATATTAGAATATATAGAGGAACAAATATATGGATGCTATCAATAAGAATGCATATATGTTTATTATAAATAATAATATACTATATTATATAGTATATATACTACTATATATGATATATATTACATGTATATTATATAATATAGTATTATATGTATAGTATAATATAGTATTATGCATATATAATATAGTATATATATAATATAGAGTATATAATATATAATATAGTATTATATATATTATATATACTAATGTATATATTATATAATATAGTATAATACTTTATTTATATATTATATTATAATTAGTATATACATTAGTATATATATACATTAGTATATATAATACATTAGTATATATGTATTAGTATATATTAATATATATTATATATACTAATGTATATATATTAGTATATACATTAGTATGTATAAAGTATATATTATATATAATGAAATAATAAAATATTAACATATATAATGTATATATTATACAATAATAACATTTGTATATGCATAAATATTAACATATGTTCAGATATGTGTACATATTCACATATACTTGCATATATGCATATAAAATTATATTAAACACATAAATTATGTAGAAACAAAATAATACTTGTGTGTGTGTATATTTGTCAATAAATAGAAAATATGTAGTGATGACAGAGTGATCCTTTTGGACACCACTGGGGTGTCAGTAATAGCTCTAGTTTTTGGGCAAATGACTCTTTAAAGATCCATAATCTAGACAAAGCTGGTCTATTACCACAGAGTGTGGTTAATGTCCGTTTTTTTCTTTTTTAATCTCCAAATCTCCGATAGTCATAAGGCAAAAACATTTCTTCAGGGAGGACACATACCTGCAAAGTAATTTAGATTAATGCACGCTCGCCAGGGGCAGCTCCAAAATCAATGTGCAATTAAAGGGACACATCAGAGACGTCTCTATTTGTTCCAACTCCATGAACCAGTCGGCAGAGCGCAAAATGAGAGAGCCAGAGAGAAGGATTTCCAGACGAGCAGCAAGGAGTCATCTCATGCAGAAACACAAATATTGAATGCGGACGCACAGATACGGAATCCAAAGAGATGGCACTGATGAATTTACTTTCAGGGCAGCAGTGGAGAGAACAGACCTATGAGATAGAGATAGAGAACAGACCTAGGAGATAGAGATAGAGATAGAGATGATAGAGAACAGACCTATGGATACAGGGGGGCAGAGGACGGAGATGGGAACACCTATGGAGAGAGTAACATAGAAATTTACAATACCATACGTAAAATTCCAGCACAAGCTGAAATAAAGATTGCCGGGAGAAATACCAGTAACCTCAGATATGCAGATGATACCACCCTTATGGCAGAAAGTGAAGAACTAAACAGCCTCTTGATGAAAGTGAAATTTACCTTTAAAACCAAAATTGCACGCATATTCCTTATGCCTTGGGCTTCCTTGGTGGCTCGGGTGATGACGAATTCTGCCTGCAGTGTGGGAGACTTGAGTTCAGTCCCTGGGTTGGGAAGATCCCCTGGAGAAGGAAATGGCAACCCACTGTGAAACATCACAGAGAAAATAAAAGATGATAAGCCACGGTTTGAAAGAAGATATTTGCAGAACAAATATCTGAAAAATAGCCTTGAATCTCGAATGTACAAGAGCCCTCAACATTCAATAAAAAGACAACAAATTATGAAATTCACAATACTAACTGGATAAAGATTGGAACACATCACCAAAGAAGATATACCTACGGCAGGCAGATAAGCATATGAAAAGATGCTCCAAATCATTGCGAACTGAGAAATGCAAAATCCAGTACGTTGGAGCACCACCAACATTGTTTCATTTCCAAAGTTGGGAATTTTGGTTTGTTTCAAAATCTGGATTTCACTGACTTGCTCTTTGTTCAGGTGCTAAGTCGTGTCCAAGTCTTTGTGACCCCATGGACTGCAGCAGGCCAGGCTTCCCTGTCCTTCACCATCTCCCAGAGTTTACTCAAACTCATGTCCATCGAGTCAGTGACGCCATCCAACCATCTCATCCTCTGTCGTCCCCTTCTCCTCCTGCCTTCAGTCTTTCCCAGCATCAGACCGACTTAGCAGCACCTTTAATCTCCGTTCACACTTCATGGACCATCATGCGTGTTTAAAACAGATCTGTGTGGAAACACTCTGTATATTCTCAGGAAATATGTAATGTAAAATTTTACATGCCTGGATTCATCAACCACAGAGATTGTATCACCAACTGACTAGTGAACAAAAAACCCCCAGGAAACTGGAACTCTTATTTCAAGAGCATACATTTTTCCTTTTGCTTCAATGTATGCAGTATTTCACGTTCTACTTATTTTTTGTTTTTAAGTGATGCTCGAAGAAAGAAAAAGAAAGGAAAAAGAGAGAATGGTGAGACTCGTAAAGAGAAGAAAACATCTTCGTGAGAATGGAACAGGTCCCCAAGCCACAAACGCATCTCTGCAGGGTCAGGTACTGGGAGCCAGACTCAGCTTGCTCAGGTCACGGGTTTAGTGAAGGAAGGGCAACATTTCTTTCAATTTGTGTGTGTGTTGGTCACTCATGCCTGACTCTTTGTGACCCCAGGGACGGTAGCCCACCAGGCTCCTCTGTCCATGGGATTCTCCAGGCGAGAATCCTGGAGTGGCTTGCCACGCCCTCCTCCAGGGGATCTTCCCAACCCAGGGATGGAACCCGAGTCTCTTAGGTCTCCTGAATTGGCAGGTGGGTTCTTTACAACTAGCTCCACCTGTGAAGCCTCACACACGTGTGTGTGTGTATATACATACATACATACATACATACATACATATATATACACACACACATATAAAACATATATATATAAAACCATAGGCATATGTGTATAGATATTTATATATGCACATATTTTTATACAAATATAAATGAGTATATATAAAACATAGGCCCATGTGCATAGATATTTATATGTAAATATGTGTAAGTGTATAAATATCTATACAGGGACTTCCCTGGAGGTTAGGACTCTGCGCTCCCAACTTGGAGGGTGCAGGTTCGATCCCTGGTCAGAGAACTAAGACCCCATCAGCCACGCAGCACAACTCAAAAAAGAAAAAAAAAACTATACTTGTATGTCTGTTTTATATAGACACATTGTTTATATTTTGATGCTTCTATTTTCCATTGAAATATAATAATACTGTTTAAAAACATACAGAAAACATTTCTCTAAATAATATAAATGTGTGTATGTAGTCAGACATGACTGAGCGACTGAACTGAACTGATATACACACATACACACCATATGTACATATATAAATAAACACATGCATAAGTGTGTGCATTTATATACATATGCATATTTATATAAACCTATACACACAAGCATCTCTTTATGTACGGATATTTTGACATGCATTTGTGCATATGGACAGATAGAGATATAAATAAGGCTTCCCAGATGGCTCAGTGGTAAGCACTTGCCTGCCAATGCAGGAAATCTGGGTTCAATCCCTAGGTTGGGAAGATCCCCTGGAGGAGGGCATGGCAACCCTCTCCAATATTGTTACCTGGAGAATCCCATGGACGGAGAAGCCGGACAGGCTATAGTCCATGGGGTTACAAAGAGTCAGACACGACTGAAGTTACTTAGGACACAAGTTAGTCCATAACAGAGATGAAGAAGAGATGGATGGGGATATTTAGTTTTGTTTTTTTTTTTTAAGCAAATTCCTCTGCAGAACTAGTCATCACTATGCACAGAGAATGTCAGGGAACCAAAATGTCCCATCCATAAAAGAATACTATGTAATATGAACAGATTACAAATCCATCAATGTTCCCAGCTGCTGATGCTATGAGCGATGGAGCCATATGTTCGCGTAAATACAGCTGCAAGTTATTCTCATGGAATTAAATAAAAGCGCTGATGGATACTTTCGGAACCATGTACTTTTATCTTGCCTTAATTCACTGAATAACTGCTTCCCAGGTGGGTCTGTGGTGAAGAATCCGCCTGCCAATGCAGAAGACTCAGGTTCCATCCCTGGGTCAGGAAGATCCCCTGGAGGAGGGCATGGCAACCCACTCCAGTATTCTTGCCTGGAGAATTCCACGGACAGAGGAGCCTGATGGTCTTCAGTTCATGCGGTCTCAAAGAGCCTGACACAACTTACCACTCAGCATTACTCCATCTCTTTATTTCCATCTTACAACGTGTTTGTTGAGGGAAAAGCGTCTTTTTTCCCTCATATAACCCTCCGCCATCTGACTAGATATTCATGATGCCCTTAGAATCTCCCATGGTCTTTGTTTCCTCATGAACTCTAGAGTCTAGAGGTTTGATCCCATGAGAGCTTGCTTCAGCAAGATGATTTCTATCATGAGGTGCAAATTGATAGCATTTCTTTCTTGTTTCATAGGAAGCATCTTCGAGGGTCTTTATCTGTAAAAAGTGAAAGTGTTAGTCAGCTGAGTCCGACTCTTCGCGATCCCATGGACAGTAGCCCGCCAGTCATTTGTCCGTGGGATTCTCCAGGCAAGAATGCTGGAGCGAGTATTAGAAAATACTGCATTTCTCTATATTTGCCTCCTTCTCTTATGCTGATTAGGTGAGCTGTTTCTATAAAAAGATGATTCATGTCTTCAACGACTGGGTTAGAGTGAGGTAGGTTCTGCTCAGGTTGTAAACAATCTGCCTGCAATGGAGGAGACCCCAATTTGATTCCTGGGTCGGGAAGATCCGCTGGAGAAGGGATAGGCTACCCACTCCAGTGTTCTTAGGTTTCCCTGGTGCCTCGGCTGGTAAAGAATCCACCTGCAATGCAAGAGACCCGGGTTCAATCCTTGGGTCAGGAAGATCTCCTGGAGAAGGAAACGCCTACTCAATCCAGTATTCTGGCCTGGAGAATCCCATGGAGTGTATAGTCCATGGGGGTCGCAAAGAGTCGGACTCGACTGAGCGACTTCACTTCAGGTTGTATTTAAGAAAGCTAGGGGAGGCACTTCCCTGGAGGTCCAGTGGTTGAGAATCTGCCTGCCAGGAATGGAGAGGCAGACACACAGAACAGATCTGGGGACGCGGTGGGGGCAGGGGAGGAAGGGGAGGGTGGGACGAAATGAGAGGGTATGCTGGAAACATGTACTCTACCCTGTGTAAAATAGACACCCACTGGGCAATAGATACCCAGCGAGAGAAGGCACAGCAATGAGAAGCCGCCAGGACACAGTTAGAAAGCAGCCCCTGCTCGCTGCAAATACACAAAGCCCTTGCTCCGCAACCAAGACCCAGTGAGGTCAAAATCTAAAAATGCATTCATTAAAAAAAAAAAAAACAAAAACCAACAACAGGCAGTTAGGGGAAATGGTATATTCTTTCACTTTGTCTACAAGGTTGCACATGACATTTCCTCCCACTCCCCGCCCCCCGGGGTTTGTTTCTTTAAAGGCATGCCGTGACTGATAGAAATTTCTTTGCTGAGCATCCTGGCCCCGCGTGGTTCCTAGTCTTTAACGGAACATCCGGCACGCACATTTTATCAAGGGATGCCCATGTGGGAATACCTGTTACGCTGACCTGGACAGGACACTTTCCACAGGTCTGCAAGGCTCCCTCGACGCTGGAGTGCTGGTAATAAGCTGCAAAATGACAGATAACCGCATCGCATCAGGCGTTGCCGTGTGGGGCAGACACAGTCATTTCTGCTCATTTTCTGTCCCACATCTTTTGAACATTCTTTCCGTCACTTGAAGACCTGGATTCAGTCCCTCCAGGGGTCGGAAAGATCCCCTGGAAGAGGGCATGGCAACCCACTCCAGTATTCTTGCCTGGAGAATCCTCATGGACAGAGGAGCCTGGCGGGCTGCAGTCCACGGGGTCACAGAGACACGGCTGAGTGACTAGGCACAGTCCATCACTTAAGACAGAGGGAGCTGGGTGGAGAGATGCTACAAAAGTGTTTCTGTTTGCATTATTCTCTCAATCTCTGTCAGCACAACCTTCACTCATGGACTCCTTCATCTACTTTGAGCAGAAGATAATCTCGACTCTTCTTTTGCAAAGCCTCCCCTTCTACCGTGGAGAATTTCCCTATGTTTTCGCCCAAATCCTTACCTGTCACTGGGGCTGTTTTAAGTTATCCGTCTGTCCTAAAGCCTGGGCTCAGGAATCTGGACTTTCTCTGAATGGTCCTGAGGTATCCTGCAAGAGTTTTAATCAGAAAACCCGATCGAGACGTCCTGGGTGGCAACAGTGGGTAGGAGTCCAATGCAGGGGCCACAGGTTCGATCCTGGGGTCTGGGAAGATCCTGCATGCCGTGGAGCACCTAAGCCTAAGCTCCACAACTGCTGAGCCCGTGAGACCTACAGCTTGTGCTTCTCAACAAGAGACTGCACCACACAAGAAGCCCGCAGACACCGCACCTAGAGAGCGGCCCCCACTCGCCACAACTAGAGAGAAGCCTGTGTTCAGCAGCAGAGAGCCAGCAGAGCCAGAAATAAACCAATAAAATTTAAAAGGGAAGGTCAGGTGGGTGGATAAAGAAGATGTGGCATGTATACACAATGGAATATTACCCAGGCAGAGAAAGAATGAAGCAGCGCCATTTGCAACAACGTGGGATGCACCTGGAGATGATCATATGAAGTGAGGCAGAAAAATACAAATATTATATGATATACTTACATGTGGAACCTTAAAAAACGATAGACATGCACTCATTTACAGAGCAGCATCAAAGACTACTCTTTGCTGATTCGACAGCGTCCTCAGCCTCTCCTGTTTATTCCTGTTACTATTAACTCAGAAGGACTGGTGTCAACGACATGTATCTGAGAAAGCCCCAACCCAGAATATTAACTCAGAAGTCTCCAAGAATTCACCCGAGACTTCAATATTTTATGAGAGTCCCTTGAGTAATTCTTCTGTGCAGGCAGGGTTGAGATTTATGAAGATGAGCTTCGGACAGATGAAAATGAAGCCGTTATCGACCGCTGAAGTTCTCCAAAGTCAACCTGGTCTATAGATGAGGAGTTTGAATGGTTACCTGAGGTCACTTGCTTCTTTCCAGTCCGACTCTTTGAGAACCCATGGACTGTGGTCCCCCAGGCGCCTCTGTCCATGAGACTCTCCAGGCAGGAACCCTGGAGTGGGCTGCCGTTCCCTTCTCCAGAATTGCTACATGCACGTGCAAATCAAATTCCATCATTCAAATCAAATGCTAGAGGGGCAATGAAAGAGGAAACACAGACAGAGAATGCAAGAAGGAAAAAGGGGGAAGGAAAGGAGAAAGGAGAAAAGATATTTGCAGCATCAGAAAAGAAAATTTGTCACGTGTCATGTGTAGTTATAAACTTCATAACTTTAGATTTATTGAATCCTCAGGACACACAGAAGGGAAATAATACGACATATGTGCAGCCCTATATGTGGAAAATTTGTGACATTTTCCAGGCTTGGGCCATTAAGAGGTTTTTTGTGAGGAAAGATTTCTGGAGCGGCGTCCAGATGGCTCATGGTTGGTGGGGCTATTAATGTGACAGAGACATTTTTCTAACACTGGCGCATTCCATAGTTGTCAATGTTCGCTGAGAGGAAGAAGTGCCCTGAGGTCCCTGCAACCCTATTAATAATTAAGTTTTTAGCGGCCATAATTAAATTCCAGCATAAATCTTACTGTTAATCTAGAGAAACACAAAATTTTGAAGGAAAAAAAAATCAGCTAGAAATAATTTAAGGTGACAAAGTGAATTTCCATATAATATTTAAAGGCTTTAGAAGCATGCATAGAAAAGAAATCAAATTTCCATGAAATTAGCTGGTGTTGAGTGCCTGCTATTTGTGTAAAAAATAGCCCTCCATATGTGGTCACTTACAATGAACCAAAGGCTGCTGAAACTCATGTTATTATTTTGAGCTCACAGAGAAAACTGAGAATTAAAGATATTAGCTTTCTCATCAAATTTATGCCGTTAGGCACACCCAAAATAGTTGTGGTTTTTTCCAGTGGTCATGTATGGATGTGAGAGTTGGACCATAAAGAAAGCTGAGCGCCGAAGAACTGATGCTTTTGAACTGCGATGCTGGAGAAGACTCTTGAGAGTCCCTTGGACTGCAAGGAGATCCAACCAGTCCATCATAAAGGAGATCAGTCCTGGGTGTTTATTGGAAGGACTGATGCTGAAGCTGAAACTCCAGTCCTTTGGCCACCTGATGCAAAGAGCTGACTCATTGGAAAAGATCTTGATGCTGGGAAAGATTGAAGGCAGGAAGAGAAGGGGACGACAGAGGATGAGATGTTTGGATGGCATCACCCACTAGATGGATGTCCATACTCGGGAATGTAGCTTGCCAGTCTCCTCTGTCCATGGGATTCTCCAGGCAAGAATACTGGAGTGGGTTGCCATTCCCTCCTCCAGGGGATCTTTCCTACCCAGGGATCGAACCCGTGTCTCCTACACTGCAGGCAGATTCTCTACCGCAGACCTACCAGGGAAGTCTCACAGTAGAGCTGGCCCGTAATAAATTTAAACGGGACCTCATTTCACCGCCATGGCATCTGGTCCAATAACAGATGTGACAAAGCATATGGAACATTTTTCTTTCAAACCTCCTACCACATCCAAAGAGGCCACCAAGTCTTTAAAAATCTTAACAAAGGATGGAAAAAAGATCCAGACGGTGGAATCCACGAGATCTGTTGTTTTCAATGAACATTGCCAGTAAAAGGAGAAACTCCAAAAAAATTTTTTTTTTTTTTAATCTTTCCCAGCATCAGGGTCTTTTCCAGCGAGTCAGTTCTTCACATCAGGTGAACAAAACATTGGAGCTTCAGCTTCAGCATCAGTCCTACCAATGAACACCCAGGACTGATGTCCTTTAGGATGGACTAGTTGGATCTCCAGGTCAGGGGAGAAAAAAAATGATCCAGCTCCCATGCCTGATTCCCACTTGAGCGGACCTCCCGACTAAGGACCTGGGAGTGCTGGTTTTGTGACAAAAGACGTTTTATTAAATTACATGCGGGGGCTGTCTGCAGGGGTGTGCCTGGTGGGGGACTGCCAGGGCCCACAGGAGCCGCAGGTCATTAGGAAAACTCAGTCTGTGACTGGTGTGGGGGTGGGCAAGCATCGGAGACCTCACCTTCTGGGGGTGATTGGTGAGGGTTGGTCTTCCTTGGGTCTTTTGAATGAGAGCTAGAAAGATTTCTTTGCAAAAGTCTTCTTCTTCTTCTTTTTTTTTTTTTTTTTTCCTTTTTAAAATGAAATCAGTGGTGTGCATGCAAGATGAAAAAAAAGCCAGATCAAGATGTTTAAATATAAATGCCTGGTGGGGATGTTCACAGTTGAGTTTCTGAGATGCTGGGACTGCAGGGTGCGTTTCACCTTGGGTTTATCAAAGCCATGAGCACTTCCTGGGAGGGATGGGGAGAATGGGGGAGGGACCTCACCTCCCCCCCACCTCCACCCCTAGTTGAGGCTGACCTGCTAGGGGGCTGAGCAGATCTGCCCCAGGGATAAATCCCATCAACCCCCCCCACCCCTCCTCCTTGTAGCTGTCTATGAACTGAGTAATCCACTTGTGTGCATTCCAAGGATTCCTGGGTGCGATTTAAAAATGTTACAAAGCAAGAGGTCGCTTTGCGCCATGTTTCAATAATTCCATCCTTATTGTTTGATCCATCTCACATCACTAAACCTAGGCAGTGTATTAAAAAGCAGAGACCACACTTGGGTTACAAAGATCCGTCTAGTCAAAGCTATGGTTTTCCCAGTAGTCATGTATGGATGTGAGAGTTGGACCATGTAGAAGGCTGAGCGCTGAAGAGTGGATGCTTCTGACCTGTGGTGTTGGAGAAGACTCTTGAGAGTCCCTTGGACTGCAAGGAGATCCAACCAGTCCGTCCTAAAGGAAATGAACCCTGAAGATTCATTGGGAGGATGGATGCTGAAGCTGAAACTCTAGTTCTTTGCCACATGGTGTGAAGAGCTGACTCATTGGGAAAGACCCTGATGCTGGGAACAATTGAAGGCAGGAGGAGCAGGGGACGACAGAGGATGAGATGGTTGGATGGCATCACCGACTCGCTGGACATGAGTCTGAGCAAACTCTGGGAGATGGTGAAGGACAGGGAAGAAGCCTGGCGTGCTGCAGTCCATGGGATCCCCAAGAGCGAGACAGGACTGAGCAATTGAACAACTTAAGATTTAATAGCATCCTAGAAGGATGCCATCTGCAGTGACATGGATGGACCTAGACATTGTCACTCTGAGTAAAGTAAGTCAGACACTTCACTGAGGGTAGACTCTTTAAAAAAAAAAGGATGCAAATAAACTTACTTACATAGCCGGGGACGTCTCTGTTGGTCTGGCGGTCAAGACTCTACGTTTTCAATGCACCGGCTCCAGGTTTGATCCCTGGCAGCTAACTCCCACGTGTCACAATTAAAGATCCTGAGCACCCAAACGAAGATAGAAGACCCCGAGGGCTACAATTAAGGCCAGGAGGTGCCAAATGAAATGAATAAGTAAGTATATGATGAATAAAACAGAAATGGAGTCAGAGATGTGGAAAACAAGCTATGGTTACCAAGGGGGTAAGGGGGGGAGGCGTAAATTGGGAGATTGGGATTAACATGTACACACTGCTACATATATAAAACAGACCACTAATGAGATCTTACTGTGCGTCAGAGGCAACTCTGCTCTGTGCTCTGTGGTGACCTAAATGGGTAAAGAATCTGAAGAAAAGGTGAACACATGCATATGTATAATTGAATACCTCGCTGTACACCCCCAAACTAATGCAACATTGTAAAGAAACTCTGCTGCCTTAAGAATGCAAAATATAAAATGAAACATTTTTAAAGTCTTGTCTAAAAGGTCAAAAAATAAAATTTCACAGCGTCTTAAGCTGAAAATGGTTGAACTAAAGGCAGAGAACAGCACCCAAGGAAGAGATTTTATTTTTTTGCAAGTTTAAAAACAAGGAAAAAAGAAAAAAAAGGAAACGGTCTCTGGCTTTGGCGGGAGATTGCTTACTCATAAGGAATGATATTACGTCTAGCTTCAGATGCTGAACAAGAGGCGGGTGAGTGATGCCTGTGACCTTGCTTTGCAGAATCTGCATTGCCAGTTCAGTTTCAGGTCATCGTCCTCTGAGGACCTTCTAAAAATTAAATGGCAGGTGCACACAAGGGTGCGGACCTATTTTCAATTTCAGGAGATAAATATTTGACGTGTGCATCCTTCTGAGCCCGGGGGAGCAGCTAAGCAAAATAGACAAGAGGATAAAGGGGCAGAAAGCTGGGTTGATGAGGCTGGCGTGGACACAGTCCAGACCGACACTGGCTCCTGTTACAAGTGAATCTGGGACAGGATGTAGAAAGAATGGCGTGAGGACTCTGCTAGGTGAGGAATAAGGAAGAGACGGGAGAAGGAAATAAAAACTCAAAGAAGGGGGGTGAGGTGGGAGGAACTGAGAAATTGCAATCGACACGTGCTCACTACTTATACTCTGTATAAAATAGATGACTAGTGAGAACTTAACTGTACTCCACTGGGAACGCTACTCAGCAGTCTGTGGTCACCTCCATGGGAAGGAAATCCACAAAAGAGGGGACAGATGTACCCCTCTAGCTGATCCCTGCTGGCTCAAACGGTAAAGAATCTGCCTGCAAAGCAGGAGATGCAGGTTCCATCCCTGGGTTGGGGAAGATCCCCCTGGAGAAGGGGATGGCTACCCACCCCAGTATTCTTGTCTGGAGAATACCCCCGTGGACAGAGGAGCCTGGCGGGCTACAGTCCACGGGGTCACCAAGAGGTGGACACGACTGATTGACTAGCAGACACACACATTGCTGATTCACTTTGCCGCATGGCAGGAAGTCACACAACCGTGTGAAGCAACCATGAAAAGCGAGAGTGTGAGTTGTTCAGCCACGAAGGCGGGTTCCTTACCACCTGAGCCCCCAGGGAAGATCACAATGGAATACTACTCAGCAGCGAAAAAGAACAGCATGATGCCATTTGCATTATTTTGACCCATTGGAAAGGACTCATTGGAAAAGACTCTGATGCTGGGAAAGATTGAGGGCAGGAGGAGAAGGGGACGACAGAGGATGAGATGGTTGGATGGCATCGCCGACTCGATGGACATGAGTTTGGGTGGACTCCGGGAGTTGGTGATGGACAGGGAGGCCTGGCGTGCTGCAGTCCTTGGGGTCGTGAAGAGTCGGACATGACTGAGCGACTGAATTAAATGTCATCTGCGCCAACGTGGACAGACCTAGACAGTGTCATACGAAGTGAAGCAAGACAGATAAAGACGAAATATCATATGCTCTCGCTTCTACGTGGAATCTTTACAAAGGGTACAAATGAACTAATCGACGAAACAGAAATAGTCACAGACTTAAGAAATTTAGGGTTACCAGGGAGGGTGTGTGGAGGAGCAGACTGGAAGACGGGGATTGAGACATACGCACTAATGTATATAAAATCGGTAACTAGGAAGGGACCTCTATTCAATACTCCATAATGACCTATATGGGAAAGGAATCTGAAAAAAAGGGGATGCATGTCTATACATACATACAGCAGAGTGAATCAGTCATATATATCTGTGAATAACTGCTATATATATATACATATGTGTGTATATATATATATAAAGTGATTAACTGATTGACTTTGCTCTGTAGCCGACAACATTAGCTCTGTAGCTAACACCATTGTCAATCAGCTCTACGCCAGGAAGCAAACATGCCTTATGGACATTTTGCACAGGACCAAATGTCTGCTAACCTGGGTCAGATGCAAAGTGTTAAAACCTTCATCAGAACTAAGGCAGACTGCGAGGAGAGCGTGCTGGGTCTTGTCAGTCGTGTCCAGCTCTTTGCGACCCCACGGACTGTAGCCCGCCAGGCTCCTCCGTCCATGGGATGCTCCAGGCAGGAATACTGGAGTTGGGTGGCCATGCCCTCCTCCAGGGGATCTTCGCGACCCAGGGAATGAACCCGGGTCTCCTGCACTGCAGATGGAATTATCACCCGGGAAGCCCAGATTGAGGGAAAGTGGGAAATTAATAATAAGAAGAGGCAATATTATTAATATAGAATGTTAATGGTCATAGAAGCTCTGCAAATTCACACATCCAGGATGTTTCATCACATGTCCGGATATCATGAAATTTAGAGAGGACGAGATAACGGAGCTTGGGAGATCTTGGAGTCATGCAAGGTGGGAGGAAGCAGGTGGTAAGATTCTGGGCAATTCTCCACGTCCCACGCTTTTTTCTCTTAAGCTAAAATTCAGGCAGGGACCACGATCTCTTTCTCCTTCCATACAAATCAGAAGTGATTATTCTTAAGTGGGATCAGTCGGGACTGGGCGGATGAGCCTTCCAGTGGAGACCTGAATAAGTCACCTTGATTAACAATACATTGAACCAAATTGTGATTGAGGGAGGGGGCAATCAGAGGGCTTCTCAGTTCACTTTATATCTTGAATACTGAAAATTCGGTTCAGTGGCACCTTTGTTCCAATGAGCCCCTTAAATATCCCATTTAATTCAGGATCTCTCTCTTTTTTTTTTTTAACTGAAGAAATCTTTCACCTCACCCAGGTCAGACACGTGTTACCAGCAGGGGTCTAGAGGGAAAAGAAGGCAGAACATTGAATTTCTAATTTATCATACCATCCTCCTAGCGTTTTTCTCGTGCTTTACTTATGGCTGAGCCATTTTTCAAAGGCTTGTTAGGATCAGAACTCACCCACTCATCTTTGGCCCACATTGACTGTCAGCGTAATCCCATAATTCCTTAGAGACTGCTGTCACTGCCTTCTTCTCATTCATTTTTAAAAAAGATCAACGCCCACGGTGTAAGAGAAGCGCTGATTGTTCAGGTCTTCACAGGGTGTGGAGGTGTTCCCTCTGTATATGTCTTCAGTACTTTAGGATTCTATCTGGGGTTGAATGGAACCTGGGGGGATTTTTTTAAAGTACGTTTAATTCTGATGCTTATAATTTACTTCCAACATCAGCCGTGATCCTAGAGGATGTATATTCTTTCTAAACATTTTATTTTATATTAGAGTGTAGCCGATTAACAATGCCGTGATGGTTTCAGGCAGATAGCAAAGGCACTCAGCCATATACATACACGCATCCTTTCTCCCCCAAACTCCCCTCCTATCCAGGCTGCCACGTGACATTGAGCAGAGTTCCCTGTGCTGTCCAGCAGGTCCTTGCTGGTTCTCCATGGTAAATACAGCAGTGTGTCCATGTCCATCCCAGACTCCCTGACTATCCCTTCCCCCCACCTTTCCAGCCTGAAAAACATAAGGCTTTTACAGAATACTGAACAGAGTTCCCTACGCAGCAGGTCCTCGTTGGTTATCCAGGTTAAACATAGCGATTCATACATGACTTTCCCAACCTCCCTAACAAGCCCTTCCCCTCACTAATTAATGCTGCCTGCAGAATCTAGACATCAATACTTCTAAAAATATATTTATTTTCTTCTTTCAGTGCTTAGTGAGAGGAAAATGATGTTATTCTACAAAACACTTGCAAAGAAACAAATTTCATCACTCTAAAATATCTATTGTTTGGGTCTTATTTGTTCCACAAGACCGTCATTTTTCAGTTTGATTCTTTTTGAAATACGAGTCATCATTTCTTTCAATCAAAACCAATTCCTTTCGTTCAGAAGACTACCTTGTGAAATTGTAAGAAAAAATTCCCTTTTATGAGATTTGAAGAGCATTCTGTTGTACTCAAAGAAATAATTTGTACTGTGCTGAGGAATAGCAGTGGGACAAATATGATGTCTATTAAATTTTTGTACTATTACAAGCCCCAACAAATGGAAAAAATAAAGACTCCAGTTGTACTTCATGAAATACGTGCAAATACATATATCTAAACTGGGCAACAGTCCAATGCTGAACAGAATCAATCAAAACATTACCCAGAAGGAAATGGGAAAGCCAAAATGAATTATGAGAAAGGATTAGATTTATATAAAATTATGAATTAAGTAATGGTCTATCAAGAACTATTACTCCGTAGTCACACAAACTAAAGAAGATCCTGATCACATTATTCCAACAGGTTCAACGTCTAAATAAAATAAAAGATTGTTTCTATTCAACAAGCTATTTATCTAGATCTTGTTATTTCAGTTCAGTTCAGTTGCTCAGTCGTGTCTGACTCTTTGCTACCCCATGGACTGCAGCACGCCAGGCTTCCCTGTCCATCACCAACTCCTGGAGCTTACTCAAATCCGTGTCCATTGAGTCAGTGATGCCATCCAACCATCTCATCCTCTGTAGCCCCCTTTCTCCTCTCGCCTTCAATCTTTCCCAGCATCAGGGTCTTTTCAAATGAGTCAGTTCTTCACATCAGGTGGCCAAAGGATTGGAGTTTCAGTATCATTCCTTCCAAGGAATATTCAGGACTGATTTCCTTTAGGATGGACTGGTTGGATCTCCTTGCAGTCCAAGGGACTCTCAAGAGTCTTCTCCAACACCGCAGTTCAAAAGCGTCAATTCTTTGATATTCAGTTTTCTTTATATTCCAACTCTCACATCGATGTGTGACCACTGGAAAAACCGTAGCTTTGACTAGACAGACCTTTGCTGGCAAAGTAATGACTCTGCTTTTTAATATGCTGTCTAAGTTGGCCGTAGTTTTCCTTCCAAGGAGTAAGCATCTTTTAATTTCATGGCTGCAGTCACCATCTGCAGTGATTTTGGAGCCCAAAAAAATAAAGTCTCTCACTGTTTCCATTGTTTCCTCATCTACTTGCCATGAAGTGATGGGACCTATGAAGAAGGCAATGGCAACCCACTCTGGTATTCTTGCCTGGGAAATCCCACGGACGGAGGAGCCTTGGCAGGCTGGACCAAGGGGTCTCAAGAGTCTGATACAACTGAATGACTTTCAACACACACATAACACCAAAAGGTAATCAAAACAACATCTAGGGCTAATTCTTTAGGTTTTCTCATTGGACACATAGCACTCTGTAATCACCATATATTGCAAGGTTAAGAGTAAACAAGTTTTCTTATTGTTCTCTGGTTCAGCTCACTCATGGGAGAGGCTATGATGCATTAGGTGGGGTGAAGCTGCAAAGTGACATTTTTTTTTGTCTGTCTGTTTTTATTGGAGTAGAGTTGATTAAGGGTTTTCCGGGTGGCTCAGATGGTAAACTGTCTGCCTGCAGTTCAGGAGACCCGGGGTTCGATCCCTGGGTTGGGAAGACCTTCTGGAGAAGGAAACGGCAAAGTAAATGCCACTCCAGTATTCCTGTCTGGAGCACCCCATGGACAGAGGAGCCTGGAGGGCTACAGTCCATGGGGTCGCAAAGAGTCAGACACGACTGAAGTGACTTAGCATGCACAGTGTACGTAAGCCAATTCCAATCTCCGAATTTATCCCTTCCGCCCCTTACTCCCTGGTAACTAACTGTAAGTGTGTTTTCTACACCTCTGACTCTATTTCTGTTTTGTATATGAGGTGGAAATCAACAGTTTTAATTCTTTATTCCTGTATCTCTGAGCAGTTAAGTGGACACAGATTCCAGGCAGTATGTTCACAGGTTAACAGAATTGAGGATGGCATCTGCTTTTTGTATGTCAGAAAAGGAACATCTGTGATATTTTAATTATGTTAATTATAATTTAACACACAATTAAATTATAGTAAGGCTATGTATGCTTTCCTGTATAATACATATGTTCACATAGAAAATCACATCAGTGACTTAAACCTGAATCTTGCTCTTTCTCTATTAATATGTATTATTGTAATTATATATTTTATTGTATTTTCTCCTTGGAAGGAAAGTTATGACCAACCCAGACAGCATATTAAGAAGCAGAGACTTTACTTTGCCAACAAAGGTCCATCCAGTCAAGGTTATGGTTTTCCAGTAGTCATGTGTGGATGTGAAAATTGGACCATAAAGAAAGCTGAGCGCCGAAGAACTGATGTTTTTAAACTGTGGTGCTTGAGAAGATTCTTAAGAGACGCTTGGACCACAAGGAGATTCAACCAGTCCATCCTAAAGGAGATCAGTCCTGAATGTTCATTGGAAGGCCTGATGCTGAAGCTGAAGCTCCAATACACTGGCCACCTGATGTGAAGAACTGACTCATTGGAAAAGACCCTGATGCTGGAAAAGATTGAGGGCAGGAGGAGAAGGGGACGACAGAGGATGAGAGGGTTGGATGGCATCACCGACTCCATGGACATAAGTTTGAGCAAGCTCCAGGAGTTGGTGATGGACAGGGAGGCCTGGCATGCTGCAGTCCATGGGGTCACAAAGAGTCAGACAAGACTGAGTGATGGAACTGAACTGTTTGTAATTAGAGCCAGAATATTTTCTATGTTGTCATACCACCCGATTTGAGCTCAATTAAAATGTTCCAGTAAGAAAAATCTAAATTTGTTAGAAATAATTTTCAGTCAATTATTAATAAATGACAGGCTGTGCTTGCTTTATTTAAGGAGGGAAACAGAATTTAAATAAATGAGCTCTGGGAACATTTGCATGTTTGAAAAATTGCATGACTTGATCACATTTATTAAATCTCTGAAAGTACTAAAGAGAGCATGCAATTATCAAATTTAACTGGAGAAACTCACCAGTCTGACGCTAACACTTGGAACATGTATTTTAAGGAAAAAGTCAGTTGATCTTAGGCTCGACTTTTTTTAATTAAAAAAAATTTTTTTTACAGTAGATCCTTGTTGGATGTCTATTTTAAAGTTAGGCTATATATTTTTAACTGCCTCTTCTTATTTCTGTGTGAGATGTGGTTTTTTTTTTTTTTTTAAGTTTCTTGTTTTTAGAGGTACCCTGGTGATTCAGTGGTAAGGAATCTGCCTGCCGATGCAGGAGACGTGGGCTCGATCCCCGGTCCAAGGAATATCCCACATGCCTTGGAGCAGCTAACGTCACCACTGTGGAGTCCACTTGCCTCAACTACTGACTCAGAACAACAAAAATAAATAAAATATATACGTTTAAAAGTTTCTTATTTTCAGCCTCATAATGAATGATACTAAACAGAATGCTATGTGTACACTCAAGCTAAAATATAAATTTAAGGATTGTCGGCTTTATGCAAAAATCTTTCTGAAGGCACGTCAGAATTAACGTTGGTCTATTTCCCTGCCTTCTCTCTCTCTCTGTCTGCCTGTCTCACTCTGATACAGCGTATTCTAAAGCATGGCGGAAAGTCTGGATTTTATTTCACATTTTAACATCCAGGCAGTTTTGTTTTAGTTTTCTTCTGCTGCTCGCATCAGATTTAATGCAACTGTCACAGTTTCACTGAGAAATTAGACACCAGAAACTCTAAAGATCCTAAACATGCATTTTCTACAATGGATCGTCATGTTCTCAAACTGTATATCGGGAGTCCTCCTCTCTTCAGTCCCCATTCTATGTGCCAGTCCTCAGAAGATCCTTTGCAAGCCAAATCTGCACAAATTAACAACTGAATTAAAGTACACTTTGCTCCTCAAGGCAATTGGTAAGACGCTGCACAGCAGAATCTGAAGTTCAGTAAACGAGAGGAGAAGTGTCATTATTAGAAGTTACTTGCTTCCTTATTTCTGGAGAAAAAGATGATCCAATAGGATACACGCACCCTCCATATTCATTGTTGCGCTATTTAAAACAGCCAGGATGTGGAAACAAGCTAAATGTCCACTGACAGAGGGATGGATAAAGAAGATGTGGTACATATATACAGTGGAATATTACTCAGCCATGAAAAAGAACAAAGGAATGCCATTTGCAGCAACATGCATGGTCCTAGAGAGGATCATCCTAAGTGACAGGAGTCAGAAGGAGAAGGATAAATTCTGTATAGTATCACTTACACGTGGAATCTAAAAAGAAATGATACAAGTGAACTTATTGAGAAAACAGGTACAGACTTCGAGAATGAACTTATGGTCACCAGGGGGGAAGGAAGGATGGGGGAAGGGATAGTCAGGGAGTCTGGGATGGACATGGACACATGGCTGTGTTTAACATGGAGAACCAGCAAGGACCTGCTGGCCAGCACAGGGAACTCTGCTCAATACTCTGTAATAACCTTATGGTCACCAGGGGGAAGGATGGGGAAGGGACAGTCAGGGAGTCTGGGATGGACATGGACACACGGCTGTGTTTAACATGGAGAACCAGCAAGGGCCTGCTGGACAGCACGGGGAACTCTGCTCAATGTCACGTGGCAGCCTGGATGGGAGGGAGTTTGGGGAAGAATGGATACGTGTATATGGATGGGTAAATGGCTTTGCTTTCCACCCCAAAACATCACAACACTGTTAATGGGCTATACCCCAATACGAAATAAAAAGTTGTCACAAAAGAAGTTACATGCTCCTTCCTTATTTTAGATATTATGACACAAACAATCCATCTCCGCTACGGTTGGCAGAATGCAGTTCTCCAAAGATGCTCACACCTGTGGAACCCGTGACTCTGTCACCGTCCATGGAAAAGGGGAGCTTCCCAGAGGTGATAAAGGCAAGTGATAAACCTTGAGATGGAGAGAATATTCTGGGCCACCCAGGCGGATTCAACTTCATCACCCGAGTCCTTGGGAGCAGAGAGTGTTTCCCAGCTGTGATCAGAGGGAGGTGGGCCACCCAGGCGATTCAACTTCATCACCCAAGTCCAAGAGCAGAGAGTGTTTCCCAGCTGTGGTCAGTGGGAGCTGTAACTACGGAAGAAGCAGCATCAGAGAGATGCTGTGTTGCCGGCTCTGAAGATGGACAATGGGGTCATGAGCCATGGAGAGTTGGGTGCCTGTAGAAGTTGGAACAGGCAGCTTTTTCCATTCTGGAGGAAGTGAATTCTCCACCAGAGTTCCCAGAAGGAACCAGCCCTGCGGACCTCTTGATTTAGACAGCCAAACTGGATTTCTGGGCTTCCCAGGCTGTGCTAGTGGGAAGGAACCCAACTGCCAATGCAGGTAGATGTCAGAATCTCAGGTTCGATTCCTGGGTTGTGAAGATCTCCTGGAGGAGGGCATGGCTACTCACTCCAGTATCCTCGCCTGGAGAATCCCAGGGACAGAGGAGCCTGGTGGGCTCCAGTCCACGGGGTCGCAGAGAGTTGGATGAGGCTTAGCAAGTAAACAACAACAGTCCCTCAGTCGTGTCCGACTCTTTGCGACCCCGTGGACTGGATCCCACCAGGCTCCTCTGTCCACGGGATTCTCCAGACAAGAATGCTGGAATGGGTGGCCATTTCCTCCTCCAGGCGCTGTTCCTCACCAAGTGATCAAATCTGGGTCTCCTGCATTGGCAGGCGGATTTTTTTTTTTTTTTTTTACTGTCTTAACCATGAGTGAGAAAAGTTAAAAACAGACCAGGAAGAATTGCAGACTTCAAAGCAATGTCTCTGAGAGCCCAATTTTTAGTACACGGCATATGGACTCACCATCTGCGAGGAACACCCCCAGAGTAACAGTGTGTGGCGGTGAAGAACTGACCATTAGAAAAATGATTCAATACAAGGTTAGTCCAAATTGCACATATGTCCTCTTGTGACTCAAGTCAACTCCCAATTGCGAGAAGAAACACATTGTCTCCCTGGTTCTTCCCCCCTGCCGTTCCCCCACCCCTCCCCCTGCAAAATGCTCATTTCATTCAGGAATGTGAAAGAAGCAATAAAAATTTATTTTTAAATAAAAGGATAATTGCTTTACAGAATTTTGTTGTTTTCTGCCAAATGTCAACATAAATCAGCCATCGGAATACACATGTCCCTTCCGTCTTGAACCTCCTTCCCACCTCCCTTCCCATCCAGCAAGTAACATCTTAATCCAACTATTTTTTTAAATCACTTGAGATGTAGAAAAACTACAGGAGCAGAGAGATAACAGGAAAAGATTAAAAAAATGGAAAAAGGTGACTTTAACTGAAATAATCCTTAGAGCAGGGTGAGATTAAATGATTCTGGAGGTAATTCACATTTCTGAGAATTAAAACATTAAAGGTCTACAGGGTCAAGTAATGTCAGAAGGAAATTGTCTAATGTCAGAAGTAATGTCAGAAGGAAATTGTCAGCTAAATTCCTAAAGCAATAGAAGTCGTTGAGTCTTTCAAGATTCAGAGACTACATGAGAAGATGAGATTAAAGAAGTAAGTCAAACCCCCATAATTACACCATTCCAAAAGGACGGGCTTCTGCAATAATATGAAATGAAAATCAACACATAAGTCCATCTAGTCAAAGCTATGGTTTTGCAGTATTCATGTACAGATATGAGAGTTGGACCATGTAGAAGGCTGAGTGCTAAAGAATTGATGCTTTTGAAGTGTGGTGTTGGAGAAGACTCTTGAGAGTCCCTTGGACAGGAATGGGATCAAACCAGTCCATCCCAAAGGAAATCAGTCCTGAGTATTCATTGGGAGGACAGAGGCTGAAACTGAAGCTTCAATCCTCTGGCCACCTGATGCGAAGGCCTGGCTCACTGGAAAAGACCCTGATGATGGGAAAGACAGAGGTCAGGAGGAGAAGGGGACGACAGAGAATGAGATGGCTGGATGGCATCACTGACTCGATGGACATGAGTTTGAGCAAGCTCTGGGAGATAGTGAAGGATAGGGAAGCCTGGCGTGCTGCAGTCCATGGGGTCGCAAAGAGTTGGACACGACTGAGCAACTGAACAACAATAATAATAGCAACACAAAATGTCTTCTAGGGTACACTTCAGAAATACACAAATGTATGTATTATTTTGATTTAATATATACAGCCTGCATTTCTGGGTCCAACTGAGCACATCTTTTTGCACATATAATTCATGTGTGTACATGTATATACAAATGCAATTGCTTGCTCATTCCCATCCAACTCTGCAACCTTACGGACTAGTGGTAAAAAAATCCACCTGCCACTGCAGGAGACATAAGAGACGTGAGATTGTTCCCTGGAGAAGGAAATGACAACCCATTCCAGCATCCCTGCCTGGAGATCCCACGTACAGAGGAGCCTGGTGGGCTATGCTCCATGTGGCCGCAAAGAGTTGGACAGGATTGACCGACTAACACACACCCGCACACTCAATTTGAAATGCAAAATTATCCATTCTGCAATATAATATAGACTTCCCTATAGCTCAGATGGTAAACAATCTACCTGCAATGCAGGAGATCTAGGTTCCATCCTTGGGTACGGAAGATCCCCTGGAGGAGGAAATGGCAACCCACTCCAGTGTTCTTGCCTGGAGAATCCCATGGACAGAGGAGCCTGGTGGGCTACAGTCCATGGGGTCACAAAGAGTCGGACAGGACTGAGTGTCTAACACACACACATACACATAATATAATTTTAAAGACATACTATGCCAGTAGAAAAGTCATAAGATGTTCAAATTCTCAAAAATTTGATATATATAGTTACTGCTATATTTAAAATTTTTGATATATGTATAATTTGATAAATATATAGAATTTCAGAATTTTTGAAAATTTTGCTAGATATAATCATGACTATATTATGGGGATATATCATTATGACGGATTCGTGTTGTTGTACGGTAGAAACAAACAGCATTGTAAAGCAATTTCCCAATTATAAACTAAAATTCTAAAAAAGGGGAGAAAAATCAGCCTGTGTTTTAAAATCTGAGCTTTCTTGCCTCAATGAGGCTTTGTTTACAGAACATGTACAAACTGTGGTTGGATCAGTGTGAAAACAAATTCCAGTGAGGGCTTACCAGCTGTGATATATCCATCCCAAATTATATACAACAATGGAGAAATCAGGAGTCACATAATCCTACTTTGGTGTCCTCTAAGATTTTCTGTCGCTTAAAGAAAAGTATACCTTCCTTGGAAAGCTGATACACACTTCTTTTTAAAAAAAATTCTGTTTTAATTGGAGCATAGCTGCTTCACAATATTGTGAGTGTTTTTGCCACACATCCACGTGAATCAGCCACAGGTATACACGTGTCCCCCCCATACTGAACCCCCTTCCTGCCTCCCTCCCCAGCCCCGCCCTCCACAAGGCCCCAGAGCATCAGCCCTGGGTGACCTGCTTCATGCATCATTCTTGCACTGCTCACCTATTCCACATATGGTAATACACATGCTTCAGTGCGATCCTCTCAAACCCTCCCACCCTCGCCTTCTCCCAGCGAGTCCAGATGAACCTAGAGCCTTTTACATAGAGCCCAGTAAGTCAGAAACAAAAGGACACATAGCCTATATTAATGCATATATATGGAATCTATAAGGATGGTACCAATCTGAATTACGTTCAGGACAGCAAAGGAGGCAAAGATGTCAAGAGCACATTTCTTCCCCAGTCTGTACCACCCCTCAGCCCAGGTAAACCCAGAGATTCGGCGTGTTGCAAAATCATTTCGCACATCAACAGGATTTTCTGCTAAATCCGTTAATCATTTTCTTTTCCCGTTCAATGAAAGCAATAACTTTCCTACAGCATTTTTCTTTGAACGCACAGTTTTATTTCCCATTTTATTGAAGACAAAATGGGAATTCTTGAACACCATTGTGAGGAGCAAAGAAGCAACATGTACAGAAAACCTGTTCCATAGCTCATATGTTTAAAGCAGGTAATTTCAATTCTTCCAAACGAACGTGAAGAACTGGTGTGAATTTGGAGAAAAAAAATAATATTAAAAAAAAAACCAAACAACCCAGACTTATTCTGAATGCTTTCAGTGGATAGAGCAAGTGTTAGGAAAAAAAGGGAAAACTTTAAAAGGTGAACGATAAGGAATTTTGTATGCTTGGTTTGCTGTGGCTCCTTCATGGAGTGGCATCAAGCTGTTCAACGGATGCATAATCCAGAGAAAATAGTTTTGTTATTAAAATAGTTTTGCTAATAAAGCAGTTAAATTCGGGATAGGTACTGATTTGGGCAAAAAGTATACGGAGCAAAAGTGTACTGGACCTTCCCTGGTGGCCCAGGGGTCACGACTCCGCGCTCCTGATGCAGGGAACATGGGTTAGATCTCTGGTCAGGGAACTAAATTCCGCACGCCGCATGGCATGCCTAGAAAGGTAAAACATAATAAAGATGTTGAGTAAAACACCCTGACTCATATATAAATGGCTTTGTTTAAAAAAAAAAGATACCAGGTGAATTCACAGATGTGGTAGTAATTTTTTTTTTTTTTTTTGGATCGAGGCCAAATGGGGATTCTGAGACTATATATCTCAATTCTTCCTGATTCTCACAGAACCCACTGTCTCTGCTTTAAGCCTCCGCTCACGTTCATTCTAACTTGGGCGTCTCCTGTTGAGCCCACCGCATTTCACTTTTCACCTTTCCCCTTTCTCATTTGTTGTTTAGTTCCCAAGTCATGCCCGACTCTCTGCGACCCCGTGGACTGCAGCCCGCCAGGCTCCTCTGTCCATGGGATTCTCCAGGCAAGAGGACTGGAGTGGGTTACCACTTCCTTCTCCAGGGGATCTCCCCGACGCAGGATCGAACCCGGGTCTCCTGCACTGATAGGCGAGTTCTTAACCATTGACCTGCCACGACCCTTAGGAATACATATAACATTGTTTTACTTTCAGATGTACAATATATCAATTCCATATTTGTGTATACTGAAAAATCATTTGTATATGTTGTTATAGCAACAGCCCTCTGAGTTTATATTACACCTGTCAGCATTTTTAGTTACCATTAAGTCTAGATAAGGCCACAATGTTACCAGTGGTTTTTTTTTCTGTGATGAGAATGTTTAAGGCCTTCTTTAAGCCAGAAACATAAACGCCAATACAGTATACTAACGCATATATATGGAATTTTCAAAGGTGGTAGTGATAATCCTTTCTTAGAAACTTTCAAATCTGCAATGCAGAATTCAAAATAAGTTTACTAACAAAAGGCAGAATAGGTACCTTGTTAAATTACACTGTTTTCAGAGGGATAAATTGGGAGATTGGGATTCAGACATATGCGCTACTATATATGAAACAGGTAAATAATAAGAGAGTCCCTTGGACTGCAAGGAGATCCAAGCAGTGCCTCCTAAAGGAAATCAGTCCTGAATGTTCATTGGAAGGACTGATGCTGAAGCTGAAACTCCAGTCCTTTGGCCACCTGATAGCTGACTCATTGGAAAAGACTCTGATGCTGGGAAAGATTGAAGGTGGCGGGAGAAGGGGATGACAGAGGATGAGATGGTTGGATGGCATCACCGACTCAATGGACATGAGTTTGAGTCAACTCTGGGTGTTGGTGATGGACAGGGAGACCTGGCATGCTGCAGTCCTTGGGGTCGTTGCAAAGAGTTGGATAGGACTTAGTGACTGAATGATCAAAACAGCAATAGAAATCCCAGGCACACACAGTTCTAGGAAATGAGAACAATGCCTTAGTGATGGAAAGCAGGTTGCCTGGGGCTGAGGGAGCCAGGATAGAGGAAGGAATTGGGGGAGTGATGCTTGGGCTCTTTGGGTGGTCCTTTGTGGGTCTTCCCTGGAGGACAGCCATAGACCTGAGGCCCAGGGGCGGTCAAAGGGATCTTGTGTTTTCTACAGACAGGTTCCCTGTTGTGGAAAAACCCGCCTTCAGGGAATAATGTTGGAACTCACTCACTTTTCCTTGATTGGGCTCATTCTTCTCCAGAGATTTTCATTCAATATCAAAGTTGTTATTCTGTTTTACTCATAACAATTGAAGGCTAAAATTGTATTTATATGTTATTATTAGTGAGGGCAAGAAAGTGGCTTCTATGGTATTTTATTTTTTAAAAAAATGATTTTTTATGAAGCTCATAAGGGCTCACAACATTAATGATTCCCTTGATCAGGGATAGAAGAAAGCTCAGATTTGAGGAGAGCTGTATTTTGCTGGCTTCTTGGCTTAAAGCTCAACATTCAGAAAACTAAGATCATGGCATCTGGTCCCATAACTTCATGGCAAATAGATGGGGAAAGAGTGGTAGACTTTATTTTTTTGGGCTCCAAAATTACTGTAGATGGTGATTGCAGCCATGAAATTAAAAGACGTTTATTCCTTGGAAGGAAAGTTATGACCAACCTAGACAGCTTATTAAAAAGCAGAGACATGACTTTGCCAACAAAGGTCCGTCTAGTAAAGCCTATGGTTTTTGCAGTGGTCATGTATGGATGTGAGAGTTGGACTATAAAGAAAGCTGAGTGCCAAAGAATTCATGCTTATGAACTGTGGTGTTGGAGAAGACTCTTGAGAATCCCTTGGACTGCAAGGAGATACAACCAGTCCGTCCTGAAGGAGACGTTCATTGGAAGGACTGACATTGAAGCTGAAGCTCCAATACTTTGGCCATCTGATGCAAAGAGCTGACCCATTTGAAAAGACCCTGATGCTGGGAAAGATTGAAGGCAGGAGGAGAAGGGGACGACAGAGGATGAGATGGTTGGATGGAACCACCGACTCGATGGACATGAGTTTGGGTGGACTCTGGGAGTTGGTGATGGACAGGGAGGCCTGACGTGCTGTGGTTCATGGGGTCCCAAAGAGTCAGACACGACTGAGCGACTGAACTGAACTGAACTGAACTCATAGCTCAGATTGTAAAGAATCTGCCTGCAGTGCAGGAGACTCAGGTTCAGTCCCTGGGTCAGGAAGATCCACTGGAGGAGGCAATGGCAACCCACTCCTGTATTCTTGCCTGGAGAATCCCATGGACAGAGGAGCCTGACAGGCTACAGTCCACGGGGTCACAAAGAGTCAGACACGACTGACCTCACACGCACGTATTTTGCTGTGTCCAACTTAGTGCTAAAGCTACCGTTGAGAATACACGCTGGAGGAAATTTTCTTGAAGGTGAAAAACTCTACCTGTGAAGGCACTTTTGCCCTTTAGTCTTACAGTGTTCCAACATGCTTTTGCTTTTGCAACTGGCACTGAAAATGCAAGGAATTAATAAAAGCCTGGCATGGGGTCCAAAGCATGCAGTCCCATGCATGGGGTCCCATGCAGTCCATGGGGTCGCAAAGAATCAGAGTGACTGATCAACAGTAACAAATAAAAGATTA
The DNA here is from genome assembly GCF_963930625.1 of Muntiacus reevesi. Classification (NCBI taxonomy): domain Eukaryota; kingdom Metazoa; phylum Chordata; class Mammalia; order Artiodactyla; family Cervidae; genus Muntiacus; species Muntiacus reevesi. The sequence continues at coordinate 2,238,534 of NC_089271.1, forward strand.
GTTTCCAAGATAATTACTGTTCAATACATATGTATTTATTTATTTTTTTCAATACGTATTTAACTCTGCCTCAGACAAGAATATTTTACCGACTCAGAGCCGGGAATAGCCATGAGAATTTTAAGGTCTGTTCCCTAAGCAAAGCAGGAGTGAGCATAGCTGTGAATGGTACTGGTTGATTTACTGGTATCGGCGATAATGAAGAAAGTAATTATTTAGTTTCTTTAGTGACCAAGGTGAATGTTCACATTCTGCTGCCAATATTTCAGGGCAATAGTCGTAAAAATGTGTGCCATCATGACCAAAACTACTTTTCGCCTCCACACTTTTGAGTGGGTGCCACTATAAATTCATAATTTTGCAAAATGGATCCATTTGTGTTATAGAGTCCAAAGACAATCTTTTCTAAAGCATTTTATTTCACTTTGTAAGAATCCCCCGAATTATTAAATTTTAGGAATTGGTGAAGTCTGAATGCTCCCACATAGTATAGAATTGCATCTACAAATTGCCTCTCCGTCTCTTATGGGTTTGCCCTGTGAGTTAGGAATCTTGCATTTCACCTAAGCTATTTATCCAGAGTTATTGAAGAGGAGAAAAAGAAAAATGGTTCTCGACAAAGATGTTTCCTTTATCAGATTTATTTCAACACAATTGGGCTATGTTTCTACAGTTATGATTCACTACTGGCTGTATTTTAAGAAATCAAATAAGCGTAATTCAATCAGGTATTTTTTTTTTTTCCCAACAGTTCCACAAAGTCAGAAGAAAGAAGCATACAAATTAAGGCATTAAAGATAGTCTTGGAAAAGCATATTCACTGGGTCATGAATTCATCAGTTTTTCAGGATAAATGAAAGTTTCCTGAAGGTCTTTAGCCATGAGAGACTAGGGAAAGATTAGCTGTTTAATTTCAGAGTTTGCTTATCTTCCCAACGAATCACACTGCCTTTGTCATACAAGATAGATAGAGTTTTTGGTAGTCCTATTTACTAAGCTATGCTTTTATAGAAGGATTTTTCTCCCATGGATTGATAAAGATGTTCTTCAGTGCTTCATTTGAAAGTCTGGAGCATCTGCCTTTTGCATTGAAATTTATATTCATCTGTAACGTAATTAATTAACATTGTTGTTGTTTACTTGCTAAGTCATTCTAAGACTCTCTGTGACCCCGTGGACTGTAGCCCACCAGGCTCCTCCGTCCATGGGATTCTCCAGGCAAGAATACTGGAGTGGGTTGACATTTCCTTCTCCAAGTTATCTTGCTGGCCTAGGGATTGAACCCGTGTCTCCTGCATTTGGCAGGTGCGTTCTTTATCAGTAGTGTCAACTGGAAAGTCCTTATCTGTATGGATAGACTGATCCTTTCATCAAATTAAGTCCAACCAGGAATTTATCTTTTTTCCCACCTGAGTAGCTGCATTTCCCAACTTGATAGCAGTATTTGCTATACTTATGGTTCTTTCTGTTTTAACACACTGATAAATTGATTGCTCAAAAAAAATAATATATATATATTTTAACTTTCCTTCTTGTTTCTGCTATTTTAGGACTCTTGGAATTGTCAGAAAAGCAGACATGCATTAAATGCTCTATGAAGGCTTAAAGAACCAAAAAGTTGTGTCAGTATTTCTTGTACTTTATAGTTCCTATGTGTTCTCTTGGACATTTTTAAAAAAAAGTGTTTTTGGCCAAGTCACGAGGCATGTGGAATCTTAGCTCCTGGATCACGGACAGAAACTGTACTCCCTGCCTTGGAAGGCGGAGCCTCAACCCCTAGATCACCAGGGAAATCCCTCCCCTTGGATATTTTTGTCACGAGTGTCTTTCTCCAACTTACAGTCCAGCTGGGGGAAATCTCTGTAGTATTTTCCCCATATTCCATCTTTTGTTTCTGTCTAGATTCACATGGGAGCTTCCCAGGTATCTCACTTGTAAAGATTCTGCCTGACAATGCGGGAGATTCATGTTTGATCCCTGGGTTGGGAAGATCCCCTGGAAGAGGGAATGGGACCCACTCCAGTGTTCTTGCCTGGAGAATCCCATGGACAGAGGAGTCCACGGGGTCACAAAGAGTTGGACACAACTGAACAAATAACACTCACGTTTCTCACTATTGTTTTCTTTTTTTAAACTGAAATAACATTTACCGTAGGCTGATGGGAGGGACATTTTTTCGCATTATGGATCATAACCATAGTTATTTCTGTCTTGTGTTTATTCATGTGACTTTAATGACTTCTGACTTTAATTATTCTTGTGACTTTAATCTTTAAGTTTCTGAGGTATTTCTGTAAAATATATCTGATCATAATTCAAATTAACTTTTACAGAACACAACCCACTTCATATTAATACATTTGCAATTCATATTCTAATTTAAAAATAATAGAACAGAAGAACAAATTTATATTCCTAATTGGCAAGGTCGCTGCATATTTCAGCACAGATGGAACTGTAATTATTTTTGAAATTACTCTAACAACTAATTTTATCTTCAAAAGTCTAATGAATTTTTTTTTATCCAAAATAGCTTATTGGACTCACTGTCATATGATTTACATTTTTTCCTTGTTAGCAATAATTTAGCCTCAGCCCTAATGATCTTAGAGGCGGAGGAAGTATTTCTGAGATGCATCTAAATTGTGTTTATTCAAACTTGCGTTTCATTTCCAGCTTCGCCAACTGCCTTATCATCCTATGTTCTTCATCTCTGCCACAGTTCTTACTTTTTAGTTATCAGGAGATACACACGTAGATGGGTAGCAACTTGTATTTCTTTTTCGTTATGTGATTTCTTTGGCTTTGGGCTGTGATTAAAATCTGCCGTCTGGGACTTCCATGGTGGCACAGTGGATAGGAATCTGTGCGGCAGTGCAGGAGACATGGGTTCGATCCCCCGTCCAGAAAGATGCCACAGGAAGCAGAGCCCTTAAGCCCTTAAGCCCGTGAGCCACAACTATTTGGGCACACACACCCCAGTGAGGAGTAGCCCCTGCCCGCCACAGCCAGAGAAAGCCCGCACACAGCAATGAAGACTCAGTGCAAGCAAAAATCAAATAAATAATTTTTTTAAAAGGGGTTTAAATTAAAAGTCTGTTATTTAGGTTTGTTTGGGATCAGATGTCTTTACAATGCCGTTGTTAAAATGCAGCTTGTTGAAAGATATTTATCATGATACAGGGGCTTCCATGGTGGCTGAGTTGGTAAAGAATCCCCCTGCAATGCAGGAGACGGGGATGTGATCACTGGTTGGGGACGATCCCCTGGAGGAGGAAATGGCAACCCACTGCAGCGCGCTTGCCTGGAAAATCACATGGACAGAGGAGCCTGGCAGTCTATGGTCTATGGGGTCAAAAAGAATCAGACAGGAGCGAGCAACACAAACACAGACACACGCATTATAACACAGACGCTACGACGAGCAGTGAGGTACAGTGTATTCCTTTAGAACTGGCCTTTTAAAAGCATTCTTTATTTCTGCAATGTCTTTCTTTCTTTTTTATAGAGAGGAATGTCCTCCTCCACATCAGCGAGAGGTTTGAATTTCAGCACTCATGTGCCTTTCCCCCTAAGTCCCTAGGATCCGTTTCTGGTAGAATTCTGTTCATATTTCTGTTAGTGGAAATGCAACTCTATTAAAGAGCCAACAATCTCAGGGAACTCTGCTCAATACTCTGTGATAACCTTATGGTCACCAGGGGGAAGGATGGGGAAAGGGACAGTCAGGGAGTCTGGGATGGACATGGACACACGGCTGTGTTTAACATGGAGAACCAGCAAGGACCTGCTGGACAGCACGGGGAACTCTGCTCAATACTCTGTAATAACCTTATGGTCACCAGGGGGAAGGATGGGGGAAGGGATAGTCAGGGAGTCTGGGATGGGCATGGACACACTGCTGTGTTTACCATGGAGAACCAGCAAGGACCTGCTGGACAGCACAGGGAACTCTGCTCAATACTCTGTAATAACCTGATGGTCACCAGGGGGAAGGATGGGGGAAGGGATAGTCAGGGAGTCTGGGATGGGCATGGACACACTGCTGTGTTTACCATGGAGAACCAGCAAGGACCTGCTGGACAGCACAGGGAACTCTGCTCAATACTCTGTAATAACCTGATGGTCACCAGGGGGAAGGATGGGGAAGGGATAGTCAGGGAGTCTGGGATGGACATGGACACACTGCTGTGTTTAACATGGAGAACCAGCAAGGACCTGCTGTGCAGCGCAGGGAACTCTGCTCAATACTCTGTAATAACCTGATGGTCACCAGGGGGAAGGATGGGGGAAGGGATAGTCAGGGAGTCTGGGATGGACATGGACACACGGCTGTGTTTAACATGGAGAACCAGCAAGGACCTGCTGGACAGCTCAGGGAAGTCTGCTCAATACTCTGTAATAACCTGATGGTGCCCAGGGGGAAGGATGAGGGAAGGGATAGTCAGGGAGTCTGGGATGGACATGGACACACTGCTGTGTTTATCATGGAGAACCAGCAAGGACCTGCTAGACAGCCCAGGGAACTCTGCTCAATACTCTGTAATAACCTGATGGTCACCAGGGGGAAGGATGGGGGAAGGGATGGTCTGGGAGTCTGGGATGGACATGGACACACTGCTGTGTTTAACACGGAGAACCAGCAAGGACCTGCTGGACAGCCCAGAGAACTCTGCTCAATGTCACGTGGCAGCCGGGATGGGAGGGGAGTTTGGGGGAGAATGGATATGTGTATATGTAGGGCTGAGTCCCTCCGCTGTTCCCCTGAAACTATCACATCATTGCTAACTGGCTACGCTCTAACACAAAATAAAAAGTTAAGAAAAAACCCTGGCCAAGTTCGGCAGCTGTGGTGTTAGGTTGGGCAAGGATGCTCCTTCAGCCCCTGGGTCTTACCAGCCAGAATAAACTCTTGACACCTATGATGTGTGTGGAGGACCAGGAAGGACTTTCTCTGGATATCCAAGACCATCAGAGAATTGCCAAAGGTATTCCCCAAGATAGAGGAACGTGACTTGGAATTCCTTGCCTTGCAAATCGTGAGTTTGGAGGTAAGGCTGAAGAAAGTCATGAGGTGCCTAGTTTGTGTGAGCTGAGCTGTGTAGCTGAGGGTAAAGAATTTCCAGTGGGTTGTTCCTACGTTTCTCCTAAGGGTGTGTTTCTTTGTTAATGTGGGTGAGGGAGGTCCATTAGGACACCTGCCTTTAACTTTTTAACCTGCCTTTAACTTCGAAAGCGAAGATCAGTACGTCATTGATTATAGATCAAAACAGTGTTTGTTTACATAGACTTCCCTTGCAGTCCAGAACTTCCCTTGCAATTCAGAGGTCAAGACTTTGCCTTTCAATGCAGCAGGTGGGGGTTCAAACTGTGGTCAGGCAGCTAAGATCCAACATGTCTCAAGGACAAAAAAAAAAAAAAAAAAAAATACAAAACAAAACGTAAGAAGCAGAAGCAATATCATAGCAAATTCAGTAAAGACTTTAAAATAAAAAGGTCCACATCAAAAAAATCTCATCTTCTCTGATTGCCATAGCTAGGACTTCAACAAGGAAACTATAAACCAGATGAAAAGACAACCCTCAGATGGTGGGAGAAAATAATATCCAATGAAGCCATTGGCAAAGGATTAATTTACAAAATATACAAGCAGCTCATGCAACGCAGTACCAGAAAAACAAACAACCCAATGAAAAACTGTGCCAAAGAACTAAACAGACATTTCTCCAAAGAGGACATGAAGATGGCTAAGAAACAAATGAAAAGATGCTGAACATCACTCTTTGTCAGAGAAATGGAAATCATAACCACAATGGGATATCAACTCACCGCAGTCAGGATGGGCCGTCATCAAAAAGTCTACCATCAATAAATGCTGGAGAAAGTGTGGAAGAAAGGGAACCTTCTCACACTGTTGGTAGAAATGTTAATGAATACAGTTGCTGGGAGAACAGTATGGATATTCCTTAAAGAAAAAAATACAAACGAGGAATAGCAGTACTATATGACCCAACAAACCCACGACTGGGCCAAGTCATAACTGAAAAACACACGTGTACCCCTATGTTCACGCAGCGCTATCTCCAATAGCTAGGACACGGAAGCAACATAGATGTCCGTCAGCTCAGCTGATGGACGGATAAAGAAGCTGTGGTACATATATACAATGGAATATTACTCAGCCATAAAAAGGAACCACGAAAAGGAAAAACGAGTATTTGAGTCAGTTCTAAAAAAGTGGATGAACCTAGAACCTATTATACAGAGTGTAGTAAGTCAGAAAGAGAAAAAAAAATATCTTATTTTAATGCAAATATGTGGATTCTAGAAAAACGGTACTGATGAATCTATTTTCAGGGCAGCAGTGGAGATGAATATATAGAGAACAGGCTTATGGATGACACGGGGCGGAGTGGGGAAGGAGACAAATGGGTCAAATGGATAGAGTTGCGTGGAAACATATGCATTACCATGGGTAAAACAGATTGTCACTGGGAATTTGCTCTATGGCTTGGAGCTCAAACCAGAGCACTGTGACAACCTAGAAGGGTGGCATGAAGTTGGAGGTGGGAGGGAAGGTGAAGAGGGAGGGTATACATATATATCCATGGCTGATTCATGTTGATATATGGCAGAAACGAACACAATACTGCTAAGCAATTATTCTTCACATAAAAATAAATACATCTTTAAAAATACTAAAAAAAATAAAAATTAAGATGCACAGTATATGGAGAATTGCAATCATCTTTTCTATGAGTTTAGCCCTTGTGGCTCAGCTGGTAAAGAATCCGCCTGCAGTGTGGTAGGCCTGGGTTTGATCCCTGGGTTGGGAAGATCCCCTGGAGAAGGGAGAGGCTACCCACTCCAGTATCCTGGCCTGGAGAACTCCATGCCCTGTATATATAGTCTGTGGGGTGACAAAGAGTTGGACATGACTGAGTGACTTTCACTTCACTTAGCTCTTCATCTATTATCATTCGCTCATCACAGTAAATAAGGAGGGAAGTGTTCCATTCTTTTCCATCTGACATTTTTCATTGCAGAGAACAGCACTGTATATAGTAAATGTTGAAAACGTATTTGACTGAATTCTCTTCAATTGTTGCCAATGTATTCACTCACTAAAATTCTATTTTATAACATAGAAATTAGTTCCTATTTCAGCATCTAAAATGATCACCATACCTGAGAAACGGGCTGAAATTAACAGAGCTGAACTCCCTGAGGATAAGCAGAATGTCCCCTAATCATTTTAAGTCAGAAATGCTATCACAACAGGTGTTCAATAGCTAAGGAAAAAATACGTGTGAATTCCACGTTACACATTTTCCCTTTAACTACGATAAAGAAAGCAGTTGTTGACAACACTTCTGGTGAGTCCGTTATAATTTATTCCTTCTAGACAGGAAACTTTTCCATCATCCAAGGAAGGATTGCAGATATAATTGATGCTTTCATTGATAATACAAAAGGAAACATGGATATAATATATAATTATGTTTATGGTTGAAAAATAGTCTCACTGTTAATTAAGGAGAAGCAAACGACACGCTGATTCATGGGGAAAACAGTCAGAAGGCTAATCTGCTTGGAAATTAGTATTTGCAGGCCATATACATTTTGTCGCGATTTATTGGTCTTCCCCAAATAACAGAATTAATACTTGCAAAATATGAGGCATGATGCTAGCTGCAGACAAAAATCCCTAGCTAGCATTTATATTGGTTAAGTCTAGACCAGAATTGCAATAATTTCTCTAAACATTTTATTTACTTTTATTGAGGTTTAGTTGATTGACAATGCTGTTATTAGTTTCAGGGGAACAGCAAAGTGATTCAGTTATCCATATATAATCTCTTTCAGATTCTTTTTCCTGACAGCTTATTATAAGATATTGAGTTCGGTGATCTGAGCTATACAGTCGGTCCTTGCTGTTTTCCTTACGTTTTAAATGCTCACGCTCAATCGTGTCAAACTCTTAGTGACCTCACAGACTGTAGCCCACCAGGCTCCTCTGTCCATGGAATTCTGCAGGCCAGAAGACTGGAGCGGGTAGCCACTTCCCTCCTCCAGGGGATCTTCCCGACCCAGGGATTGAAGCCAGGTCTCCCGCATTGCAGGCGGATTCTCTATGGTCCGAGCCATCTTGGGAAACCCCATTTCACTTGGAGGTGCCTTTAAAATAAGCAGGAGAGCACGTCAGGAATGCTGATGTGAGCTGACAGCCCCTCATGCAGAATTCCTAACAAGGACCAGGCTGATCCAGCATGTAACTTAGACACCAGTGGGCAGGTCTGTTGGACTGTAAAGAAAGCTGAGCGCCAAAGAATTGATGCTTTTGAACTGTGGTGTTGGAGAAGACTCTTGAGAGTCCCTTGGACTGCAAGGAGATCCAACCAGTCCATCCTAAAGGAAATCAGTCCTGGGTGCTCATTGGAAGGACTGATGCTGAAGCTGATGCTCCAATCCTTCGGCTACCTGATGTGAAGAGCTGACTCATTGGAAAAGACCCTGATGCTGGGAAAGATTGGGGGCAGGAGGAGAAGGGGATGACAGAGGATGAGATGGTTGGATGTCATCACTGACTCAATGGACATGAGTTTGAGTAAACTCTGGGAGTTGGTGATGGACAGGGAGGCCCGGTGTGCTGTGGTTCATGGGGTCACAGAGAGTTGGACATCACGACTGAGCGACTGAACTGAACTGAATTGTGCAGATCTGTAAATCTCTAGGTCCTCCAGAGATATTACATGTAAAACACCACAAATGATGTTCACTTTATTTTATTTTAGTTTTTTAAAGATACAGTGTTAAGTCACGCTGAGGGGTATTTTCCTTGACAATTACATGCAAGCGGGTGTCAGATTTCTCCTGGCAATGTGCAATTTTCAGGGGATGAACAGCTTTGCCTTTGCCAGGCCCTGCAGTTCATTAAAGAATCTCTTGATGTGTGGTTTATCTCATACTGAGGGCGCTGCTCTTCAGGTTCTATTAGGAAGACATGTTAACACAGCACAGAGGTGTTTGAAAAGAAGCCTTACAACAAGAGTCATCAACTTTTGAATTGCACTTCGTAATATTTAAGTCTCTGCTTCTGCAATGAGTGTATATGTATGTGTATGTATAAATCTCTCTCTCTCTTTGAGAGAGAGAGGCCATTCCATCCCAGGAACCTCGAGGTGGCTCAGTTGGTAAAGAATCTGCCTGCAAAGCAGGACACCCCAGTTCAATTCCTGGGTCAGGAAGATCCCCTAGAGAAGGGAATGACAGCTCACTCCAGTCTTCTTGGGCTTCCCTGGCGGCTCAGATGGCAAAGAATTTTCTCCCCATGTGGTAGACCTGGGTTCGATCCCTGCGTCGGGAAGATTCCCCTGGAGCATGGAATGGCAAACCACTCCAGTGTTCTTGCCTGGAGAATCCCATGAACAGAGGAGCCTGGCGGGCTACAGTCCACGGGGTTGCAAAGTGTCGGATACGACTGAGCAACTGAACACACACACATACACACTCAATATAATTCTAGGTGATCTTACGTCAACTCTGACAGGCTCCCTCACTTCCCACAATTGTCATTTAAGTAAAACCAGAGGCCTGGGCTTCTGTAAATACTTAGGTATGTCTATAAATGAAAAACATAGATCGAGAATGAAATGTTTAAGTGACAGGAAGGAGTACATTTCTGGGACGTGTGTTATAGCTTAGACTAAGAAAAACTCGTGGACTTCCCTGGTGGAACAGTGGATAAGAATCCATCTGCCAACGCAGGAGACTTGTGTTTGATCCTTGCATCGGGAAGATCCCCTGGGGAAGGACATGGCAACCCACTGCCATATTCTTGCCTGGAGAATCCCATGGACAGAGGAGCCTGGCGGACTTCAGTCCATGGGGTCCCAAAGGGTCAGACATGACTTGGTAACTAAACAACAGCAAGCTTTAGTTTATCTTGACCCTGAAGCCTAAAACCATCTTCTTCTGTCCTGCGCTTTCTGCAGACGTGCTTGTTCTTTGTAGAAGATGCTGCATAAACTGGAGTTCTAAGCCACCTTAGGGAGCTACTCATTTTCCCACGGGTAACCCCCTTGTATCCACGAGGCTGGCGTGTGAATTAATTTGTGTTTCTGTCGTTCATCTGTCTTACATTACAAGGATGTCAGTTAGGAATGTCTACTCAAGTCACATCCTGAAATGATCTTTCAGCTCTGACACTGGCAACCAGAACACACATCTGGGATCTGAGAAATAGAAATGGAAACGGTGGGGGTGGAGGTGGGTTTTCCTAAGCCCTATAAAAAGGGGCTTCCCTGGTGGCTTAGAGGGTCAAGCATCCACCTGCCAATACAAGAGATGCGGGTTCAATCCCGGGAACAAGAATCACTCTTGGAGAAGGGAATGATAATCCACTCCACTATTCCTGCCTGGACAATCCCGTGGACAGAAGAGTCTGGCGGGTTACAGTCCATGGAGTTGCAAAGAGTCAGACACGACTTAGCGACTATAAATGACTAAGCCCAACAAAGCAAAATTCCTTCTTCGTACGGAAGGGAAGAGCTTTAGTGACGAAGAAAATGAATCCGTAAAGAGAATTAAGGGAAAGTTCACAGAACTCTCTGAATGCAGCTGATCGTATCTACGGGGATGGAACCATGGAAAACCCTCTGGTCATTTTAATTATTCACGTTGCCCGGAGGAGACGAAGCCTTTCCCTGGAAGAGTGACAGAATAATGTCAGCCGATTGCATCCTGGCTTGCAGCAGACAATTAAGGAAACCAATTACAGTTCCAAACAGTGTCAGCAGACAGCGACCTAATTTGATCCCAGTTAATCAGCTGCAGAAACGAGCCCAGTATCCGGGACACATTTACACTGAAGGAAGGAAATTGAAGCGGGCCCCTCAAGGGATGGGCGGTTGAAGCCACAAAAAAAGCAACAAATACGCAGAAAGCCGCAGGAGGCATCACTGAAAATTGTGCTGATGCAGGAAAAAGTCAGGACTCAGTTCCTCAGCCTGTCCAGTTTCTCTTCAGCTCCTGCTGGCATTCTCAGGCAGGTTCTGTTGTCCAGTCGCTCAGTCATGTCCGACTCTGTGACCCCGTGGACCGCAGCACGCCAGGCCTCCCTGTCTATCACCATCTCCCAGAGTTTGCTCAAGCTCATGTCCATCGAGTGGGTGATGCCATCCAACCATCTCATCCTCTGTCGTCCCCTTCTCCTCCTGCCCTCAATCTTTCCAGCATCAGGGTCTTTCCCAGTGACTCAACTCTTCGAATCAGGTGGCCAAAGCGTTGGAGCTTCAGCGTCAGTCCTTCCCATGAATATTCAGGGTTGATCTCTTTTAGGATTGTTCCACCGGTAGATGCTTCTTTAAAATTTTTGACCTAAAATCTAACTGTGTGTCCAACGGAAATAGTGCCATCACCTGAAGCGATCCAAGGTCTTAATTTTTAAGTGGAGCGTCTCTGTGGGTGGAAAGAGATGAACTGAAAAAAAAAAAAAGCTATGAGCTACAAGGCATGCTCACTCCCCAGATGCCAATAGCAAATACCATCCTTTGCAAACACTAACACTGATTTTAAATGAAAAGAACAAAACAGAAGATGATGCCTACTTTCACCATTGCTGTTTAAGGTGACCTTGGAGACTTTTAGCAGATAGAGTAAAACAAGAACAAATTAGTGGTATGAACATTGTAAATGGATGACGCAGTTAGTACTTTTTTTCCTGGCAATATAATCATATACATGGAAAATTCTCACTCATCTATAGAAATAAATATTGGCATTCATATTAGATTTAGGAAAACTAGCTAGATACAGAGAATTATCTTTTAAAAATATAATACTTATCTAGCCATGCAATTAAAGTGAATATAAAAATCGTAATGGTTGTTGGTAAGAAAATAATATTTTTATTATGAATTGTGAGTAGCGTATCCAT